>NC_092135.1:138381599-138711776 GCF_043159975.1 Macaca nemestrina | reverse complement strand
GTCAAGGCCATCAAAAACAAGGAAAGTTTGAGAAACTGTCACAGCCAAGAGAAGCATAAGGAGTCATAACAGCTAAATGTAATGTGAGAGCCTGGATGACCTGCTGGAACCGAAAAAGTGTGTTAATTGAGACATAAATATAAACTAAAAAAAAAATAGATAAAAACTAAACTATCTAAATAAACTATGACATTAGATAATAATAAATATTTGTTCATCAATTGTAATAAATGTACCACATCAATGTAAAATGTTAATGATAAGGAAAACTGGGTGCAGAAGATATAAACAAACAGTTTATATTGGCAGATTTGTGGCTGTTGTTCAATCCGTGTCCAGTTTATGTCTCCCTGAACATCAGTCTGGGAACTATTTGTACTATCTTCTCAATTTTTCTATAAATCTAAAACTATTTTTTAAAAAATAAATTATATATAAAACAAACAAACAAAACAGAAGGAAATACACTATGACCAAGTGCAATTTATTCCAAGTAAGCAATACTGGTTTAAAATTAGAAAGCCAATTAATATAATCCATCACATCAACAGGCTAAAGAAGAAAAGTGACATCATATCAATAGGTGCAGAAAAAGCATTTGACAAAATCCAAAACCCATTCATAATTTAAAATCCTGAGTAATCTAAGAATAGAGGAGAAACTTCCTCAACTTAATAAAGAATATCTACAAAAAAACAAAAACCAACCAACAACTAACATTATATATAATGGTGAGAAACTAGATTTCCTGCTCAGATCAGGAGCAAGAATGTTCCCTGTCAACACTGCTTTTCTACATTGTACTAGAAGTCTTAGCTACTGTGATATGACAAGAAAAAGAAATAAAAAGTATATAGATTGGGAAGAAATAAATAAAATTCTTTATTTGCAGATGACATGATCATTTATGTTAAAAAAAAAAAAAAGGCCAAAAAAAAACCCTCCTAAAACTAACAGGTGATGTAGTGTCCCCACAAAACTTCTTGTTGAACTGTAATTCCCAGTGTTGGGAATTACAACAGTGGGGCCTGATGGGAGGTGATTGGATCATGGGGTAGATCCTTCATGAATGGTTTAGCACCATCCCCCCTGCCTTGGTACTGTATAGTGAGTGGCTTCTCACAAGATCTGGTTGTTTAAAAGTGTGTAGCACACTCCCCTCTTGGTCCTGCACCTGCCATGTGAGATGCCTCCTCCCACTTTGCCTTCTGCCATGAGTAAAAGTTCCCTGAGGTCTCCCCAGAAGCAGATGCCACCATGCTTTCTATACAGCCTGCAGAACTGTGAGCTAATTAAACCTCTTCTTTATAAATTACCCAGTCTCAGGTATTTCTTTATAGCCGTGTGAGAATTGACTAATACAGGTGATTACTGCAAGGTTGCAGGATACAACATTAACATACAAAAGTCAATTGCTCTTCTATATACCAGCAATAGACAAGTGGAATCTGAAATTAAAGACATATTAACATTTACTTTAGCATCCCTCAAAAATGAAATACTTAGGTATAAAGCTAACAAAATATGTATATGACTTATATGATGAAAACTACAAAACTCTCATGAAATAACTTTTTAAAAACAAAATATTGAGAGATATTTCTTGTTCATGGACAGGAAGACTCAATATTATTAAGATGTCAGTTCTTCCCAACTTGATGTACAGATTCCATACAATCCCAATTAAAATCCCAGCAAGTAATTTTGTGGATATTAACAAATAAATTATAAAGTTTATGTGGAGGCCAGGCATGGTGGCTCACACCTGTAATCCCAGCAATTGGGAGGCCAAGGCAGGCAGATCACTTGACGTTAGGAATTCAAGACCAGCCTGGCCAACATGGTGAAACTGCATCTCTACTAAAACACAAAAAAATTAGCCAGGTGTGGTGGTGCACACCTATAATTCCAGATACTCAGGAGGCTGAGGCAGGAGAATTGCTTGAACCTGGGAGGTGGAGGTAGCAGTGAGCTGAGATTGCATCAGTGCACTCCAGCCTGGGTGACAGAGTGAGACTCCATCTCAAAAATAAATAAATAAATAAACAAATAAATAAATAAAGTTTGTGTGGAGAGGCAAAGGACTCAGAGTATTAATACAATATTGAAGGAAAAGAACAAAGCCAGAGGACTGACTCAACTTCAAGACTCACTATGAAGCTATAGTAATCAAGGTAGTGTGGTACTGGTGAACAAATAGACAAAAGATCAATGGAACAGAAGAGAGGCCTGTAATAGACTCACGTAAATATAGTCAATGGATCTCTGACAAAGGGGCAAAGGAAATACAATAACAAAAAGATAATCTCTTCAACAAAGGGTACTGGAACAACTGGATATCCATGTGTAAAAAAAACAATCTAGACACCGACTTTATACCCTTCACAAAAATAAACGTAAAATGGATGACATCCTTAAATGTAAAACACAAAACTATAAACCCTTAGAAACTAACATAGGAGAAAGTCTAGAGGATCTTGGGTTTGGTGATGACTTTTTAGACACAACACCAAAGACACTAGCCATGAAAGAAAGAAAAGGTAAGTTAGGCTTTGTTGAAATTAAATATTTCTGCTCTATAAGAGACACTGTCAAGATAATGGAAATGCAAGCCACAGACTAGGAATGACACGTCTTTGCAAATCTGATAAAGGACTGTCATCCAAAATGCAAAAAGAACTTTTAAAACTCGAAAATAAGAAGACAAATGACCCAATTAAAAAATGGGCCAAAGACCTTAACAGATACCTCAGCACAGAAGATAAACAGACAGTAAATACGCATATGAAAAGATGCTCCACGTCATGTCATCAGGGAAATGAAAATTAAAACAACAACATGCCACTACACACCTATTAGAATGGTCAGAATCCAGAACACTGACAACACCAAACGCTGGTTAGGATGCGGAGCAACAGGAACGCTTATTCACTGCTGGTAGGAATACACAACGACACAGCCACTTTGGAAGACAGCTTGGCACTTTCTTACAAAACTAAATATATTCTTACCACATGATCCAGCAGTCATGTACCTTGGTATTTATACTATTGACCTTAATAAGCAAGACTAAGCAAAAAGAACAAACCTGGGTAGATATTTGCTGGATCAAATGGTAGTTCTACTTTTAGTTCTTTAAAGAATCTCTATACTGTTTTCCATAGTGGTTGACCTAGTTTACATTCCCACCAGCGGTGTAGAAGTGTTCCCTGTTCACCACATCCATGCCAACATCTATTATTTTTGGATTTTTTGTTATGGCCATTCTTGCAGGAGTAAGATGGTATCACATTGAAGAAAAGAAGTCACTATGCGAAAAAGATACTTGCACATGCATGTTTCTAGCAGCACAATTCGCAATTGCAAAAACGTGGAACCAATCCAAATGGCCATCAATTGAGTGGTTAAAGAAACTGTGAGATTATATATCTATATATAAATAATATGGAATATATGGAATAATGGAATACTACTTAGCCATAAAAAGGAATGAATTAATGGCATTCACAGTGACCTGGATAAGATTGGAGACTATTATTCTAAGTGAAGTAACTCAGGAATGGAAAACCAAACATTCTGTGTTCTCACTCGTAAGTTGGAGCTAAGCTATGACGATGCAAAGGCATAAGAATAACTCAAAGGACTTTGGGGACTCAGAGGGAAAGGGTAGGAAGGGGGTGAGAGATAAAAGACTACAAACTGGGTTCAGTGTATACTGCCCAGGTGATGGGTGCACTGAAATCTCACAAATCACCACTAAAGAACTGACTCATGTAACCAAACACCACCTGTTCCCCAATAACCTGTGGAAATAAAAAATTTAAAAAATACTATTGGCATTAAAAAGAAATGAGCTGTCAAGGCATGAAAAGACACGGATAAACATTAAATGCATATTACTAAGTGAAAGAAGTCAATCTGAAAAGGCTATTATGTATTATGTGATTCAAATATATGACATTCTGGAAAAGGCAAAACTATGGAAACAGTAAAGACATCAGTGGTTGCTAAGGGATGGGGAAGGTGGGAGAGGGATGAATAGGTGGAGAATAGAGGATTTTTAGGTAGGATGCTCTATATGATACTGTAATAGTAAATACATGTCATTGTAGATTTGCCAAAACCCATAGAATGTACAACACAGAGTGACCCTTAATGTGAGACATGGGCTTTGGGTGATAATGATGTGTCAATGTAGGTTCATTAATTGTAACAAACATGTCACACTGGTGATAGATGTGGACAATGGGGAGGCTAAGCATGTGTGGGGGCAGGGGGTACAAGGGAAATCGCTGTATCTTCTGCTCAGTTTTTCTGTGAACCTAAAATGGCTCTAAACAATAAAATCTATTAAAAATTAAGTTTATGTTAAAAATCAGAGGGAACAAACAGTAAACAAAAAATAAAATGGCAGGATTAAGCCCTATTATATTAGTACTTATATAAAATGTAAATGGACCAATATACCAATTAAAAGATATTGGCAGAATGGATACAAAAACATGATCCCAATACACGCTGTGTTTCAGAAACTCATTTCAACTGTAATATAAGTAGGCTGAAGGTAAAAGGATGGAGAAAGATAGACCATGAGGACATGAACAAAATCAAGTATACCTGGCTCTATTAATACCGATAGAATCTTCAGCACAAAGAAATTATCAGGGACAATTACTCATGTGCATGTAGCAAACAGAAGAACTGCATCATTATCCTGTCCTCATGGAAAGACTTGTATAATTGTATGAGTTCTCGCCAACCCCCTCCTCTCCAGCTCCCCGGAAAAGCAGAGGAATCTCCCTAGCAGGGACCCTCCCTTGGCCCCTCATGTTCAGTGTGAGCACACACCAGCCCTTCACGCCTATAGCTTCTTCCTTTTTGGAAAACCAATGTTTCAATTGCCTGTTTCAGTTCTTTATCAAGCCATTGCTCTGAAGTGTGTTTTTTGATGTGAAGAAATGTAACTCAGCAGTGCACACTGGCATGAAAACTTCTGTTCCAACTCTTTTATAGCACTCTGCACATTTGCATCTACCACTGGGTAAGCAAAGCCCAGCCCAGAGTCAATGTCTGTTCCTTTCAGGACCTATCTGTAGGCTTCTGGGGCTACAGAATCAATTCTACTTTCCAGCTAAGTGCAGGGCCTCCCCCTTGGCCCCCTCCGCTTCCAGGGAAATCTGCCCGTAGCCATCTGTAGTCTCTGTCTCTATGTCAGCAGACAGTTGCATCTCAGGCCTCAGAGGGTGTGTGGAGGGGGAGAACATGTTTAGATACAGCCCTTCCCTGCACCGCTGCAGCCCCCACACCCACGGTTTCTGTGGGCCCCGGTGGCCACCCCAAGTGAATGCACCAGGACTCCCATTTGCCAGTTCTGATCACCTTCTGATCCTGGAAGGGGATTCTTCTGATGAATATTGTCATGTCCTACTTTAATGCACCCCTGAAATGCCCACCATGATTTTCACGGAGCCCTCTCTTTAATAGACTAGTTTTCCATCGGCTGTCTGCAATAACATGACCAGGTCGCCGGCCACCCCTCACGAGTCAGTAAAAACCCAAACGGGAAAATCACATGCAAGTCAGCCCACTGAGCTGGTTTGATTTCTCCTTCTTCAATCAGACAATCACGTCTGTAATCTCAGCACTTTGGGAGGCAGAGGAGGAAGAATCACTTGAGCTCACGAGTTTGAGACCAACCTGGGCAACATAGCCAGACCCCATCTCTACAAAAAAAAAATTAAAAATTGGCCGGGTATGCTGGCATGTGCCTGTAGTCCCAGATACTAGGGAGGCTGAGGCGGGAGGATTGCTCAGTCCTGGGATTCTGAGGCTGCAATGAGCAGTGATCACACCACTGCACTCCAGCCTGGGTGACAGAGCAGGACCCTGTCTCAAAACACAAACGAATGAAAAAAACAACACAAAATGGAGGGACAGCCTTCCAAATATAATGCTCTCCATTCTGCCTGGACCTGCTGTCCATAAACCAAGCAGCTTCTTGCTGATCAGTTGAAAGCTGTTCACCAATCAGTTGGGTACTGTTTTCATGGTGACAGCGTCTAGCAGCTCCTCAGAGGATTCCAACGTTCAGTCCTTGGGGAAAAGAGGCTCTGCTCATGGGGTGATGAGCTCCTTCTACCTTCCCCCAGGAGCATGTACCTGTACCCATATACATAAATTAAATAAAATTTCCATTTATTCTGGAATTCTTTTGGGCACTGACCTCTCCATGGGAGTGTTTCTCTGGCATTGCTTAAGACATTCTAGGTATTTCAGGTTCTGGGGTTATTTTATGTCCTTCAGTCATAGGGACAGTCTTTTTTTTTTTTTTTTTTTGAGACGGAGTCTCACGCTGTTGCCCAGGCTGGAGTGCAGTGGCGCGATCTCGGCTCACTGCAAGCTCCGCCTCCTGGGTTCATGCCATTCTCCTGCCTCAGCCTCCTGAGTAGCTGGGACTACAGGCGCCCGCCACCGCGCCCGGCTAATTTTTTGTATTTTTAGTAGAGACGGGGTTTCACTGTGGTCTCGATCTCCTGACCTTGTGATCCGCCCACCTCGGCCTCCCAAAGTGCTGGGATTACAGGCTTGAGCCACCGCGCCCGGCCATAGGGACAGTCTTAATCAAAGCCCAGTAACCTGCAAATTGTCTCTCAAACAGAAATTTTCCAGTCCAAAATCATAGTTCTCGCTGCTGGATGGCGCTCACAGGCTTTGCTGTGAGTCCTGGTGTGCCCCACACAGGGCTGGACCATACAGAGAACGTATGCCCACACTCCTGCTTCTAACAGGGCGTTCATTCAAGTTGCAAGATATTTCTGCCCACCAGGTGTTTAATAGTTTCAAATTGATGACCTCTGTGGGCTTGGACAAGGTTATTGGCTCCATTTAGCATGCCCAGCCAATACTGGCTGCAGGTAGATTTACCTGTCGATATGGTGTGGCTGTGTCCCCACCCAAATCTCATCTTGAATTGTAACTCCCACAATTCCCACATGTCATGTCCCCACCCAAATCTCATCTTGAATTGTAACTCCCACAATTCCCACATGTCATGTCCCCACCCAAATCTCATCTTGAATTGTAACTCCCACAATTTCCACATGTCATGTCCCCACCCAAATCTCATCTTGAATTGTAACTCCCACAATTCCCACATGTCATGGGAGGAACCTGGTGGGAGGTGATTGAATTATGAGGGCAGCTCTTTCCATGATAGTGAAAGAGTCTCACAAGATCTGATGGTTTTTAAAATGGGAGTTTCCCTGCACAAGCTCTGTCGTCGCCTGCTACCATTCATGTAAAACATGATTTACTCCTCCTTGCCTTCTGCCATGATTGTGAGGCTTCCCCAGCCATGTGGAAATGCAAGTCCATTAAACCTCTCTTTCTTTTGTAAATTGCCATCTCAGGTATGTCCTCATCAGTAGTGTGAGAACGGACTAATACACCTGTCTTCTGTTTTACATGTGACCTAAGGGAAGCATCTCCCAGCCAGATGTAGTATCTAACCTCATAACACATTCAGGTACAGCAGCTGCAACCATGTCACATAAAATCTGCTCAAACATTCCAATTTTCATCTGAACTTTCACCTTTATCCCATTAGCCTTTGCTTCCTGCACCCTCCCACCCCAGCCATAGCTTCTATGGACACTTCACCGACAGGTTTGGAATCACAGTAGGAGAACAGCCTATTGCTGTGTATTTATATTGAAGCAAAACACCATGGTGACCAGTGTTTGACCCCCACATACCAAGGTGTTCTGCAGTAAGGTCTTTAGACATTGCCTGCAGCAGACAGAACCCTTCATAAAGACGTTTATCTAACCTGCCCAGCGGTCACACCTCTTGGCAAGAATGCCCGAAGATGTGACCAGCTGCACAAGTTCTAACCCACAAGCTTGCTGGATAAAGGATACTTTCTGGATGGACATGGATGGCTCACGCCTGTAATCCCAGAATTTTCAGAGGCCGAGGCAGGCGGATCACTTGAGGTAAGGAGTTTGAGACCAGCCTGGCCAACATGGTGAAACCCCATGTCTACCAAAAATACAAAAATTAGTCAGGTGTGGTGGCACTTGCCTGTAATCCCAGCTACTCAGGAGGCTGAGGCAGAAGAATCACTTGAACCCATAAGACAGAGGTTACAGTGAGCTGAGATTGCACCACTGCACTCCAGCCTGGGTGACAGAGGGAGACTCCATCTCTAAATAAAAAAAAGAGAGAGCGAATGCTTTCCGGAGGGCAAGTGGCTCACAGCCACCCGAGATGTGGCTTCTGTTCATAAGTCCCTATTCTACATTTCTTTCTGAGAAGCTGTATTTGTCAGCCTCTTTATTCAGCGTCTCTTCTCCCTGGGCCTTTGGGGGTAGGTTTGCACTGACATGCTCACCACGGAGCAATCTCAGTGTATGGGGCTCTTGTGTCAAGGAGTCCCAAAAACATTTATTCTCCATCCTCTGAGCATTTTACCCACTCATGGGTGTATGGCATTGGGTCTCCAGCCAGGGGTCAGGCCAAGGGACGCAGACCCTCTCATCAATCAAGCTCTTATCTTGATTGGATTGCAGGAGCATCACTCTAGGCGACTGGAGGCCAACTTGCTCGTGGTCACCTTTGCCTTCTAATGTTTTCTATTCCTCCAAACTGGATGAAAACAGGTTTAGGCCTTCAGTGTTGGGGCAAGCAGGAGCTCCCAGCAGTTCCAATTTCTGATAGTGCTGTCGTAAGAGCTTTGTTTTAACCCCATTAATGTCTGCTGTGCTCTGCCCTTCTTTCTTTCTTTTCTTTCTTTTCTCTTTCTTCTTTCTTTCCTTCTTTTTTTTTTTTGGAATTTTGCTCGTCACCCAGGCTGGAGTGCAATGGTGCGATCTCAGCTCACTGCAACCTCTGCCTCCCGGATTCAAGTGATTCTTGTGCCTCAGCCTCCTGAGTAGCTGGGATTACAGGCTCCCACCACCACACTCGGATAATTTTTGTATTTGTAGTAGAGACAGAGTTTCACCATGTTGGTCAGGCTGGTCACAAACTCCTGACCTGGGATCACAGGCATGAGCCTCTGCACCCAGCCTTATTATTATTTTTTTTAATTAGAGATGAGGTCTTGCTGTGTAACCAGGCTGGTCTCAAACTCCTGGCCTCAAGCAACCCTCCCACCTCAGCCTTCCAAAGTGCTGGGATTACAGGTGTGAGCTACTACACTTAGTCATGTTCTTTCCATTTCTTAAGAACTGTTGAAGGATGTTCATCTGCTAGGATGGGCTCCTTCACTCTCCCAGCTGACTTTCCTCATTCTTTTGCAAAGCAGTCTAAATTTCCCCACAATCTGCTGTTTCAACATAACTTTTTCCTTTGACCCTGCAGCCAGCGACTATATCTCAGACCTCCCAGAACCCTGGATAGGTGCAATGTCAGGATTCACCCCAACATCTTCCATACCTTCCCTTCCCCTCTAACTTTCCCATTGGTTGTGGCCCCAATGCAACCACCTCAGCCTCATTACCCATTGGCTCAGCCTCAGAACCTCTCTCTTGCTTTCATTTCAGCTTTTACAGAAACAATAACTTACAGTGGACCCATATGAAGTGCCACTAGTGATGCTGGAAGTGCTCCCAAGAAGTAGAGAAAAGTCATGACATTACAAGAAAAAAGTTGAATTTCTGGATATATACTGAGGTCTGCAGGTGCGGTTGCACCATTTCAGACAGACGATTCATCTTGTAAACAGATGACAGAAAACTTAATGATATTTATACAGTACAGTACTGTAAATGTATTTTCCCTTCTTTATGATTTTCTTATTAGTAGTTTCTTTTTTCTAGTGTACTTTATTGGAAGAATACAGTTTATAATACCTATAACACACAAAATAAGTGTTAACTGTTGATGTTGTCAGTAAGGCTTCTGGTCAACAGTGAGCTGTTAGTAGTCAATAGCCTACTGTTATAAGTGCCTCAGTGGTAATAGCCTATCATTGTAATTGTCAGAAGTGAGAGTGGTCTTGCGGACTGTTTTCTCTGCCTTTACAGTTTGATAAAACCCTTGAAGCTGAAAGCGGAGTTCACTAGAATGACCCCGACTGACTGAAAAATGTGGTTTGGAAAAAGGAGCAATGAGAGGGCAGGGGATAAAGGATCTCTCTTTTACTTTCACTCTTTCTTTTGTTTTAGCTTTTAGAGAACACAATAACCAAGAGATTGCATATCTAGCTTGATTTTTGTTACTTTGTATTTCCTCATGCATCTGGCCAGCCAGTTCCTGGGGATTTGGATCCATCATTTCCAAATTCTGTTGGAAACTTTTACCTCCTGTAACTGACCACAGCACGGCTGCAGTTCCATACCACACATGACCCATGGCCACCCAGAAACCAGAGGTCCTTCATCCCCTGCCCTCTCATTGATCCTTTTCCCAAACCACACGTGTCAGTGAGTCGGGGTCATTCTAGCGAATTTCACTTCCAATTCCAAAATTCCAAGAACTTTAGCCAAATATGAAGACAAAAAAAAACAGTCCTCAAGAGCACTCCCACTTCTGACACCGGTTACAAACTCCAGGAACCCCACATCACCCTCAGGTTCTGTAACTCACTGAAAGCTGTTATACTTGTGGTTACAGTTTATCACAGAAGAAGGACACGGTTTAAAGTCAGCCAAGGAAGCTGCCCACAGGGCAGAATCCAGAAGAACAAGAGGCTTCTGTTTTCCTCTCCCTGTGCAGTCAGGACAGTTTTCCTCTACTGGCATGCATATGTGGTGACACACCTGCAGCACGGCCAGCTGGGGACGCTCACTTGATGATCTCTGTGCAGAGCTTTTACTGGGGCTCCACTATGTAGGCATGATTGATTGATTGGCTGGTTGACTGACTGATGCTCACATAGTTGACCTTAGTCTCCAGCCCTCAGGACGTTGAGCTGTGTGACCAAAAGCCCCCACCTAACTACCACTGAAAGGTGACAACATGCTAGCCGCCCTCGATCTCGGTGCCTCCTCGGCCTCAGCATCCACTCTGGTGGCACCTGAGGAGCCCTTCAGCCCGCCATGGCACTGTGGGAGCCCCTCTCTGGGCTGGCTGAGGTCGGAGCCGGCTCCCTCTACTTGACGGGAGGTGTGGAGGGAGAGGGGCTGGCAGAAACCGGGGCTGTGCCCAGGAACCGGGGCTGAGTGTGGTGCTCGCAAGCCAGCACGAGTTCCAGGTGGGCGCAGGCCCCCTGGGCTCGCACTTGTAGCTGGAGAGCTCTGTCGGTCCCAGGGAATTAAGGAGCTTAGCACCTGGGCCAGCAGTTGTGGAGTGTGTGCCAGGTCCCCCAACACTACCAGCCTGCCCGCACTGCACTCAAATTCTCCCCAGACCTCGGCCACCTTACTGCGGGGCAGGGCTCAGGACATACAGCCCGCCATGCCCGAGTCCCACCCCCACAGTGGGCTCCCGTGCCACCCGAGCCTCCCCGACAGCCACTGCCCCCTGCTCTGTGGTGCCCAGTCCCATCAACTTCCCAAGGGCTAAGGGCTAAGGAGTACAGGTGTACGGCTCAGGACTGGCAGACAGCTCCACCAGTGGCCCCAGCTGAGCAACCACTGGGCAAAGGCAGCAGGGCTCCTGAGGTGGGTGGGAACTTGGTGAACTTTTATGTCTAACTGGAGGATTATATATGCACCAATCAGCACTCTGTGTCTAGCTCAAGGTTTGGAAACACACCAATCAGCAGCACCCTGTCAAAACGGACCTATCAGCTCTCTGTAAAATGGACCAACCAGCTCTCTGCAAAACGGACCAATCAGGTCTCTGTAAAGTGGACCAATCAGCAGGATGTGGGTGGGGCCAGATAAGAGAATAAAAGCAGGCTGCCCGAACGCGCCAAGCCAGCTCTGTGGCATCCTGTTCTGCCATGTGGGATGGTTTGTTTTTTTGCCCTTATGCTGAATCTTGCTGCTGTTTGGTGTTTGGGTCTGTGGCGCCTTTAAGACTGTAACACTGACCTTTAAGGTCTGATCTGCAGCTTCGCTCCAGAAATCAGCAAAACCACGAACCCACCAGAAGAAAGAAGCTGCGGACACATTTAACATCTGAAGGGACAAACCATACACCATCTTTAAGAACTGTAACACTCACGACGAGAGTCCGTGGCTTTATTGAAGTCAGCAAGACCAAGGACCCATCAATTCTGGACACACTATCAAGTGTGTTCCACCCCCACTGTAAGTCATCCTGCTGGATTATCTGGCATTATCCAAGGTAAACAAAGATGCTCTTGTCAGTCATGACATTCCAAGGGTTAGACATGACCTTCCAGAAGCCGAGGGAAGGGCTAGACATCTTTTTGGATAAGGTTAGATTTTTTACCACACAAAGTGTGAGATAAAAATTACGGAAGGATTTTAGGAGTCTCAGAGCGTTCTCATGTCTTTGATGCTGCATGGTGTGCATCTGTCAGAGGTCCCTCACAGGGATGGGAACCTGAGAAACAGGAGCACCTGGCTGTGGCAGGTGAGGTCCAGGTTCCAGGGCACAGTGTGGACCACATATCCCAGGTCTAGGAGCCAGAGCCTCACATGAGCCCCCCCCAGAGGCCGGGCACTGGAACTCAGGCTTTGAATCTTGTGGTCGTTTCACCACTTACTGCTGCCCTGATCCAGCTCTCCCACAGGAAAGGATGTGGCTGACCCAGCTCCATCTTCTCTCCACATCTCCTTGACACATACTAGAGGGTCCTGAGGGTTTTGGGGTGCAGCTCGTAGGAAGAGGACTCTGTCCTTTTCCAGATTCCAGAAAGGGAGAAGACACTGCAGGGACTCTTCCCCACTGAGGTTGCCCTGGCCCAGAATCCCCTCCACTGAGGAGCAGAGACGGGCGTGTACACCAAGTGCTGGCCACTCAGTGTCTCGCCTCCGAGTGACCCCACTTGACAGTGAGCCCACTTACAAAGATCCAGAACCACAGCAAGACACTTTGCTCTCTACTAAAGCAATGTTGATTTTTTTCTCTGTGAGTTTTGTGGCTATTGGTCATTCAGTGACTTCAGTGGGATCCCAACAGCTGATAATTCTTAGATAATGCCCTGCAGGTTCCTAAAACATGACTCCCAGTGAGTGATTAAGGGCTTTAATGGTCTTCCATTAGCAGGAAGTGTAATCACATTATTATTTTGTTGCCAATTAGTGTAATAAAGTTATCCAGAAACACAGCAACAACTTTGTCTTCTAAAATCATTTCCATGTTTTTCTCTTTTTTTTTTTTGTTATTAAGTGGTTACACAATATCTCAAATGGAGACCTAATGTAATTTTTAGGGTAGTGTTTTATAAATGTACATTATGTAAATGTGAATCTTAGTAAACCATTTCCACATTATTTGATTTCTGAATACTGCAAGAAGAATATTTGTGTCATTGTTATTTAATAAGTTTCTTCATCCAGGAACCGGAGGTCTTTCATCCCCTGCCCTCTCATTGATCATTTTCCCAAATCACAAGTTTCAGTGAGTCCGAAACCCATTTTCCCTCTTTTGTGAGCTAATATTGGACCTCCTATTGGAGCTAATATGTATCCGCCTTATATGGAGGAGAAGCAGCTGGGGGCCTCGTTCTCCTCCAGTTAATCTTCCTGGGGCGTTCTGCTGGGAGGCCATCTTAACCTTAATACAACAGGGGCCCGGGGGCCCTGAGCAGAGTTCAGGGGTCAAACTCGCCCCTCTTCAGCCCGTCCTGCCCTCGCCTTTGGTTCCACTGTGGTGGTGAGGTGATGACACTATTGGTCCTATTGAAGCTGGAGGGAATTCTAGTTCTTGGGGTAGTGATTTCTACATGAAGCTCATTTGGAAGTGAATTTCCAGAGGGCACAGTTTCCTTTCCTTCTGTTCTGACAAGGGAAGGACATTACTTAGGTGTGGCCACCTATTAAAACCTTGCACCGAGGAAGTTCAGTGAGGGTTTTATAGGGGCTGACTCACGTCGGGGGAGATGCAGAAGCACTGTTTTCTTCTATGGACCCAGAGATGGATATACAGTAGTTACAAGGCCAATTATGTTCAACTCATTAAAACTTGATTTTTAGGAAAGTTTGGTAAATATTCTTCTCCACAAAACACTTCCCTTGTCCATCCATCGCGGGTGCTGGGGGTTGCCTGTGGGAGACCTGGCCTCGGTGCTGCCTGCCTCCCTCCTTCAGTCCCGAATCTAGCTCTGGAGGAGAAGCGGGCGGGGAGGGGAGGTGATGCCGTGCCCGGAAGGGTTAAAGAGAGCGGTGATTGACAGCAGGGACTCCTGAGCTCACAGGATGGCAGGTAAGAACAGCAGCGGTGTGCTGGAACTCCCTCCTTGTGAGAATAAAACTGCCTGAGATCCTGGGGACCCAAAGGGAAGGCTGGAGTGGGCAGCAGCTTGCTGACATCATGGCCCGAATTTCCACCTCATGTTCATACTCACTGCCCCTGAATCAGCACATGGGACCCATGCAGAGGCATGAAGACACAGCTGCACATGCCCAGGGGACATTCCAGACCTCCCCTTTCCCTCTGGCAATCACCTGCTAATCCCAGAACCCACCCCAGACCTTTCCTAATGACAGCTTTGCCTTATGACCAGGATGGGGAGATGGTTGTGAGCTGCATCCTGTCTGCTTGTTGCTGACCCACAGCAAAACTTGTCTTTTCTTAAATCTGGTGCCACAGTAGCAGCTTCTGAGCGCATCCGGAAGTCAGTCCCATTCACTATCTTCCCCAGGCAAACCAGCTGCCCAAACTTGTTTCCCCAAAGCACCTCTCCTCTCTCAGGCCACTCACCCTATCATCTCTCAGGACCAGGGTGTCCCAGAGCATGCTTTAGGGGGTGACTGGAGACGGGACAGGGCCACTAGACATCCAGCAGAGACCCTGAACTCAGATGTGATCCCAAGGGCATGAGAGCCCGTTCTCCTCCAGTTAGTCTCCCTGGTTCATGCTGCTGGGAGGCCACCCTAACCTTAACACAACAGTGCCTGGGGTCTTGAGCAGAATTCACAGGTCAAATCCACCCCTCTTCAGCCTGTCCTGCTCCAGGCAAAACAACAGTGACAAAGACTTTCCAGGACCCCTGACAACCCTCCCTGCTATGTGGCCTTCACCTCCCACTTCCTGTGTCTGGTCTGTGTCTCGTCTTGGGTGTAGAAAGAACCTCAGAGGTTAAACTGTCACCCTCACCCCCTCTCTGGCCCACCTCTGCCCCCAGCCACTGCCTGGTCACAACCGTGACAGCTGGAGCTGACAGTTCTGCTTCCTTCAGGGCAGAGTGGGCACTGGCCTGGAGACTCCAGTGTGTGCTGGGGCGCAGGCAGCCACCGCTCTCAAAGCTGCGTCAGTGAGGCTACTGTGTGACTTGGACTCAGTCGCCAATGTCCACTTCCCTCCAGTCCTCAAGTGCTGTCAGAGCTTGTCACTAGCAGGGACAAAAGACACACACCTGTGGGGTCACAGGCCTCCTTAGCAAGGACGCCAGATGATCCTACAGGGATGCTTGCCTCTGAGTGGGGCAGACACGGTGCTCTCACCACCTGTAATTCGGAGCCCCTCTCTGCCTTTCAGTTCATCCCAACCCCCCTATTGCTCCATTCCAGGCCCACTTCTCCCCAAAATGCCAGAGCACGTGTCCTGTTTGTTCCCAGCCCAGGCTTCCTGCCCCTGCTGCATCGCTGGCCTTGCCCAGGACTGTACCCGGAGCCTGCTGTCTGACGCTTAGCAGCTGTTCCTTTCAACACCTCAAATGGTAGATTCCGTTCACAGGTCACTCTTGGCACTTAAATTGCCCTCATATTTTCACCCCAACCCTTAGAAAAGCTGGACTTGGTCCCGTAAGAACAAATTCTGCTACTGCGAAGCTTCCATCTCCATCAACAAAACCAAGCTCATGGAGAGGGTGTGACAGGAGGCCCTGCACCACCACGGGGAGCTGCTCTGCTCAGGATAGGAGTGGGCGGGACGTCACGTGCACCCACAGCAGGAGCCAGAGCCTCTGCTCAGAGGACACTTGCTCGGGACCAGGGGCCGCTGGCTCCAAGAGGAACGACGCACCCCAAAGGCCCCTGTGCTCCTCATGGGCCACCTCTTCAGGGGGTGCTGCTTCTGCCCTGGAAGCCCAGCCATTCTCCCTCCTCCACTCCCGGGCCCGAGCTGTCAGGGACACGCACGGGACTCCAGCTGCCTCTTCCTTTAGCCAAGGGGGAGCCCGGGCTTTGGCCAGAGGTTTTTGCCGCGCTTCCATAAACACTACAGCCCACGCAGGGCAGCCGGGAAGAGTGTCCAAGGCAGCCCTTCCTGGGTTGGGACGCACAGAGCTGGGGTCTCAAACCACGGCCAGATGGGTCACTGCCTATTTCTGTAAATGGGGTCATGGGCGCTCAGCCTGGTCTTTGTCTACGTCATCCTCCACTGTCTGCGGCCGCCTCCACCCTCTGCTGACAGTGTGGGCACCTCACCGAGGAGGCTGAGGACGTTCATCGACCGGCACTTGACGGAAGAGGCTGCTGGCCGCCGACGTAGGCCCCTGGCCTCGTGGCCCGGCAGGCATGAGCAGCAGTTTTGTTTCTGGTGAGCACCCACCCCACGGGTGTCTGGTGAAAAGATTCCACGGTGCGTCCTGCAGCAATGGAGCCAGGTGCGAGACTCCAGTCCAGCTCTGGACAACCTTCTGCAGGCGACCTTGGAAAAAAGCAGAATTTCGACAAACAGCAGCTCTGACATCACTGATGGGTGTTCTCTGTCTACTTGTCACTGTCCTGGCAGAACACCCAGGACACCCAACCCGCAGCCTGGCACACCACCGTGCTATTGTGTCTCTCTAGCTACAGACGTCACAGGATGACGGCGTCGGGAGCCTGTGTCTGTGAGGAGATAAAACGAAAGACACCATCAGGTACCTGCAAAAACAACCCTGGCCCAGGTGAGGGACCGTTTTTTGTTGTCCAGAGACAGCTCCAGCCTGGCTTTGTGCTGCCTGC
Source organism: Macaca nemestrina (assembly GCF_043159975.1). Classification (NCBI taxonomy): domain Eukaryota; kingdom Metazoa; phylum Chordata; class Mammalia; order Primates; family Cercopithecidae; genus Macaca; species Macaca nemestrina. The sequence continues at coordinate 138,694,806 of NC_092135.1, read as the reverse complement.
CCAGCAAAGATGATGCATACCTGTCACCACTGCCTATCCCTGACACACCCAATCCAGAGCCAACGTCTGCTGCTTCGGACCCTGCCCTGTGACCCAACACAAGCCCACTCCTGTAACAAGTCCTCCTGCCCTTCTCTACCTAGAGGCCTCATTGCGCAGCGTTTTCCCAAGATGTGCAGGCAACCTTTTGCTCCAGCAAGTAATAAAGCCGACACGGGCTGTTGGCAGGTGCTTCCTGGCAGGCTTTGGCAGGTGGGCATCCATACAGGTGACAGTTCTGTCGAAGGCGTCGCTGTCACATGGCATGCTGGCCATGCGTCCTGTCCCCTCACATCCAGATCCCAAAGACAGTGCAGCGTCATTCCGACGTCCATGTGGGCAGCAGGCTATTACTGGGACCCTCCAGGCCCCTGGACTACTGATTTGAAGTCTTAAGAGCTGCCGCAACATTTTGACTGTGAATTAGTGACCATTTGGGGCAATATTAGTCTAATGTTTGGACAGACAGTGACAAAGACAGGGACCAAGGCTTACAGCCCCAGCAGTTCCCACAGGGCTGAGACTGGAGCAGCATTGGAAGCTGACTCACAGATCACCTGAAGGGAGGGTCCAGGCAAGCAGTCATCCCCCACCTGGGAGCCACCCCAGGAGGCCGGACGCCCCTTCAGAGCTGGGAGGTGGGAGTCACCTGCCCGCTCTGCGACCTGGGCTGTGCTCCCAGCAGGGAAGCTGTGCCCAGCTGTGATACCAGGTGACTGAGCCCCATCTCCAGGCCTGAGTCTGGCCTAGAAGCCCCAGTTCTAGGGCCTGGTGCTAGGGCCCCAACTCTGAGGTGGGCCCCTGTGGCGAGTCCAGGCTATGGCTCCTTCCTAAGTCAGACCCTGTGATCATCCTGGCCACCACCCCAGAGGAGCAGAGCCAGGGGCTGAGAGACACCTCTCCCCAGCATGGCTGAGAGTGTAGGGCGGGAGGCTTCTCCCCTCCCTCCAGGTGAGCAGCAGGCAAGAGGGTTGGGGCAGAGGGGTCAGGGGCTCAGGCCCAGGGGAGTGTCCCGAAGGCTTGGGGACCACAAGCCAGGCTGACCTCCAGGCCCAAATAGGACATGGAAGCAGAAGGCAAGGATGGCTGGGGCTGACCCAGGCTGACCACTGTGCCCAGCCCCACCCACATCACTGCTGAAACCCGGACAGGGGCTGGCTCTCCCCATCCCGTGTGGCTCTGGGGTGACCCCTGCTGTCTGGGGCAAGTGGAGGCTCCCGTGGCCACAAAACCACAGAGATAACCGGCTGTCCGTGGGAGACAGCCTTGCCCAGGCTGATTCAGACAGGCAGTGTGGGCTCCCATGTCCTCAGGGCCACGCCTGGGATGAGGGTAGCAGAGGACAGAAAGCCCCGACCTCCAAAATCTTCCCGTGTAGCTGGGGAGGCTGAAAGGGGCCCATAGCTGTGCCCTGCAGGGCGGGGTGCTCCGCTGATGCTCTGGGCAGGATTGTGGGTGCCCTGCAGGGAGGGGTGCTCCGCTGATGCTCTGGGCAGGATTGTGGGTGCCCTGCAGGGCGGGGTGCTCTGCTGATGCTCTGGGCAGGATTGTGGGTGCCTTGCGGGGAGGGGTGCTCCGCTGATGCTCTGGGCAGGATTGTGGGTGCCTTGCAGGGGGCGGTGCTCCACTGATGATTTGGGCAGAATTGTGGGAGGTGGGACAATGGGAAGGAAAAGGAAGGGGAGAGGAGAGAAGAGGGGAGGTGAGGGAAAGAGAGAGGAGGGGGGAAGAGAGGGAGGAGATCTGCAAACAGGGCAAGGGCTGGTGCGCCTGGGGGAAGAGTGGGGCAGGGCAATGAGTCTGGGCCTCCTTCAACTCCTTACTCCCTTCACCCAGGCTCACCAGAGACTTGCTAGAACACCCACCCTGCTCCCTCACTCCAGGCATCCCCAGCACATTGCAAATCTCCGCCATGAGCAAGAGCCCCTTGGGACTGCCTCCTGCCTGGGCTTCTCTCCGGAACCCACTGCCAGTTGTTAGGGAAGCATCTGTGCTAATCCCACAACTCAGCCATGCCAGATTCTCAGAGCAGGAGTAAATGGATCCTGAAACCCACATCCACTGTAGGGGGAGGCAGGGGACCCTGGGGTTGGCTCCGAGCCCCTCTCTAGCGCTTCCTCTGAGGAACCAAGACACGGGGGGCAGGGACAGGAGATTGGGCCACTCAGCTCAGCCAGCTGTGAGTGGGAGGATCGTGGGAGGCACCAGACCTGTCTGAGCCTGGAGAGGGCTTCCTGGAGGAGGTGGTGCCGGGCTGAGCCTTGCGGGTCAAGTTGGTCCGGTAAGTGGGCAGCCCGATAGATGTAGGGATGGCGGATGGCGTCGTCTGCCCAGCACCTAGAGATCGAAGGCCAGAAGTGGTACGTGGTGGGAGTGACTTGAAAGCAGCTCCACTTTCACCAGTGAGGACAGCGGTGTTCAGACCTTTCACTGTGGGAATCTTCGTTAAACTAAAGCTGACCTGGAGTTCCTGTCCATGAAAGAATGGAACAGTCGATCACCGCCACCCAGTGTGTGCAGCTCTGTGCCAGGCTGTGCTGAGCCCTGAAAATGCTCGCCATGACCCATTGCACTGACCACGCACTCTTCTGCAGATGAAGAAGGTGAGGCACACACAGGGAGCTTCCCCAGAGTAAGCAGGGCGGGGTGCATGGCCTCTCTGCTGCGCCGCCCCTCCCCGGAACATGGTCTCTGCTGCGCCGCCCCTCCTGGAACAGCTCCTAAGTGGAGTGGGAATTCTGCAGAATCCCCAGGATCTGGCCAGCAACAAAGGAGTGAGTGGTCAGACGGGAGACAGAGAGGGCTGAGGGTGCTGGGGCCCTCGGGGCACAGCTTGGCCCAGGAGGAGTCAGGCTCCCCTGCCACCTGGCTTAATGAGATGCAGGGCTGTTTGCTTGTTGGGCGGGTTTCAGGTTTTCATTTCTTAAGGAGAATACAGGTAATGGGCAATGCGTGGAGCAAAAGGAAGGTAGAAAGACAGGTGGGTGCAGTGGGGAGACTCTGGGGTGTGCGTGCTGCAGGGCCGCCCTCCCCGGCCTGAGTGCATCTGGGCTGGCTGGGGAGTTCCAGGGACAGCAAGCCGGTTGCCCTTCAGGAGAACCTGTAGACCCTCAGCCAGCAGCCCCCACTGTCCCTCCCCGCTGGTCACTGGAGTCTGAGCCAATAAGCCAGACCTGCCCTGGGCCTCAGGATTCAAAGAGGGCCTTTGGGGAGGGCTGACTGCGTGTGGCCTGAACGCACAGTCCAGGCAGCGGCAGCTGGTCGGGGGGCAGGCACCTGGGCCTGGCAGGGTTGGGGGAGGGTGTGGCGGCCTCTGTGATGTGCGGCACAGAGGCCCCTCAGAACTGAAGCACGCATGGCTCACCGGCCTGCTCACGACCGAAGACCCCTCCGCACATCACCTTTGGCAGTGTGGCTCAGCGGAGGCAACTGTGTCCAGAGACTATCCCAGGGTGGTCAGCTCCGAGGGTCATCTCAGCTCCAGAGCATCCCGGGTCACAGTGAAGCCGCTGCCTGGTCTGCCTTTTTTCGGGTGGTGTTCCCAAGAACACTTGGGGAAACCCCTGCATGCAAACTCCGGTGCTGGAGGCGGCAGTCTCCTGGGGAATGGCAGGTGGGAGGGTGGCTCAGTGCTGGGCTGAGAGAGCCTGAGGGTTTGCTCACCTGGACAGCAGCCACAGTGCAGCAGCAGGACTAGCCCTGAGACCCCAGCCAGGCCGGCCTCCAGGAGACAGGAGGTGAGGAGAGCGGCGCCCCCTCCCCTTTGCTGGTGGAAACCTCGGGAGATCCAGGGATGTCAGAAAGATGCATGCCCTCCTGTGAGCCGTGGGGGGTGGAGGAGCGCGAGTGATGCCACAGCCTGGCACCGGTGGACCCGGTCAGGAACAAGCCCATCTGACAGCCAGAGGGTGTGGGAGGGGCTCTGAGAGTAGGGCTGTGGTGCCTCCACCCCTGAGAGGGTCTCCTGACCACCGGCGCCCATCTCTGTCCTCTCCTGTGCTTTCCGGGTGGCAAGGTTAGGAAGCCTGACCTTCCCCAGACCCCCTTGCTGCTGGGGCCAGGACGTGGGTGGGGAGGCGGGGGCTGACCTTCCCCAGGGCTGGGTGAGGGCCCCATGCATGGCTTCTCTGTGCGGGCTCCAGCGGGGTCAGGCCTTGCATGCCATCATCTAGACGGCTGCTCTGGAGAGGCAGCCTGGAGTTGCACTGGTGTCCTGGGTGCTAGACACTGCACTCTGCCGCCCTCCCTCAGAACAGGGCCCGCTGGGGCCAGGCAAGGCACTGCCGCTGCTTTGGGCTGACCTGGAGGCCACAGCGCCTCTCAGAGCCCCCATATTCCTTTCCCTGGCTTCCCAAGCATCTCAGGCCTTACTCCCATTCTGCTTCAGGAAGTTTCTTTTCCCTGCACTGACCCCGATGATACACTCTCCCACACAGAAGACTGGAGATGATTCTTAGGAAAAATTCCACAGGGCCTGAAGACGGTGGGGACACTGGGGACACAAGACACAAAAGCAGGTGCCATTGGATCCCAACTGAGTATAGGAGCTTCAGTGAAACGCCTGCCCGGTCAGTACCGAGACGACTTCTACCCAGACCTGCTTCTCCCTCAGACTCCCTGCAGCCAGACTCCACCCCTAGCAGGAACCAGAAGAACCTTTGTGAAGAAGCTAAACTGTTCCACAGAAAAGGCGGAGAGACGCTGGAAGCCCGGCCAGCTGTCCCCTCGCCCCATGATCGATGCTACCTCCTGGGTGCGCAGGCTGACCGCAGCTCTCTCCTGGACCATTGGAGCCTGGGTGGCTGGGGGTGGAAGAAGCTGCCTGAGCATCTTCAGCAAGGAAGGAAGGTCAGGGATGGAGGAAGGGAGGGAGGAAGGGAAGGGAGTCAGAACAAAGGAAAATGAGGAAATCAGAGGAGATGGAGATCACAGGAAGCAGAGGGACTTGAAAACACGTGTCAGCAGAACCCAGCCAGCAACGAAACGAAGGAAGCAGAGAGCAGCTGTTTGGATGGGCTCTGAAGTCACCCCGCCAGGGAGGACACTGCAGAGTGTGCACACATCGCAGGCCCCATCCATGTGGAGCCCCAGAAAATGCAAAGTGGGGGATGCAGCCAACCAGCGAGGGGCCACAGGGCGGGGGGAGCTCTGGGGATGATAGCATGGTGACAGGCGATGGGCGGAGGCATTGGTCAAACGTATCACACTGCACACCTTAAGTGCAGCTTACTGTGCAGCAGTTATACCCCAATACAGTTGTTTAAAAATGAAATAAAAAGCCAACCATATGTGATGTCCCCAGAGAGGCCTGAGAAGATGGGGCATCACAGAGTGAGAACGGGGTGGTATTTTTAAAAAGGAATGACCAGGCCGGGCACGGTAGCTCGTGCCTGTAATCCCAGCACTTTGGGAGGCCAAGGCAGGAGGATCACCTGAGGTCAAGAGTTCAAGACCAGCTTGGACAACATGGGGAAACACTGTCTCTACTAAAAATGCAAAAAATAGCCAGGCGTGGTGACGGGCGCCTGAAATCTGAGCTACTTGGGAGGCTGAGGTGGGAGAATTGCATGAACCCGGGAAGCAGAGGCTGCAGTGAGCTGAGATCGTGCCATTGCACTCTAGTCTGGGTGACATGAGTGAGACCTCATCTCAAAAAATAATAAATAAGGAATGACCAAAAACCAAGAAAGGACTCTTGAATAATCACTGGAATAAACATTTAGTAAAACACTTGTAAAATAAAGATGAGAAGATATCCCCAGAGGATAGAACAAAAGCTCAAAGAGATGGACAAAAGGAAACAAAAAATGAATCAACAAGGAACAGAAGGTGGGTCTAAGAACTCCAAACTCCGGCTCACGGAGGGGAGGAAATTATCCAAGAAGGGAATCAAGCCTGGATGGCTGGGGTCTCCCGACTGGAAGAGTATGCTGTGTTCCCAGCACAGTGACTGAATGAAAACCCAACCTGGTGCATGTCGTGGTGCAATCCTCATCCTCTCAGTGTAAATACGTATTTACCCTAAAAGCTTCCAGATTGGGAGAAGCGAACAGACAGCACGGAGCACTAAGAATCCGATGATGAGAACCTAAGTAGACACCCGTGTCCCTGATCAGAAGCAGCTCGGTTCTGGGCAGTTTGCTGGATCCCCTGTCAGTCCTAGGTCCATCCTCGGCGGTCACCTGGACCTTCTGCTCCTCGGTGGCTCCAGAGGGCTGTCACTTTCTGGGAGGCACCTCGCCATCTAACGGCCACAGTTCCCCTGGTGTTCCCAAGTGGTCTGAATTGCCAAGCTCCTGCTAGCCTGCGCCCGACTCCAGAATCTCCCCAGGATGACTGTGGGCCCCACACAGAATGTGTCCCTCACCAGATACAATTCCCCAGGTGTTCAGTAGCAGAGCGAGGATGTGCGTCTGTGTTCCCACGTTCCAGACCCTATACTCCTGTTGATGCAGCCTCAACTGGAATCGACTTCTGATGCCTGTTCTTTGCTAATTAATGGTGACTCTGTGGTGATGAGTGTGTGGGCTGCTCCCAAGCCCTCTGGGGTCTGTGCCTGGTCTCATCTGAGGAAGAGGATTTCTGCTTGGCCTGGCCCAGCCCAAAGGCCAGACTCGGATGTGGTGCTCAGAGTGTGTGAGTCGTGACCGGGGCTCTGAAGTCAGTTCTTGGGCACCTAACCGGTGGTGCTTTTGCTTCTGTTTCCTCTCGACATCCTTGGGTTTTTGCGAAAGTCCAGCCACCTCCACTGTGCTGGGAGCTGGGAGGGAGAGTGGGTGTGTGCACTCCCTGTCCCAGCCGTCCACTCTGGAGGGGCCGTATCCAGAGACCCAGCATGGGGCAGCAGTGCCTCACAGCTCTGTGCACCCCCCAGGGCTGTAGGGAGTCCTCCGCCCACCACCAAGCAGCCCCCACGCCAGGACCTGCTGCAGAGGCTCTGGAAGAGCATTGTCTGCCTCGCCCCCTGCGGTCCTCTACTCCACCCTGGCAAGGACTTCCTGAAGGGCACAGATGTGGGGAAAAGAGAGATCAGACTGTTACTGTGTCTATATAGAAAGTAGACATAAGAGACTCCATTTTGTTCTGTATTTGAGATGCTGTTAATCTGTGACCCTACCCCCAACCTTGTCCTGGCAAGTGATATGTGCTGTGGTTACTCAAGGTTTAACGGATTTTGGGCTGTGCAGGGTGTGCTTTGTTAAACAAGTGCCTGAAGGCAGCTTGCTGGTTAAAAGTCATCACCATTCTCTTAATCTCAAGTACCCAGGGACACGTACACTGCCAAAGGTCACAGGGACCTTTGCCTAGGAAAGCTAGGTATTGTCCGAGGTTTCTCCCATGTGATAGTCTGAAATATGGCCTCGTGGGAAGAGAAGGACCTGATCATCCCCCAGCCCGACACCCGTGACGGGTCTGTGCTGAGGAGGACTAGTACAAGAGAAAAGAAGGCCTTTTGGCGGATGTTGGCAGTTAAGATAAAAAGCATCTGTCTCCTGCCTGTTCCTGGGCAATGGAACATCTCAGTGTAAAACCCGATTGTATGCTCTATTTACTGAGATAGGAGAAAACCACCTTAGGGCAAAAAGTGGGACTTGCTGGAACACTGCTGCTAAAAGGTTTATGGAGATGTTTGCATATGCATACCAAGGCACAGCATTTTCCTTTGAACTTACTCATGTCACAGAGATCTTTATCCATATGTCTTACTGCTAATTTTCTCCCTTCGATGATCCTATTGTCCTGCCACTCCCTTATCTTTAAGATGGTAAAGATAATTATCAATAAATACTAAGGGAACTCAGAGACCGGTGCCGGCGTGGGTCCTCTGTATGCTGAGCGCCGGTCCCCTGGGCCCACTTTTTCTTTCCCTATACTTTGTCTCTGTGTCTCATTTCTTTTCACAAGTCTCTCGTTTCACCTAACGAGAAACGCCCACAGGTGTGGAGGGGCAGGCCACCCCTTCACACACACAGGGGCAGGGTGGGGCTCTGCCAGACCAGGCACGGGGCCTCTGCAGACAGCACCCCTCTCTGTGCCTTGGATCCTCGAGGGAGCCTCAGAATCCTTCTTGACACAGAGCTCTCGGAAGCTACCACCTGGCCAGAGTTCATCTTTCCATCTAAAGCTCTTTGCCACAGCTGGTCTACGCTGGCCATGTGAGTGCCCCCTCAGATGGGCAAGGCTGGAGCAGAGTCCCAGGCCCAGTTCTTCCTGTCTCCCTGATCCCCAAACCTGGCCAGGGACAAGACTGGACATCTGCACTCAGCCTGGGCTCAGCTGGTCAGCTTAGAAGGAATCCATCCTGAGGTGGGGATTGTTCCATAGACTCCTCCATCTCTTGAAAATGAAAATCCCAGAGGGCCAGGGTGGTAGAAGTCAGGGACATGGGAACTATCTGCTTGGCTGTGCCCTGGACAAAGCCACAGGGCGGGCCCCAGAAAAGCTGGGTTTTGGTGACAGCAGGAGGTGTTTTGGGGCTGTGGGGGCAGGTCTGGAGGAGCAGGGCAGATGCAAGAGTCCTGAGGAAGCCCTGAATAGGAGATATGGGGCCAGTGGCAGGGCCGGGACCCATTCCAAGGGTTCCCATTGTTGGAACCGAACTGTCGATTCCCTCCTGGGCAGGGGTTGCCGCGAAGGATCACCGACACGAGATTCACAGCAGAGAGTTATTTATTACTAGCGCGCTAGGGTCCCAAGCTCTAAGTTGGCCCTGGGACCCCGAGTGCTTGTTACAGGTTGTTTATATAGGCAAACACAAGTTCAAACACAGCTTAGGGCGTGAAATTCAAACAAAGCTTTAGGCGCGTGGTAATTGGGTCTGTCTATGGCCTGAGCAAGGTATCTTGTTCTGATTGGTTGGGGCGGGACCTTAGGAGGTTCTTTCCTGGAATTGCTGATTCCGGGAACATCGGGGACATTGAGTCAGGGTGGGACCCCAATGAGGTTATCAGGGTGGGACCTCATGAGGTTATCAGGGTGGGACCCCATGAGGCTATTTCCCGGAATTGTCTTTCTGTTTGGGTTCTGGGAACATCGGGGGGCTATCCGTGGCCATCTGGGGTTTAAGTTTCATGATGGCCAAGCTTTCTAAATTTTATGAGGCTTAGGAATTATGAGGCCTAGTTTCACGATAACACAGGAGGGCACTGCACTGGGGCAGTGGGGGCAGGATGGAGAGAGAAGAGGGTGCAAGCCCAAGTAGGCTGCCCTTATTCTCACACAGGTGCATCCCCCATTCCTCCTCCACTGGTAACTGTTGGTCACCTTCTTGGGCCTTTCCAGAATGGTGTGACCTGATCCCCCCCCATGCAGGTCTGGGGTTTGGGGAGAGTCATGGGCAGGCTGGGCATGGCCTCTGCAGAGGGCAACTGAGGGCTCAGGCCCCTGAGGAGGGGGAGATGAGCAGGGAACCCCGTAGGGAGGCCTTCCAAGCAGAGGGCAGCCTGAGAGGCTTCGTCGGGCTGAGGCGAGCTCCTTGTGGGTGGGGCGGCAGCAAGCCTGGTCCTGGCTAGGCAGTGTGCCCTGTGATGGTGAATGCAGGAACAGAAAGGGGAGGGCGGGGAGAGGCTGGTGCCATGACCACAGGCCATGCCGCAGGGCTGGACACAGCCAGGCCCGGGAGTCAGGTGTGCGGTTTTCAAGACTCCCTCGTTACATGCGGATGGTTGTGGGGAGGTGGGGAGAGGGAGCCCCTGGAATGAGTCAGGACTCAATGCATGTGCAGTGGCAGGGGCAGACCCCCAGGACCTGGGTACCAGGAAATGATGTGGGCTCTGATACAGTCGTAGTGTTTCCTGACTTTGGTCTTTGAGGATCACCAAAGCCCTGGAAAGATCTGACTCACCCAAGGGCCATGGGTGCTGTGGGAAGGGGAGAGAACAGGGAGGGAGAAGCCCAGGGCTGCTGGTCCCCCTGAGCCCCCACCAAATGCACCCTGGCTCCCTGAGCTGGTTCTGGGTCCAACTTGTCCCTGAAGCCTCCAACGGCCCCAGAGTTAGGGACAGGAGGGTTTCCAGCTGCAGACAGAAGCCTGGGGGCATGCCTGGGCCAGGGAGCTAGTCTACCTGAAGGCAGAGGGGGACAGAGGCCTCTAGAGCCTCTGGAATGGGGACCACACTGCCCAGTCCTGAGCTACCCCTGCAGGCCACAGGAAATGCAGGCTGCACAAAACAAGAACCCAGGGCCTCTGAAAAATCAGGAAGCTCAGGACACTGTTGCATTAAAGTAGGTAGAGCCCAGCTGAGCACAGGGCCTCCTGGGCATGGGCCTTCCTGAGCACAGGGCCCTATAGAGTGCAAGCCCTCCTGGGCATAAACACTCCTGGATATGGGCTCTCCTGGGCATGGGCCCTCCTAGGAATGGGCCCTCCTGGGCATGGACCATCCTGGGCATGGACCCTACTAAATATGGGTCTTCCTGGACATAGGACCCTCCTGGGCCTGGGCCCTCCTGGACATGGACCCTACTGTGCATGGGTCCTCCTGGATATGGACAGTACTGGGCATGGGACCTCCTGGACATGGACCTTCCAGGGCATGGACCCTTCTGGGAATGGGTTCTCCTGGATATGGATGCTCCTGGATATGGACGCTCCTGGGCATGGACGCTCCTGGGGATGGACTCTCCTTGGTTGGCATGGACCCTCTTTGGTTGGCATGTACCCTACTGGTCATAGACCCTCCTGGTCATGGATCCTCTTGGGCATAGGCCCTTCTGGGTACAGGGCTCTTTTGTGTGTGGACCCTCCTGTGAATAGGCCCTTGTGAACACTACTGGGCATGGGTCCTTGTGGGCATGAGCCCTCCTGGCCCCCAGACATGGACTTCCCTCCTGGGCATGGAGTCTCCTGGGCATGGGGTCTCCTGGGTGTAGGCCCTCCTGGGTATGGCCCCTCCTGGGTATGAATCCTCCTGGACATAGACCCTACTGGGCATGGGTCATCCTGGGCATTGATCTTCCTTGGTTGGCATGGACCATCCTGGGCACAGACCCCTCCTGGACATGGATGCTCCAGGGCATGAACTCTCCTGTGAATAGATCCTCCTGAACATGACTTTACTGGGCATGGGCCCTCCTGGGCATGGACCCTCCTGGGCATGGGCCCTCCTGGGCATGGGCCCCTGTATTATTCTGTTTTCATACTGCTATAAAGAACTGCCCGAGACTGGGTAGTTTATAAATGAAAGAGTTAACTGACTCACAGTTCAGCATGGCTGGGGAGGTCTCAGGAAACTTATAATCGTGGTGGAAGGCGAAGGGGAAGCAAGGCACCTTCTTCACAAGGCAGCAAGAAGACGTGCCAAGCCAATGGGAAAGAGTCCCTTATAAAACTGTCAGATTTCATGAGAACTCTATCATGAGAATAGCATGGGGGAGACTGCCCCCATGATTCAGTTACCTGCACCTGGTCTCTCCCTTGACATGTGGGGACTGTAATTCAAGATGAGATTTGGGTGGGGACACAAAGCCTAATTACACCATTCTACCCCTAGCCCCTTCCAAATCTCATGTCTCTTTTACATTTCAAAACCAGTCATGCCTTCCTAAGAGTCCCCCGAAGTCTTAATTCATTCCAGTATTAACCCAAAAGTCCAAGACCAAAGTGTCATCTGAGACAAGGTAAGTCCCTTCTGCCTACAAATCTGTAAAATCAAAAGCAAGTTAGTTACATCCTAGATACAGTGGAGGTACAGGCAATTAGGTAAATATACCCATTCCAAATGGGATAAATTGGCCAAAATCAAGGGGCCACAGGCCCCATGCAAGTCTGAAATCCAGGTGGGCAGTCAAAACTTAAAGCTCCAAAATGATCTCTTTTGACTCCACATCTCACATCCAAGTCAGGCTCACGCAAGAGGTGGGCTCCCATGACCTTGGGCAGCTCCACCTTTGTTGTTTCACAGGGTACAGCATCCCTTCCAATTGCCTTCACAGGCTGGTGTTGTGTGTCTGTGGCTTTTCCAGGTGCATGGTTCAAGTCATCAGTGGATCTACCATTCTGGGGTCTGGAGGATAGAGGCCTTCTTCTCACAGTTCCACAAGCAGTAGGCAGTGCCCCAGTGGGGACTGTGTGTGGGGGCTCCAACCCCATGTATCACTTCTACACTGCCCTAGCAGAGGTTCTACATGAGGGTTCCACCAGTGCAGCAAACTTCTGCAGGTCCAATACCACATGTAAGCCACCAAGGCTTGGGGCTTGCACCTTCTGAAGCAAAGGTCTAAGCTGTACATTGGTCCCTTTTAACCACTGCTGGGATGTGGGGCACCAAGTCCTGAGACTGCACAAAGCAGTAAGGCCCTGGGCCCCACCCACAAAACCATTTTTTCCTCCTAAGCCTCCAGGCCTCTGATGGGTGGGGTTGCTGTGAAGACCTCTGACATTCCGTGGAGACATTTCCCTCATTGTCTATGCTATTAACATGTGACTCCTAGTTACTTATGCAAATTTCTGCAGCTGGCTTGAATTTCTCCTCAGAAAATGGGTTTTTCTTTTCTATCCCATAGTCAGGATGCGCATTTTCTAAACTTTTATGCTCTGCTTCCCTTTTAAATGTGAGTTCCAATTCCAAATCATCTCTTTGTGAATGCGTAAAATTGAATGCTTTTAAGAGCACTCTTGAATGCTTTGATGCTTAGAAATTTCTTCTGCCAGATACCCTAAATCATCTCTCTCACATTCAAAGTTCCACAGATGTCTAAGGCAGGGGCAAAATGCTGCCAATCTCTTTGCTAAAGCACAGCAAGAATCACCTTTATTCCAGTTTCCAGCAAATTCCTCATCTCCATCTGAGACCACCTCAGCCTGGAATTCATTGTCCATATCACTATCAGCATTTTGATCAAAGCCATCCAACAAGTCTCTAGGAAGTTCCATACTTTCCCACATCTTTCTGTCTTCTGAGCCCTCCAAACTGTTCCAACCTCTGACTATTACCCAGTTCCAAATTTGCTTCCACATTTTTGGGTATGTTTATAGCAGCACACCACTCTCTGTGGTACCAATTTGCTGCATTCGTCTGTTTTCATTGTTTTCATACTGATATAAAGAACTGCCTAAGACTGGGTAATTTTAAAGGAAAAAGGTTTAATTGACTCACAGTTCAGCATGGCTAGGGATGCCTCTGAAAACTTACAATCAGCAGAAGTTGAAGGGGAAGCAAGGAACTTTCTTCACAAGACAGCAGGAAGGAGAAGTGCCAAGTGAAGGGGGAAGAGCCCCTTATAAAATCATCAGATCTCATGAGAACTCACTCATTATTTTCCACATGTATTTCCCACATTCCCACAGCATGTGGGAAACAGCTCCCATGATCCAATTGCCTCCACCTGGTCTCTCCCTTGATACAGGGGCACTATGGTTATTATAGGGATTACAATTCAAGATGAGATTTGGGTGGGGACACAAAACCTAACCATATCAGCCCTCCTGAGTATGGACTCTTCTGGACATGGACCTTTCTGGGCATGGACACTTTTAGGCATGGAACCCTCCTGGGCATAAACCTTCCTGGGCATTAATTGGCCTGGGCATGGACCCTCCTGGGCATGGGCCTTCCTAGGCATGAGGCATGAGGCTCTCACGGGCATGGCCCTTACTGGACATGGACCTTCCTGGGCATGGGGTTCTCCTGGACATGGTCCTTACTGGGCACAGGGCTCTGTTGTGTATGGACCCTCCTAGGCATGGACCTTTCTGGACATGAACCCTCCTGGGCATGGACCCGCCTCAGCATGGACCCCTCCTGGACATGGGCCTTCCTGGGCTGGACCTTCCTGGGCATGAACCCTCTTTGACATGGGCCCTTCTGGTCATGGACCTTCCTAGGCAGGGACACTCCTGGACATGAACGCTCCTAGGCATGAATCTTTCTTGACATGGAGCCTCCTGGGCATGGAACCTCCTGGACATGTATCCTCCTGGGCACAGGGCCCTCTGTGCATGTGATCCTCCTGGGCATGGGGCCCTACTGGGCATAAACTCTCCTGGGCATAAACCCTCCTGAGCATGGACCCTCCCGGGCATGGGACCCTCCTGGACATAGACCCCCCACTAGATATGGACACCCTTGGATATGAACCCTCCTGGACATGGGACCCTTTTGAGCATAGAACCCTCCTGGGCACAGGACCCTCCTGACAGTGGGGCCCTCCTGCTCACGGACCCTCCTGGGCATGGACCTTCCTGGGCACAGAAGCCTCCTAGACATGGACCCTCCTGAGCATGGGCCCACCTGGGATGCACCCTTTTAGGCACGGGGCCCTTATGGGGCTCTCCTGGGTATGGGCTCTCCAGAGCCTGGGGTCCTGTGAGATGCCATCAGCTGCATGCTTGTGCCATGTCCCTGCCACAACATGACTGCCATCTCTCTCCAGTCCTGTGGAACGTGGAACAGGGTGGAGCGGTGCCTGTGGACATGCAATATGGGATGACAGGATGGGGTTTGAGCCCAGGCCGTGCTGGCCCACACTCGCAGGAGGTCTCTGGAGTGCCCCGTCCTTCCAGCTTGGGGTTTGAGATGCCCTCCACGCAGAAGTACAGGAAAGTCAGAAACCAGCAGGACATCGCCTTTACCTGGGTGGGCACCCAAGCCCTACCCCTGCCAGACATGGTTTCCAGCCTTTCCCTGAAGGAAGGAGAAGAGGGCTGGGTCCCCTGGCAGATCCTGGCCACCCCTTCACTGCCACCCACCCCAACCCAGTCTCACCTGCTTGACCTTGGTCCCCCCTCCTTGCACCACTGTGCAGCTCCTACATGGAGATAAGCCACTACATGGAGATAAGTCCTGCCTTGAGCAAGGAAACCTGGGCTAGGGGCCTCTAGTGCGGTCCTGCCAGGAGCTTCCAACAGCCCCTGCTCACGCTTCAGATGGTGGGGGTGGGAAAGTGTCAAAGGGTCCAAGGGGGCCTCAGAGTGAAGAGCCCCAAAGGGTCCCTGGAAGATGTCCGCTGGCCCTCTGAGCCACGCACTCCCTCCCCGCCTCCCATTACGTGAGTGGGCAACACAGAGGGCCCCACCAGGACTGACTCTGGGTGGGGAGTTTTATTCCAGCCCTGAGGGGTGGCAGCAGGTGTCCTCAAGGCTGCACCCTAGCCAGCAGGAACTCACTTTGGCCTGGTGAGCTGGCTCTGGGGGTGGCAAGTGTGAGGCCCCATCCCGGGGGTCTCTGACATTGGCCTTGCTCTGGTCTCAGTCCTCTTGCCCTTGTCTCTGTCCCTCTCTCTTCCCAAGAGAGCAGGTACCTGGGCCATGCCTGCCCATCCAAGGCTCCAAGAGAGCTCACAGTGAGTTCAGGGCTGATCCCAGGCTCCTTGCTACTGGTCCCACCTTCCCCTGACAGGCAGCACCTCCCGGAGCCCCCAAGACCTGGACCATAGCGCCCTCCACACGCCTCCTAGGCCAGGGTCACACACAGAGAGGCCTGGCTTTTATGGGCCTTGGCACTGGGAACCACGGCCAATGCAGACGCCTCCTGGAACTCCTTGGCCATGTAGTAGTAGCAGATGGCGTCCAGGCAGCAGTTGGCATCTGAGAGCTTGCTGGTTATGAAGAGGGTACGACGGAGCGTCTCTAGGAAGGCACAGGCGTTCCAGCCCACAGCGAGGCGCACCGTCAGCCCCACGTGCAGGGGCAGGAAGCAGACCACAAACACCACGAGGTTGGCCCAGACCATATGGGCAGCCTTGTGGCTGGCCTCTGCCTGCCCCACATCAATGGGTGGCCGCTGGGCCAGAGCAGTCACCACCTTCAGGGAGCAGAAGACCACCACGGCCAGTGGCAGGTAGAATCCCAGCAGCGGGAAGGCCATGGAGCTGAAATTGTGCCGGGTACTCCTGAAGCAGAAACCGCCCTCCTGCATGCCCAGGAACCAGCGAGCCACCAGGGAGCCGATGACCAGCATCCAGAGGACCGCGCACACGGCCGCAGCCTGCCTGGGGGACCGCAGCCCACGGGCGCGCAGGGGGTGCCGCACGGCCACATAGCGGTCCACGGCAATGGCCGTGACCAGGCTGATGCTCATGTACCTGTTGGTCAGGTAGATGCCCTGGGAGAGCTGGCACAGTGGCGTGTCCGAGGTGTCCTGCAGGGAGTGCAGCACGAAGGGCAAGGCACACAGCAGGCAGAGGTCGGCCACCGCCAGGTTGGTCATGTAGATGCGGGTCTCCGTCCACCGCTGCATGCGGCAGCAGAACACCCAGAGCGCCAGGCTGTTGAGCAGCAGGCCCAGCACCAGTAGGATGCCCAAGTAGGCGTAGAAGCCCAGCTTGATCGTCGGGGGCCAGGTGAGGTCGCTGGAGCCACAGGTGTTGTAGGTGCCGTTCATGGTCCTGGGGTTGCAGAGGGAGCTGGAGGTGAGCAGAGGGAGAGCGGGAGGAGCGAGGCACTGCCCCCACTCCGCCCACCTCGGCCTCACATCCACAAACACAAAACTCCTCAAAGAAAGCATGGATGCCGTAAAGAATTCCAAGAATTCCAAGAATTCCAAGAATTCCAAGTCACCCTCGAGGTCTAACCCCTGGACGGATCCTCTTCCTATCTCCTGAGCCCTCCTGGGACCTGCCTGCTGTCATGGGGCAGGAAGGGAGGCAGAAGGAGCTCCACGTCCCCCTCCAGTCCCCAACCCAGCAAGCCCTACCCTCCAGAACGCAAATCCTGGACAGGGAACAAAGGGCCACCAGCCTCACCCAGCACAGCTCTCAGCAGGGAGGGTTCAGAGGCAGCAGCACCTGTCAGTCTAAGGATGGGAAGACCAGGCTCCCAGACAAAGCCCAGGGTGGCCCCTCCACCCCTCCCTGGACCTGGCTGCAAGAGGTGCCCACATTTGACTCCACACCTGCATCGGCCCTTTCCCACAGCAGAGTCCAGGACAGCTGGGACTCTGGCCTGCCCCTCCCTCCCTGTGAGCTCACCACCCAGTCCTGAACTCTGGAGGTCCTGCCTGGATCAGCCTGAGTCCCCATTCCAGTCCCACATTTGGGATATGGGGTCCACCCCTTGAGCTCCCAGGGGTCAGAGCACATGAGGGCAGCCCTGCCCCTCCAGGCCCTGGCTGTGCTGCTCAGGAGCCGCCCAGGGGTGGAACTGAGTATCCTCCTCTCAATCACTATCAGGACCACTCACAAAGCCACCCCTCCGCTGTCCATGCCAGCCTCTCACTGTCCCCAACACCCTCCACAACATAGCCCAGGAAGGCTGAGATCAGCCCCGGATGGACTTGGGCAGAGTCTGGTGTCCTGGACATGGGCTGGAGTCATCCTGACTCGGCCACCCCTGCAGCTGGGCAAACTCAGTTCCCTCATCATAAGGGGTGCTGGTGTTGCACACAGGCAGGTGTGAGACGGAGCTGCTGGCGAGCGCCCAGAGTCCGGGACTCACAGCCACATGTCCCACTGCCCGGGCTCCTCAGTGGGTCCAGGAAGAGCCTGGAGGGGTGGGGGTGGGAGAAGACTCTCCCCCTACCACCAGGCTGTCCTGCGGGGCATCCCTCAGTGGCTTCCTGCTGGGCTGCTATGGAAGGTGGGAAGGACTCAGTCCACAGCCAACGGCCTTGCTCCTCCCTCTGCCTAGTCCACACAAGTTCCCCCAAATCAGGAGAGGGGAGAGCGCCCAAACCCCGTGACTGCAGCTGCTGGGGATGCCTTTCCCCCACGGTGGCCCCCGGGGAACTCCAGGTCCCCAGTCCATGAGGGACACAGGGCACAGGTTTCAGCCAAAAACAGAAACATCCTGCCCTCTGACTTCATTCCGTCTCCTTAGTTCCCACCTCCAGTGAAGTAAGGCGGGCATTTGCTGACTTCCAAGTTTCAGGAGCCCTTCCCCGGAGTACGAAGAAGCGCTGCGCGCCCGCCCGAGGGTCTCTCCTCCCTTCTTGAGGGTCCTGCTTGCCCTTCCCCCGAGTGCAAAGCGCTGCGCGCCCGCCTGAGGGTCTCTCCTCCCTTCTTGAGAGTCCTGCTTGCCCTTCCCCCGATTGCGAATCGCTGCGTGCCTGAGGGTCTCTCCTCCCTTCTTGAGGGTCCTGCTTGCTTTCTCTCTGATTCATGAGCAACACCTTGCCCCGCTTCCAGGGATCTTTGTAGGGACCCTGAGCAAGGCCAGGCTCCGAGGACATCCCCAGAACCCACTGGAACCAACCGCTGGGATCTTCCCTTCCTGTTGGTCCTGTGCCCCTGCGGCAGCCCCCGCTGGGGACCAGGAGATCCCAGAACCTGCTCAGAATCTACACCTCAGAGGTACCTGAGCTGGGCAGGAGCTGTGTGTTGGGGAGGGCTCCGTGCGACTGACCTCCTACTCTCCCCACCTGAGCTCTCAAATCCACCAAAAGTCCAGGGCCAGCCTTGGGCGGGGTGCAGACCTGGCGAGGGGAGGGGCCTGCATGGCTAGAGGGCGATTCCTTCGCTGCCTCATCTTGAGTAGCCTGGAACCCTGCCTGGTGGGAGGTGAGGACACGAGAGCTCGTGGGCCTGGGCCCCTTCCCGTTGCCCCAGCTTCCCAGATCCCTCCCCATGGCTGCCAAGGGGCTGTCAGGTCACACATACCCAGGGCTGTAACTTGCCTACTAGCCTCAGTGTGGCTGTGGGGGAATGTTTAACTGCAGACCAGGCACAGCGGCTCACGCCTGTAATCCTAACACTTTGGGAGACTGAGACAGGAGGATCACTTGAGGCCAGAAGTTTAAGAACAACCTGGGTATCATAGGGACACCCCGTCTCTACCAAAAAAAAAAAAATAATAATAATAATAATTAGCTGGACTGGTGACGGGTGCCTGTAGTTCCAGCTACTCAGGAGGCTGAGGCAGGAAGATCGCTTGAGCCCAGGAGGTCGAGGCTGCAGTGAGCTATGCTGGCACCACTGCACACCAGCCTTAGGAGACAGAGTGAAACCTTGTCTGTAAGAAGAAGAAAAAAAGTCTAACTACAATATTTAAATTTTCCCTTTTATAATAAAACAAACACTGGACTATTAGGGAGAAAAACGCAAATGTTGCAAGAGTTTCAAGGTGTATGTAGGCTTTGAAGAAGTGCCCTGTTCATGGGTCCTTGTCTTGCCCCTGGGGTGCCTCCCAAAAAAGTTCAGGAAATCAAGGCCCAGGTTTTAGCCCCGACGGCATGGGGCCCTGGGAGCTAACATGGCCAGCACAGATGCCTACCTACTGCCCCAGCCCCGCGCAGGAATCCATCCAGGCTGCGGACCGTAGCTGGCCTCCTGCCTCAGATCCTCAGGCCTGGTCTTCCTCAACAGACACCAACACCATCAGCCTCAGGGAGCTCCCGCTGCCGGGGACCATGGGGATAGGGCCTTTCTACTTCCTGCCCAGGAGGCTGTGGGGATAGGAGCCAGCAGTACACGTAGGAGGCCCCGCTTCCCCTTCTGATGGCAAGGTCAGCCTCGGCTTCTGCACACAAAAGCAGAAAAGTGCCCTTTGATTCTGCACTGAGCAATCCAGGAGAGAAACCTGGCCGTAGACGGGCAGCCCAGCCACACTGGAGCCCCTCGCCAGCCCTTCCCACTGTCTGGACCAGGGACCCACCCAGACCTCCGAGTACCTGGCTGGCCTGGGATTGGGAGCACAGGCCCCAACCACTGCTGAAGATGTGGGGGCACGGAGTGGGGGTGCAGATCCCTGTGGCCCAGGCACCAAAGAGTGCCCCGTACCTGTGACCCTCTGGACCTGGGCTCCACACAGCACACCCCACTGGGCCTGGGTCCCACACAGCACACCCCACTGGGCCTGGACCCCACACAGCACACCCCACTGGGCCTGGGCCCCACACAGCACACCCCACTGGGCCTGGGCCCCACACAGCACACCCCACTGGGCCTGGACCCCACACAGCACACCCCAGGCCCAGGATGGGGCTGTGAGTGACACAAGTTCACCAAAGCAGCCGCTCACCTGAGGGCCACAGCGCGGGGGTATTTATTCTTGTTTTTAGATGTCACATCCCACACTCCAGCAAGCTGCTACCCACACACAGGCTCCGAGCCTTCATCAGCCTCAGCCACACCTGAGACCCCCAACAGCCCGAGCCCACCTGAGACCACAACACAGCCTCACCCCGCTGAGACTCCCCATCACAGCCTCAACCCACCTGAGACCCCATCACATCCTCACCCCGCCCTGAGACCCCGTCACATCCTCACCCCGCCCTGAGACCCCATCACAGCCTCACCCCGCCCTGAGACCCCATCACAGCCTCACCCCGCTCTGAGACCCCGTCACATCCTCACCCCGCCCTGAGACCCCGTCACAGCCCCGTCACATCCTCACCCCGCCCTGAGACCCCGTCACAGCCTCACCCCTCCCTGAGACCCCATCACGGCCTCACCCCGCCCTGAGACCCCATCACATCCTCACCCCGCCCTGAGACCCCATCACATCCTCACCCCGCTGAGACTCCCCATCACGGCCTCACCCCGCCCGAGACCCCGTCACGGCCTCACCCCGCCCGAGACCCCATCACACCCTCACCCGGCCCTGAGACCGCATCACATCCTCACTCTGCTCTGAGACCCCATCACGCCCCTGCCCCACTGGGAGGCCCCTAGGGCAGTGGGCGGCACTGACCTGCAGGCAGCTTTGGCCTCCCGGGTGGAGTGTGTGACCCCCGCTGCCAAAGCCTGCACAGTGGCTGCCTGAGGAGGGCTGGGGGAAGTGAAGCTGGGGTGAGCCACCCCCTCGGGGCTGGTCCCTGACTCTGCCCCTCCTTAAGGTGGCGGGGCGGGTGGCCAACTGACGGCAGCAGGGCAGGGGTAACAGGAGATCCCCCTGCTCCCGCACCAGCTAGAAGGCGTGGGGGATTTCTGGGAGGGAAGTGGGGTGCCGGCTGCCTGTGCTGACGCCTCTGAAGAACCAGCATCCTTGCTGAGGGCACACATTTGTTCTGGAAACAGCGTGAGAGACAGCAAAACCAGAGGCACTCCAGTCCCGCCCACGGATCCTTCCTCCTCCCCAGCCCACTTCTGCCGTCATCTCAGAAAGCTTATCAGGGCCCGGCCCTCCCAGGGTGTGCGGTCAGCCCGCCCTCCCCAGCGCCTCATGCTCAGTCCCCTGACAGGGTGCAGCATGCACGCTCATCCTAGTTCATGCAGACACGCTCCGTGAGCATCTTCCAATACACACACACAAACGCACACACACATGCACACGCCAATGCACGCGGCTGAGAGGCACACACTCTGGCACACACAGGCAGGCTGGCTCCTCCCCTGCTTCCCCCCTACTCGGCCACCTGCCCCTCCTCCAAACCCACCCCCTCAGAAGCCTATCCAGACCACCCCTGTCTGATCTAGAATATTCTCTCTGGCCCCCACCTCCTCGGCACACATCTTCCTTCTGAGCTCATGGTGGGGGAGCCCATAGGCCCAGGCTGCTCCCCCATGGTGCACATCACCCCCTTCCTGGGCCCCATGCACTCTGAGAGGAGGGGCCTTGTCTCCTCAGCGTGGGCCCCACAGCCCCTGACCACAGCTTCTCTCTCCTCAACAACTGCGATAGGCTGGGGACAGCTTCAGTTTCACCCCTCCCCACTTTACAGCGGTGGAAACTGAGGCCCAAGGAAGGGGAACGCTTGGCCCAGCATCACACAGGTGGTGGCAGGTCTGAGACCAGTGCCTGGGCCTCCTGAGCCAGACCAGGGCTCTCTACCCAGAGGCACCTGAGGAAGCCCTGCCTGGGCCTCGGTCCTTCTCTGCTGTCATCCCAGGCCTGGCTCCTTTCCCTTCCTTCCTGCTTCCTCCTACTGTCCTTCCTGCCCTTCCTCCTGCTTCCCCAGCTGTCCCTCCAGACCCAGTCCCCAGTGTGGGCCCTCGGGTTCCCTGCCCAGTCCCCGTGGGCCATGATGTTCAGTGGAGAGGGGCCTCCTCCCCCTGCAGGAGGCTCAGATTTGGGTTTTCATCTGCCTGATCTCAACTCCCATGCCTCACTCTGGCCACAGGATCTGGCCTCTGGGGTCAGCAGAAGGCGCGGCACCTGCTCAGTCCAAGCCCGACCACCGTCAAGCAGGAACTGGAGGTGCAGGGCGGGGCATCTCCCAGGGGTGCTCCTTCCACCTCTGGCAGATCAGAGGCTAAACGGCTGGATGGTGCCCCAAGCAGGCCTGCCCAGCCCACCAGGGCCAGGACCCTGCAGAGCCCCCCCACCCTCCCACCACTGGGCCAGCCACGAACTCCATGTCCCTCCCCAGCAGTGGCCTGGGGCACCCTGATCCCACCAGGCCTGGCCTCCCTGACGTGGCCTGGCGTCTGTGCTCCTCACACACTGGAAGGGAAGCCCCTCTGGGCAGGGCCACGTGGACCCAGCGGATTCTTGTGGGCTGTGTGGACTTGGGGAAGAAACTGGATATTTAGAGACTCCAGCTGTCTCTGGGAAGGGCCCCTCACTGCCAGGTTCCACCTGTGTACAGGAAATGCTATCCCTAGCCCACCCCCCACCTCTCTCCATCTGCCCCTTGGCTATCTCTGCAGGGCATGGGGGCACATCAGGGCAGTCCCCCCCAGCCTGGAGCCTGGGCCCTCGTGCTCTGCTCCCTCCCACTCAGGCAGGCTTTGCCTAGGGCCCCTCCAGTGTGCTGTTTCTCTCTTGGCTTCCCGTTCACCCCCAGGGCCCCTCTCTCCCCAAAGCTGCACCCTCACGACCTGTTTGCACCCTCATGACCTGTTTCTAGCACTTCACCCTGTTTGATTTTATCACAGAACTTATTTTTTAAGTAACCCTTTCTGCGCACTGGGTTCATGCTTGTGGGACTCCATCTGCTTCCTGCCCTGTCAGGGCCCCGGCACAGAACCCGACCTCTGTGAAGCTCAACAACCCCTCGCCCACAGCGACTCCTGCCGTGGGGCCGGCGAGTGCCTGGGACACAGCAGGTGATCAGTCATCGTCAGTGCCCGGCTCAGGCACAGTTGCCTGGGGTCCTCTGCTGCCGCCCAGGCCCTTCTTCAAGGCCCCCTGGAGTCCCCAGGCTCGACAGGCCAGAAGGCAGGTTTCCATTCCAGACCAGGCCTGTTCTCTCCCGGCTGGGCAACCTCAGACCACCCAGGCCTCTGTGGAGGAGAACTGGCAGCCAGGGTCCTGCTGTGGGCACAGGGGCACCGCCCAGGGTCCTCCATCCCCCGCCTCTGCTTCTGGGCAGCTCCCTCACCCCCAAGGTTAGCCCCCTGCAGCAGCACCAGCCCCTCCCACTTCACCCTGCTGGGCTGTATGTGTGACAGGAGGAGCTCTGAACAGGACTCCTTCCTGCCCTTCCTTCTCCTTCCCGCCCTTCCTTCTGCTTCCCCAGCTACAGCTGCCGGACGCCACCCCTGCAGCCCTATCTAAAGGAGCCTCTGCAGCAAGCTGGTCCAGCCCTCAGGCTGCGGGCTTTGAATGTGGCCCAACACAAATTTGTAAACTGTCTTAAAACATTATGAGATTTACACACGGACCTCTTTTTGCTCATCGGCTACCGTGAGTGTTAGTGTATTTCACGTGTGGCCCAAGGCAATTCTTCTTCTTCCAACGTGGCCCGGGGAAGCCAAAAGATTGGACAGCCCTGTTTTGAAGGGAAGTGTGTGAGGGGATGTCAAGGAAGCAGGAGCCTGGGAGAGCCAGAGAAAAGCTGTTTACATTCAGCTCCACCTTGAGACCAACGAGGCACATACCTGCCAGCCACAGCCCACGGTCATACGCTGTTTACAGCTAAAGCAGCAGCCAGTGACGCCTGCGCGGACACACTTCTATGACAGCAAAGTGTCCAAGTGCCCTGGTATACAGAACAACATATGCTTTCCAGATAACTATCCTTGGCCGGACACGGTGGCTCAGGCCTGTAATCCCAGCACTTTGGGAGGCCAAGGTAGGAGGATGGCTTAAGCCCAGAAGTTTGAGACCAGCCTGGGCAACATAGCAAGATTCCGTCTCTAAAAAAGTGAAAAATATTAACCAGGCATGGGGGTGCATGCCTGTATTCCCAGCTGCTCGGGAGGCTAAGGCGGGAGGAGCACCTGAGCCTGGGTGGCAGAGGTTGCAATGAACTGAGATTGTGGTACTGCACTCCAGCCTGGGCAACGGAGGAAGACCCCGTGATGGACGGTTTTCTTTAAATCAATAGAATAATACATGTTAGGCACAGTTTAGCTTAGTCTTTACATAGACGAGACCCCTGTATGAGAAAAACTTAAAGCTGGGTTGTTCCCCCTCTTGCTTTCTGAGGACGCCCTGCTCTGTAATGGAGCAACCTTCAATAAACCTTCTCTTCTCACCAGATTCTGACTCACCTTGACTTCCTTCCTTCCTGAGACCCAAGAACCCTGCCTTGAGGTCTGAATCGAGACCCTTTTCCCGTGAAGCTGTCTCCTAAATGCGTCGCTTGGATCCTCATGGGTCCTTTGCATAGTTTTTGTTTATTAAAACAACACTTTGGGCCGGGCACCGTGGCTCATGCCTGTATTCCCAGCACTTTGGGAGGCCAAGGCAGGCGGATCACGAGGTCAGGAGTTCAAGACCAGCCTGGCCAACATGGTGAAACCTCGTCTCTACTAAAAATACAAAAATCAGCTGGGCGTGCGGGCGCGTGCCTATAGTCCCAGGAAGCTGAGGAAAGAGAATCGCTTGAACCTGGGAGGCGGAGGTTGTGGTGAGCCGAGATCACGCCACTGCACTTCAGCCGGGGCGACAGAGGGAGACTCCATCTCAAAAATAAATAAATAAATAAGAAATAAAACAACACATTACTGTTTTATCTTTATGACCGTTT
Organism: Macaca nemestrina; assembly: GCF_043159975.1. Classification (NCBI taxonomy): domain Eukaryota; kingdom Metazoa; phylum Chordata; class Mammalia; order Primates; family Cercopithecidae; genus Macaca; species Macaca nemestrina. Next base: position 138,670,036 of record NC_092135.1, on the reverse strand, counting down.
TTCTGGTGTCCCTTCCAGCACTGTGCCCCCGAGGCCAGTGCCTCACTTATCCATCTGGCAGCTGAGGCAGACCAGCGGGGTCTTCTGTGTGGGGGCTCAGCTGTGGACCCCGAGACAGGATGTGAGTCCACCTCCCGCTTCTCGAGGTTTCTCTGTCACCCTCAGCACTTTCTGTTCCCCTCTTCACAGAACCAGGTCTGGAAGTGGATGTCCTGCTGGGAAACTCCCCTCCCCCACTGATCTTGCCTGAAGCCTGGGGGTGTCACCGTGAGGGGCTGGGGACCAGGACACAGGGTCTCTGTCCTAGATGTCCTGCTTTTGTGTGTATTTGATGTTTTCCATAATAAAAGTATATAGAGAACTGAGTGTGTGGCCATGGAAGGGCAGGGAGAGCAAAGCCCGTCAGCTGCGGGGCAGAGGAGGTGGCCTGCAGGGGTCCTGGGGGTGGCTGCACAAGACCGGCACCTGCGGCCTGAGGTCCCCTCCACCCAAGATCTGCCCTGTGCCCAGCCTCCTGTGATGGCCCCATCCCAGCCTGCCCTGCCCACGCCCAGCGGGTGTGTCCTACGTGACCCCAGACTCATCTTCCCACAAGAATTAGCCCCCGGCACCACTTGCCCCAAAGCCAGGGCAGCCAGTGGGGACTGGGCCACAGGGAATGGTTTGGGTTCGGGTGGCAGGGAAAGCCGAGGCCTCCTCCCTATGCTGACTGGGTGGGCAGCAGCCAGCATTTGCTGGCTGGAGCCGCCACCTGGAAGGAGCCCCAGGGCACCGAGAGGAAGGGTGCAAACCAGGCCAGCAGGAGACCCCTTCTGCCCCACAGCTCTTTGGCCCCCACCTCCCTCCACTCTTCGGAGAGAGACAGAGTCTCGCTCAGTCTCAAAAAAAGACAGAGCGAGTAGCTGGGATTACAGGCATGTGCCACCAAGCCCAGTTAATTTGTATTTTTAGTAGAGACAGGGTTTCACCATGTTGGCCAGAATGGTCTCGATCTCCTCTTCTCGTGATCTGCCCACATTGGCCTCCCAAAGTGGTGGGATTACAGGCATGAGCCACCGCGCCTGGCCGGGGCCACCTCTCTTACTTGAAGGCCTCCTACCCCATGTCGGGCACTTTCCAGCGGCCCCTACACAAAAGTCGCTTTGACGTCCCTGAGACCCGCGCTGCTTTCCCAGGCGCTCAGGCTGCATTCGGCGGCTGAGGAGCAGCAGGGATGCTGGCCAGGGAGGAGTGGGGTGGGCAGGGGGCTTCCGACACCTTAAGGGGCTTCCCATGCCAGGCTCGTGCTCCCTTCAGAGGGACTGAGAAGGATGCGTCCCCCAGTGCAGCCACCAGAGGAAGGTGCCGCCCTGGCCTGCTCCCTGCCCTGGGGGCCCTGTGGCTGCTGAAGGCCCTCTGGGACCCGCCCAAGCATGGCTCCCCCTCCAGAAGTGCCTCTGCTGGGCCTCTCTGGACCCCACACAGGCTCCAGCCAAGCTGGGTGCTCAGGGGGTCCCCACAGCCCAAGCACGGGGCCCTTGGCAGGAGCTGGGCACCACCACAGGATGGGCAGGGGACATGGCACTCCAGTGGTCTGGAAGGGATCCTGAGGGGTCCTGAGGGGACCACGATGGGGGTGGGAGGGGTCCTGAGAGGGTCTGAGGGGCTGCAAATTGCACCCAGGGCCCTTCCCTGCCTCCCCTGTGCCCACTCCTCCCTTCACCAGGCACGTTCACAGTGGAGCCTCCAGCTCTGCCCACCTGCAGCAGGAGGCCTGGCTCTGCCCTGGGCACTCAGGGCCACCTCCCCGCCTTGGAACTCCTGCCCCACCTTCACCCAGCCTGGAGGGCATCAAGGCATCTGGCCACCAGCAGGGGGGCACTGCCCAGGGAGATCCCAGCCCTGGCCACCAAAGGCCAGAAGAGGCTCCTCAGGCTGAGGGCAGGTGACCACAGCCCCTGGGCCACCCCGCCAGCTCACTCACCCTGATGGCTCCCACTGCCTGCTCCTGGGCACCCACTGCTGCCAGATGCCCTGCTGGGGTCCCCACTTGGCCACGGGATGGGCCTTGGGTGCTGCCCCAGCCAGGTTTCTGCTATTTCCAGCAGCATCCCCCTTTCTTGGCTCTGGACAGTAGGGCCACCCTCCCAGACTCCTTCCCCTTCCTCTGCACAAGGCTCTGTGACTGGGAGGCCGCCTGCTCCTTGGCCCTTCAACTGCCAGCTGCCTGTCTCCATCCCTAGGGCCCTCCCTTCTCAGCAGAGAGAGCCATCCGGCCCCTGCTTGGGGCCCTCCCAACTCACTCACCCTCCTGTCCAAGAGCCCCCCTCCTAAGAGCCCCGCTCCTAAGTGCCACTTCCTGACAGAGGCTCCTCGCTGCTTGCCGGAGGCTGCCTGCCAGCCGCTGGAAGGTCCTCCACTCTGGGGAGACCTCCGGTCGGGGAGTCTGGCGGGGAGGGAGTAGTAACTCTTGAGAGTGGAGTGTGTGTCGTGTGCTGTCATCCCTGCCCTACAATGAACCATAAACACCCAGTAGCTGGACAGGGAAGGGACAGTCCCTCCAGGAGGGATTTTCCCCACGTCCTCCCCGGGGCGGCAGGATCCCGGCCTGGCTGACTTGCAGCAGCCTGTCTAGGACGGGCCCAGGAAATGGCAAGTTTAATCACGCCCAGGAGCCACTGAGGCAGAGGGTCCTTAACCCCCCAAGAAGCACTGTGTGGAGAGTTCTCACGCCCGTCCCTTGGCCCTGTCGTGGGACCACCAGCCTTCAGAGACACTTCCTCCAGGGCCGGGCAAGACACCTGCCAATAGAGATGGGAGTAGACGTTCACAGAGATGTAAACAGCTCCTTAAAGATACGAAAAGATGCTCAAAATGATCACAAAAAGAGAAACATAAATTAAGCTCAAAACTATCATAAAAAGAGAAACACAAATTAAAAGTTCACTGCAACACCATTTCTCCTCCATTAGACAGGTCAAAATACAAGAGTCTGACCACAACAGAAAGACATCCTCGGATATCACCCATTGATCACTGATCTCTAAGGTAATACAAAACCCCATGCAGGTGGATTTGGCAACACCCTTAGCCAAACTACAGATGCATTTACCCTTTGACCCAATAATCCCACTTCTGGGAATGTATTCACAAGAGAGATGCAAGGACGATGAAGCATGTACTTCGGCAGCTATTCACTGTCGCAGTGTGGAGTGGGGACAGCCCGGGAACCACTCAGCCTCTCTCCAGAGGGCCCGGGTTGAATGAAGCATGTTCACATCACAGAACATTGGGCAGTTGTAAAGAGGAGGGAGAAATATTTCTACACACTATCATATGGTCATCTCCAGGATATATTTGTAAATGAAAAAAAGCATGCTTATGTACATATAGACAATTTATGTGTTTTTAGATACAGCCATCAGCTTGTATGTTTTACAAATGGAAATATAAGCCACAAAATTCGCTTTAAATTAAACTGTTACCTGTAGGAAACAGGTGGAAATGGGGTGATGGGATAGGGGTGGACTTTCGTGACCATATCTTGGTTTCTAGATTTGGATTTAGAATCATGTCAAATGTTTGTGTAATTACTTAATTAATTTGTAAAAGGAATTCTGAAAATTGAAAGCAAAATGAAACTGACTGACTTGCATTATGGGTTGACAATATGACCCTACCAAACTCTTCCAAGCGACTTTAAAATCCAGCCATTTGGATGTATATCCATATAGCCTGACAACAAAAAAGAATGGCAAAAGAAGTTTTCATTATTTTAAATAATCATTTTCCAAATAATTTGAAAACACTGTTTTGTCTGTACATTGACATAACCCAAGGACTTTAAAAGTATCTAAAAAGAATTTTAAACTATTTTCAGTGGTTATACTGTTGATGGTAGTGTTGGTAAAGTCATCTTGAGAATATTGTGTTACAGGATAAAACAAATGAATAACTAGGTTGGGTATTGTTTGAGATTTTTGGCGTGGGAGAAAGGAGATGCACATGTATTATCAATAAGATTAAGTAAAAACTATGTAAATCTTAATTTAAATAGAAAGTGTCAGTTTGTACTCATAATGTGTCTTTCAAAAAAAAAAAAGAAAAAAAAAGCCTTAGTTCTGTCCACTGACAAGGCCTAAAAATAAGGACAAATCCAGGAACCACAAGCACACCGAACACCCAGATTGCAGTCTCTAAGTACCACTTTTCTTGAAGGGGAAGAGGGGCTCTTGGAGAGAAGTGTGTGCTGTCGAATCTGGGTTAGGAAATGTCTAAGATAATCCTGGATATGCCAGAGAACAAAGTAGCTGTCAAAGGTTATTAGGGCAGTGCCAAAGGGGCTCAAGAGTTAAATGAAATAGGCTAGCACTGGACAAAGACAGGAAGATCTGAATATCAATAAGGATAAAAATTTTAACAAAAGGGGACATCAAAAAATGTTAAACTCATGAATTCATAATTATACTTTAAAAACTCATTAGTCATTCTTGAAAGATGCCAGGAAAACAGTTCATTATTTTCTAAACGAGGAAAGAAGGGAAAGAATCAAGCATTTACCCTGCCTTTCCTATGCAAACTGTACCTCAACATGACCAAAGAGTTAATGAAGGAACACTTCTTTTTACAGATACATTTCTGCTAATAAATAATGAAGGAAGACAGAAGTAGAATATCACCACTTTGCAAACCCTGATGGATGAATGAAACTAGCATTAGGGCTAATTATCTACTATTTTAGTTGTGCATTGTCAGTTACCTATTGCTACACAAAAAATTACCTCTAAAATGAGAAGATTAAAACCACAGAGTTTTATCTCCCAGTTCCCGTAGGTCAGGAATTCGGGCTCTGCCAAACTGGGTCCTCTACTCAGGGTCTTTCATGAGTCTGCAATCCAGGTGTCAGCTGGGGCTGCAGTCTCATCAGAAGGCTCAGTGAAGAGGAGATTCACTTCCAGCTTCCCCAGGTGGCTGCTGGTAGAGTTTCATTCCCAGCGGGCAGCTGGCCTGGGGACCCCAAGTCTCCCCTGGTTCCTGCCCTCAGTTCCTTACTGGCCATGCCACTTCACAGGGCAGCACACAGCATGGCATCTGGCTTCCCCCAGAGCCAGCGAGAGACAGTATGCATCCAAGACAGATGCCATGGTCTATTTCAACCTAATCACGGAAAAGACATTGCATCACTTTTTTTTTTTTTTTTTTTTTTTTACTGTATTGTTTGTTATAAGTGAGTAAGTCCAACCACCCTTACAGGAGGGAATTGCATGACATCGGGAGGCAGGAATCACCCACTGGGGGTCTCTTGGCAGCTTCCTGCCACATTCATGATCATCAGTGGCTGTCGGCCTCACAAAAAGAGACCACCAGACATCATGAGCCCCCTGGTAGAAATGCATGCCCCGCTGATGAAGTGGGCTTGCCAAAAAACCAAAACTCTCACCTGAATCTGGTGAAGTATCTGGAGCTGACTAGCAGCCGACAGGAGATTGGCAGGCATGTGAACTCCAGCCATGCAGGCTGCAAAGTCCCGTCTGCAGGAAGCTGCACAGGGCAAGAGACCCAGGAGGGGAATGGAGAGATGGAGGAGGAAGCTGCCAACTAAGAGTCCAACAGGTATGTCGGCCAGGCGACTACGTGGACCTCGTGTGCATCCTGCGGAGCCACTGCTGTCGAGATTGGGACTACGAGCCCAACAGAAGGTCACCCTCAGGCCTGTATTCACGATTGCAATAATGCAGGCAAGAGGCAAACAGAAGGAAAATGGTGCCGGCCCCTCCGTTTTTTGCCCCCTGGATGACATCAGGCAGATGGGGAGATGATCTCACTGCCAAGGAGGCGAAACAGAAGCTCAAACCAAAGGATCTGGCCTGGGGAACCATGGAGGAGGCTGAGAGCGGAAAGTGCTGTCTGCAGCAGGAGGGCTGCTTCTCCCGTGGGGCCGGCTGGCAACGTCTGCGGTTGGGCCTGAATGATCACACGGGGGATTCTGGCCTGGAGCCAGACTCCTCAGATCTAATTCAACCAAATAAGCTATTTTTAAAAATGTATAAGGTGGGAATTGAGCCTCATCTCCCTTCCCTGCTGCAAACCTCCACTGTGGTAGCCTCCGTCGAATGGAGTCTACCTTACTGTTCTCTAAAAATCTGTAGAAGAAGTAGGGAAAATGTAAAAGTTAACTCCTGTTTGTTGCAATTAAGGAAGGGTTCATTTTTTGGCTAGATGTGATAATGGTTATTGTGGTCATGTGTTTTTCAAAAGTCCTTATCTTTTATTCACGTGACATTTTTTGTAGACAGAAGGATATGATGTCAGGCACTTATCTGAAACCATTTTGAGCCCATAGATGGAGTGTGGTGAAGCAACATCAGTTGTGACTTGGCTCTTGCCACAGGTGGGATGATGGGCACAAGGGGTTATTATACTTCTGCTTACTTCAGTCTGTTTGAACATTTCCTAAATAAAAGGTCAAAACCAAAGATGACCAAACACCCCGCTGCTAGTCCGCAGAAAGTGTGGGAGTGTGCTGTGGCCTCCTCTCCTTTAACTCCACGGCAGCGAGGTGAAGACCGGGCTTCCTCACTGGCCCTGACATGAATGATCCCTAAGCACCACGGGCAGAGGAAACAGACAGAGAAGGGACTCATGGGCCTACGTGAGCCTTAGAGAGGACTCGGCAAGGGGCTCTTGGGCACCATCTGAGCAGGAAGGCAGCGTGCTGGGGCCTCGTGAGCCCTGGGGAGACCGCACTTGGGCTCGCAGGGCCTGGTGTGGTGCTGCAACACAGCTTCTCCTTTGCCTGTCCACGTGTATGTACACACACACACACCAGCACATGCATATACATACACACACACATGTAAACATACACACATGCACATACACAATACACATGCACACACACAGAAACAGGCACATCACACAAGCACTGCATACACACATGCACACATGCATATAAACACACATGGATACACATACAAATACACACATAAACATACACACAAGCACACATACATATATGCACACATGTATACATATATACATAGACATCTATACACATACACAGATACTACATACACATACATACACACACGCACACACACACATGTATATATGCACACATATATATACACACATACATATACGTCTACACACATACACATAGAGATACTACATACACATACATACATAGACATACACATACACACATATGCATATATATGCACACATATATACACATACAACATACACACATGCACATGTGCACATACACACACACATACACACATTCTGATAAGCTACATCGCTGGAGGGGCCTCTGAATGGAGGGATAGGACTGTCAGCCCACATAAGCCCAAGCCAGGGGCATGGCGGTGCCATGTCAACCGCGCCTACCTGGTCCCTCCCTACAGGAACTCACACAGAGATGGACACTGGCCAGGAAGTGCCCACGCTGGGTTATGAGCCCCCTTCCACATGGGCAAGGGGAGAACTGGGAGAGCAGAGGCCTCCTCAGGACCAGGGGCAGGCTTGTTCCATCGGCTCATGTGCACGCCAGTCTTTGTACCCTCAGCCCCAAACCCATGCTGCACAGGCGGGGAAACCAAGGCCTGGGGGCCAGGGGTTGGCTCAAGTCCCTGGGAAGTCTGAAGGGAGGAGAACTGGAATGGTGATGGTGAGGGTGAGAGTTAAGGTGAGATCTGGCATTGGCTGAAGAGTTGTTTGGATCAGAGGGTGCATTTGGATTAGGGTTAGGATTTGAGTTAGGGTTAGGATTAGGGATAGAGGTAGAATTAGGGTGAGGACTAGAGTCAGGGTTAGGGTTAGAGCCAGGCTGTGGTCAACACAAGGCTTAGGGTTAGGCTTAGAGTTCAGGTTAGGGTTTGAGACAGGTGATGGTCAACATGAGGCTTACAGTTAGGGTTAGGGTTGGAGTTGGAGTTAGGGTTAGTGTTAGGGTTTTGGTTAGGGTTAGAGTTACGGTTAGGCTTAGGGTTAGGGTTGGAGTTAGGTTTAGGGTTTGGGTCCATAAATTCATGGTTAGGATTAGGATTAGGGCCCACATGAGGCATTGTTAATTAGGTTTAGGGTTCGGGATAGTGTTAGGGTTGGAGTTGGAGTTAGTGTTACGGTTAGGGTTAGGGTTTGGGTTAGGGTTAAGGTTGGTTTGAGTCAGGGTTAGGGTTTTGGTTAGGGTTTGTATTCGGGTTCAGGTTAGAGTTGGGTTGAGTTAGGGTTAGGGTTAGAGTTTCGGTTAGGGTTTGGGTTTGTGTTAAGGTTCGGGTCCACATGAGGTTTAGGTTATGGTTAGCATTAGGGTTGGGGTCCACATTATTTACAGATTATTATGGCTCGTTATGGTTTACTTGGTGGTCCGTCCTTTAACCACCTCATGAGATTCTTCACTCCTTGTCCAGGGCCTCTTTTACACACCTGCACTCAAATGCACACCCTCCGACACTCCCCTCTTCACCCTCACAGTGCCAGGTAGGTGTTCCCGTGTCCTGATGTCCTCTCCGCTCATCCCCCATCTTGAAGGCCTGGTCAGTGTCTCTTGTCCCCACTCCTCCTCCTTCTGGGTGGCCTGCTGTGCCTTCTGTCCCCGCACTTCACCTTCTCCTGTTCGGCGTATCCTCTAGAGTTCTTGTTTACTGAGCATCCCAGCTGGGCCCTGAGCTATCAGGCTCTGCCCCATCCTCATCTGGGGTTACTGAAGGTCTGCACAGCTCATGTTACAGTTGAGGTTGGAGTTCCAGGAATTGCCACGGATGAGGCTGATTGCTCAGCTTCTGTGGTTGTGCAGAGCCTCTGCTGTCTGCAGCTGAGGCTGGGTTACGTCCGTGCCCCTGGGAGGTTGGGGACAGTGTCTCTGTGAGTGCAGCTCCCACAGCAGGACTCTGGAGAACCATCACCAGGAGGCCTTGCACGCTGGGATGTGGAGCCCACCCATGGCCATGGGTCTCACCCACACTCTGACCTCCCCAGATCCGCCCTTCCCCTTCTTCCTCTGGAGAAGGCTGGATTTGATCGGCTGCTTGCCTCCTCCTGAGGCCCCGCTGGCTGCCAAGCCCTGTTGAAGAACCGTGTGCTGGCTCAGACCAGTCTTGCAAATTCCTCTGAAAGAGAAGTTTCCACTCACAGAGTCCATTTCCTCACAACCCCTCAAGGTCCACCTGCTAAAATTTGGATCCCACCATGGTCAGCCCACCAGAACCTCTCACTGAGGAGGTGAGAGCCCTTTGGACTCCCATGTCCCTAGAGCCCAGAGTACAGCTGACAGGCAGCACCTCCATGCATCCACCAGCAGCTTTTGGCCAAGTCAATGAGTCCCTAGTCTTTTTTTCTTCTTTTTTTGAGACGAGTTTCGCTCTGTCACCCAGGTTGCAGTGCAGTGGCACAATCTCCGCTCACTTCAAGCTCCACCTTCCGGGTTCACACCAGTCTCCTGCCTCGGCCTCCCGAGTAGCTGGGACTACAGGTGCCTGCCACCAAACCCGGCTAATTTTTTGTACTTTTAGTAGAGACAGGGTTTCACAGTGTTATCCAGGATGGTCTTGATCTCCTGACCTCAAGATCCGCCCACCTCGGCCTCCCAGTCCCTAGTCCTTTTTAAACATTGTTTTAATAAGATGTTGAGTAGATCTAAAAGAACACTAATTCACCCACCATGAAGGTGAAGGAACAGAACTTAAGATGATCTTTGAGGCCCCCTTGCACCCTGCCCTGAATCATCCTTATGTCAATGCCCCAGAAGTAACCACAAAGCCACTTCCTCGTGTGGCCTCCATGACACACACTTCCTTGTTTTATTCCTTCTCTGGCCTCTCCTTTCATCTCTACTGTCCTGCATTTGGGTCCTTAAAATGTTGGGGCTCCTCAGGGTTTGGTCCTGGACTCTTCTTGTCCCATCACACATTCTGCAACCACAGACTACTGTGTTCCTATTCATTCAATAATCACCCTTCTGCCCTTTATCCCTAGAGCCAGCTCTAGCCCTGGCCACTGCCCTGAGCTCAGGACCTTGTAAGGCAATGCCTACCAGGTATCTCCTCTTGGATGCCTCAGAAGCACTTTAAACGCAACTAGTCCAAAACTGACCACATCATCCAGCCCTTTCATCACTCCCCAAACTAATCTTCCTTCAAAGTTCTCCATCTCAGAGAGCGGTTCCTCTTGTTACCCAGGCCAGATATGTCAGTGTCATTTTGGAATCTTTCTCCCCCTCATCCCTCCTACATCCAATCAATCATGAATAAGTTAAATATGCATATCATAAACCCTATTGCAACTAACGAAATGATAAAACAAGGAAGTATAATAGTCAATAGAAGAGAGAAGTGAAATACAAAATAGTTAACTAATCTAAAAGAAGGCAGAAAAAGAGGAGGGAAAATGGGTACAAAGAACAGAGGAGATGAATAGGAAACAAATAGCAGATGGTAGGTTCAAACCCAACCATATCAACCATTACATTAAATGTGACTGAGATAAACAATCCAGTTAAAAGACAAAGATTATTGGCCAGGCACGGTGTCTCATGACTGTAATCCCAGAACTTTGTGAGGCTGAGGTTGGTGGATCATTTGAGGTCAGGAGTTAGAGACCAGCCTAACCAACACACGGAAATCCTCGTCTCTACTGAAAATACAAAAACAAACAAACAAACAAACAAAAAAACAGCTGGGCGTGGTGGCACACACCTGTAATCCCAGCTACTCAGGAGGCTGAGGCATGAGAATCACTTGAACCTGGGAAGTGGAGGTTGCAGTGAGCAGAGATCATGCCACTGCACACTAGCCTGGGTGACACAGTGAGACTCCATCTCAAAAAAAAAAAAAAAAAAGACCGAGCACGGTGGCTCATGCCTGTAACCCCAGCACTTTGGGTGGCCAAGATGGGTAGATCATGAGGTCAGGAGATCGAGACCATCCTGGCTAATACAGTGAAACCCTGTCTCTACTAAAAATAAAAAATAAAAATAAAAAATTTAGCCGGGCATGGCGGCGGGCGCCTGTAGTCTCAGCTACTCAGAAGGCTGAGGCAGGAGAATGGTTTGAGTCCGGGAGGCGGAGGCTGCAGTGAACCAAGATCATGCCACTGCACTCCAGCCTGGGCAACAGAGCAAGACTCCATCTCATAAAGATAAAAAAAAAAAAAAAAAAAAAAAAAGACCAAGTTTTTCAAACTGGATTTTTAAAAGCAAGAAGTGGCTGGGCATGGTAACTCACACCTGTAATCCCGGTGCTTTGGGAGGATAAGGCAGGAGGATTGCTTGAGGCCAGGAGTATGAAACCAGCCTGGGCAACATAGTGAGACTTCATCTCTACAAAAAGTTAAAAACGGCCGGGCGGGGTGGCTCACGCCTGTAATCCCAGCACTTTGGGAGGCCGAGGCAGGCGGATCACGAGGTGAGGAGATCGAGACTATCCTGGCTAACACGGCGAAACTCCGTCTCTACTAAAAACACAAAAAATTAAATTAGCCGAGTGCGGTGGCAGGTGCCTGCAGTCCCAGCTACTCGGGAGGCTGAGGCAGGAGAATGGCGTGAACCCAGGAGGCAGAGCTTGCAGTGAGCCGAGATCACGCCACTGCACTCCAGCCTGGGTGACAGAGCAAGACTCCGTCTCAAAGAAAAAAAGTTAAAAACTAGGCTGGGTGCAATGGCTCAGCCTGTAATCTCAGCGCTTTGGGAGGCCGAGGTGTGTGGATCACTTGAGGTCAGGAGTTTGAGACCAGCCTGGCCAACATGGTGAAACCCTGCCTCTACTAAAAATACAAAAATTAACCAGTTGTTGTGGCACACGCCTATAATCCCAGCTACTGCCTGTAGTCCCAGCTACTTGGGAGGCTGAGGCAGGAGAATCACTTGAACCAGGGAGGCGGAGGTTGCAGTGAGCCGAGATCATGCCACTGCACTCCAGCCTGGGTGACAGAGCAAGACTCTGTCTCAAAAACAGAAAAAAAAATGTTAAAAACTTAGCCACGTGTGCTGCCACATGCCTGTAGTCCTAGCTACTTGGGAGGCTGAGATAGGAGGATCGCTTGAATCCAGGAGTTTGAGGCTGCAGTGAGCCCTGATGGTACCACTGTATTCCAGGCTGAGCGACAGAAGACTCTGCGTCTTAGGGGGGGAAAAAGAAAGCAAGAAGTGACAATACGCTGTCTGCCTGATATAATATATACTTTAAATATAAAGAAAAGTTAAAAGTAAAAGAATGAAAACAATGTAAAAGAATGGAAAAATTTATAAAACGCAAGCATTAATTATAAGAAAGCAGGAATAGAAATATTAACATCAAAGTAGACTTTAGTACAGGCAATATTCCAAAATACAAAAAGGGACATTTCATGGCTGGGCGCGGTGGCTCATGCCTGTAATTCCAGCACTTTGGGAGGGTGAGGTGGGCAGATCATGAGGTCAGGAGCTTGAGACCAGCCTGGCCAAGATGATGAAACCCTGTCTCTACTAAAAATACAAAAGTTAGCCGGGCGCAGTGGTGGGCACCTGTAATCCCAGCTACTCAGGAGGCTGAGGCAGGAGAATCACTTGAACCCAAGAGGCGGAGGTTGCAGTGAGCCGAGACTGTGACACTGCACTCTAGCCTGGGTGACAGAGCAAGACTCCACTTCAAAAAAAAAAAAAAAAAAAAAAAAAAAGGATATTTCATATGAAAAAAGGGTCAATTCATCAAAAATATCTAACAATTCTAAATGTATATATACTTAATTACAAAGAATCCAAAAAATGAAGTAAACTAAGAGAACTGAAAGGATAAATAGACAAATTCATGATTGTGATCGGTTATTATGACACCCTCATCTCAGTAACTCACAGAACAAGTAAACTAACAATTAGTAAGAATATGACAGCCTTGAGCAACACCAATCATCTTATCCAAACTGATGTTTATAGAACACTATGCCCAACGACAGCAGAATATATATTCTTTTCAAGTGCACATTGAACATTTTCCAAAATAGGCCATATGCTAGGCCATAAATTAAGCCTCCATAAAATTAAAAAGATTTAAGTTACACAGAATACGTTCTCTAACAACAGAGCTTAATTAGAAATCACTAGCAACAAGGTATAAGACACCTAAAGAATGCTCAAATATTTGAAAATTAAACAACACATTGATAAATAACTCAGGGATCAAATAAGTAATCAAGGAGACGTAAGAAAATATTTTGAACTAAATGATTATAAAAATGTAACTTACCAATATTTGTGAGATACAGTTAATGTCATGCTTAGAGGAAAATCTGTAGCTCTAAGTGCTCATGTTAGGAAAGAAGAGAGGTCTAAAATCATTGATCTAAGATTCCACTTTGAGAATCTAGAAAACACCACCACCAACAACAAATGAAACCCAAGTAAGTAGAAGAAATAAGAAAGAGTGAAAATTTCATGTGCTAGGGGAAAAGAAAACAAAGAAAATCAATAAAATGGAGATTGGTTACTTGAAAAGATAAAAAAAATTGATAAAGTTCTGGCTAGATTGATCAAAGAAAAAAAATCCACAAATTACTAATATCAGGAATAAAAGACGAGACATCCCTTCATATCCTACAGACATCAGAATAATAATATAAGAATATTATTAAGAACTTGATGAAATTAGATTTGACCATTTCGATGAAATGGAAACATTTACTGAAAGTTACAACTTGCCAAAATTTACACAAGAAAAGTAAAATTTAACTAGCTTATGTCTATTAAAGTTGTTGAATGCATAATTTAAAGCCTTTCTACAAAGAAAATACCTCCCCCAGATGGTGTTACTGATGAATTCCATCAAACACTTAAGAATAAAATAATACCAATCTTAACCACATCAGAAAAAAGGAGAAGCACTTGCCAGCTCATTTACTAAGTCAAGTTTTACCCCTGTACCAAAACTGGACAAAGATATTACAGGAAAAGAAAACTACAGGCCAATATCATGCAAAAATATAGACATAAAATCTCTAATAAAATATTAGCCAATCAAATCCAGCAATATATAAAACAAATAATACATCATGAAAAAAGCATGCAAGAAATGAAAGGTTTATATCAGCATTAGAACATCAATTAATAGAATAAATGATAAAATGTATATAGTTATCTCAATAGATGCAGAAAATATTTGACAAAATGCAACATCCATGAATGATAGAAACTCTCGGCAAACTAGAAATAGAAGGAAACTTCCTCAACGTGATAAAGATCACCTACAGATAAACTACAGGAAACTGCAAGCTGGGAAATGGTAAAAGACCAAACTTTCTCACCATACTCAGAAACAAAGGAAGTGACTGTCACGCTTCTATTAAAAACGGTATTGGAGGTCCTAGCCAGTGAAAATAAGGCAAGGGAAAAAATGCAGATAGAAAACGAAGAAGTAAAACTACCTATTGTCACATGTGACATAATCATGCATGTAGAACATTCAGCTTGGCACAGTGGCTTAGGCCTATAATCCCAACATTTGGGGAGGCTGAAGTGAGAAGATCACTTGAAGATAGGAGATCAAGACCAGCCTGAGCAACATAGCAAGACCCAATCTCAACAAAACACATAAAAATTAGCCGGGCATGATGGTGCACACCTGTAGTCCTAGCTATTTGGGAAGCTGAGGTGGGAAGATCACTTGAGACCAGGAGTTTGAGGCTACCGTAGGCTAAGATTGCATCACTGTACTCCAGCCTGGGCAACAGAGTGAGCCCCTGTCTCAATTAAAAAAAAAAAAAAAAAAGAAGAAGAAGAAAGAAGAAAGAAGAGGAGGAGGAGGAGGAGGAGGATAAAGAAGAAAAAGAAAATCCTAAGGCAGAAGAAAAAGAAGAGGGGGAAGGCAGAGGATTGGGAGAAAAAGAAACTCCTAAGGCATTTACCAGAAAAAAACAAAAGAAGGAAAAACACTATGAATAAATGCATTATCAAGGTTACAGGATACAAGATTAATATACCAAAAAAATGCATTTCTGTATACTAGCAAAAAACAATTGGAAAATAAAACTAAAAATACAATACCATTTACAAGCATTGGAAAACAAAGTACCTAGGCACAAGTGGAAAACGTGTATGCTTAAAGTTACAAAATATTGCTGGGAGAAATTAAAGAAGATCTAAATAAATGGAGAGGGTTCAGCATAGTGGCTGAAGCCTATAATCCCAGCACTCTGGGAGGCCAAGGTGGGTGAATTGTTGGAGTCCAGGAGTTCGAGACTAGCCCGGGCAACATAGCGAAACCATGTTTCTACTAAAAAACAAAAATGCAAAAAATTAGCCAGGTGTGGTGATGTGTGCTTGTAGTCCCAGCTACTCAGGAGGCTAAGGTGGGAGAATCACCTGAGCCCAGGAGGTTGAGGCTGCAGTGAGCTGAAATCCTGCCATTGGACTCCAGCCTGGACAAACAGAGTGAGATCCTGTCTCAAAAAAATATATAAATTAAAAAAAATTAAAAATAAATAAATGGATGGGTATACTATGTTCATGGATTGAAATATGTCAGTTCTCCTAATATTGATCTATGTGATCAATCCAATCAAGCATCAAGCATCATGCCCTATTGGTTTTGCTTCCTGGGTATTCTCTTGGTGTCCATCACCTCCCACCTAACCCAGGACACCACCTTAATGTCTGCAACAACCTTTTAGTTGGTCCTCTACTTCCAATTCATCCTCAAGACCAGCCAGAGAAAGATTTCAAATGTATGTATGTCAGGTCCTGCTTGAAACTGCGTAGTGGCTCCCCATTGCCCATGAGATAAGACTCAGGCTCCTTAAACAACACTCAAGGCCCCTGCTTACATCTCCAGCCTCAGCTATTGCCATATTCTCCAAGCCCACTCCCCACACTGCAGGCACAGAGAGCTTCTTTCCATTCCCTGAGGGTGCCCAGCCCCTTTCCTGCCCTTGGCTGACCCTCAGCTGGTCAAGGAATACCCCCCTGCCATTCTCACCTGTTTTTCTATGAACCCCCTGTCTGAGTCAATGGATTACCTTTGTGCAGACGGTCCTCCCTAATGGATCATGAATGCCATGGGGGCAGGGGTGAAGGACGTCACGGCCACATCCACAGCTATCAGCAGTGTGCCTGCCACTCCACACATGTGCTTAGGAGGCATCAGGATGGAGGGACAGTGGGCAGAAAGATGGTGGAAAGTGATGTGTCCACGCTTTTGATGTCCTCATAGGGCGTGGAGGAGAAGCGATGAGCCCATGTCAGCTGCAACACACAGACAGGCACGCAATGCCACAGTGCCCAATGTCACACCCATCCAGCCCCCAGCCCAAGCCTGGCTGCTCCTCCCCTGGCAGATTCATAAAGGGACTGGGTGTCCCAGGCAGCTAAGGTGGGCCAGCCTGAGCCTTGACCTGGGTGAGGGACACCGTCAGCATATGCTCCTGACGAAACCTACTAAACTTGGTGCATGTTCCCTGGGACCCCTGAGTGAGTGTTGTGGTCCCAGCACAGACCTGAGGCAGTGCTGTCTATGTGGACACTGCATGTTCCCTGGGAGCCCTAAGTGAGTCTTGTGGTCCCAGCCCAGAGCTGAGGCAGTGCTGTCTGTGTGGACACTGGCTCTGCCTGCTGGGGATTAGGGAGGAATGGCCAGGGTTTGGAGGTAGCACTAATCAGACGGCCTACAGGCTATGGTCAGAGCCCTGCAGCCATGGTCTGAGCTTCCCAGGATGCTACGGAGAGCCGAGAGCTGCTGAGAGTCCCAGGCCAGCCTGTCCTCCAAAGCCCTTGCTCCAAAGCCGAAAAGACCCTTCCCCGGGTGAAGCAGCACGTCCAGGGCTTCATGTTGGGATCCAAAGGCCCCAAATCATCCCCAGGAATAAAATGATTCTTCCATTCGTTTCAAAAGGCAGCAAAACTAGCTTAAGTATGGCAAAAATTAGGTGAAAACAAACAAAAAACAGCAAAACCAAATGAGGCCTCCCAAGGGACAGCGAGCAAGGCACGACCATGAAGAAAGCATAAGACCAGAGTTCAGGTCTGAACACCTTGGCCCCAGCCTGGCCGGCCGCATCCTGCGTCCTGCCCAGCCAGCCCTGTCCCAGCCAGCCCTCTCCCCGAGTACTGCTGTCAGGGCACAGGATCTCGACACTCACCCCAGAAGCTCTGCTGCCCCCCAGGCTGGTCCAAGCCTGGAGGACTGTGAGAGAGATGGCGGAATCAGGACTGGGTAGGACACAGCTCCCGCCAACGAGTCACCAACTGCTGTGCCGGGAGCTGGAAGTGACGACAGCAAGGAACCCAGGCAGGTGGTGTGGGGCAAAGTCCACGGGAAAGGCCAGGAAGGAGGTGCTCTCACAGGACACACCCAGTCCTGCCCATCCGGATCTGCCAGGGCCACCCTTTGTCCCTTCCCGCCATGGTGGGGAGACGGTCTTCAGCCCACATGCCCCGCTCTGCAGGTCCACAGTACAGCCAGGGACCCCACAGCCCCGGACCCCATAGAAAGGCCAGGTCCTGCCTTCGAGCATTCCTGAGAGTTCTGGGTGCCCTGCCAGGGCTGGCACTGGGGAGACAGGTTGCTTTTCAGGGCAGTTCTTGTTTGCTGGGACGCAGGCCACTGGGAACTCAGCATCTGTGTAAGAGATGGGCCCTTCTGTGGATGACCCGTTTGTGTTCCCGAAATTCACATACTGAAGTCCTCATCCCCAAAGTGAGGAATGAGAAGGTGGGGACCTCTGGTAGGTGATGAGGTCATGAAGACAGAGGTGTCACGAACGGGATGAGGGCCCATATAAAATGGGCCCCAGGGAGTTGCCTTGACCTTCCACCACGTCAGGACACAGGCAGAAGGCGCTGTCTCTGGACCAGGAAGCGGGCCCTCACCAGGGACCAGGTCTGCCAGTGCCTCGATCTTGGACGTGCAGTCTCTAGAATGGAGAGCAATGCATTACCATTGTTTATGAGCTGCCCAGGCTATGGTGCTTTGTTACAGGAGCCCAAAGGAACTCAAAGAGGGGCCCCGCCAAGGAACTCAGGCAGGTGCAACGCCAGAAGAGCCAGGAAAACTTAACGGGCTGAGGAAACTCTTCAGCTTTCTCTATTTTTATGTAAACCAACAGCCTTGCAGCAAAACAAGTGGTCAATAGGAGACCGAGTAAGTGCTTGGCAGACAGCCGAGAGAGGCCGGAGAGGGCAGGAGTGCTGGGCAGGGGCTCCCAGCTCCAGAGCACCCCTAGAGGCCCCTAGGTGAAACAGGCAGGGGAGCCTCACCGGGATCCAGGAGCAGGCATGCTGGTGCCGATGACAAGCCTGCTGATGGTCCAGGCAGAGCTATCGGCTCTGAGGCTGACAGGGGACTGAGAGTTTCTAGGTGGCCTCCACCCCATAAGCAGAGCTGTGCAAGGAGCCCATCCAGGCTGGCAGCAGCCACTGCAGAGTCCACCCCAGCAGATGCTGAGAGAGAAATGTCACTGGGTGGCCTGTGGCCCCTGGCCCAGAAAGCAGGAAAAGCCCCACAGCGCCCCACCCCTGCTTGCCTCCCTTCCATCCTGACACCCCAGGAGTCTCCCCCAAGCTGCCAGGCCAAGGGTGTGTCTCCCTGCAGGTGTTCCCAGGGTTATGGTGCACATGACCACTGCTGAGAGGGTGCAGCCAGCAATGAGTAAATCCGCTGGCTGGCAGGTGTGAGCCGGGGCGGGAGCCCCAAGGGAAGGCCCATGGCTGGGCTGTGGGCAGCGTTCTTGGGGACGGCCTTGTCCAGGGATGCCATGGGGTAGCCTGCCTGGGGAGGCCAAGCCAGGCAGGGCACAAAGGCCAGGCGTTTCAGCCAGGTGGGGGCACCCTGGCTACCGACACTCCAGGCTTCTCCCTCACCAACCTCACCTCCTCCACCTTCCCTCCGAAATACCTTGCACCCAAATTCTATGTCTGTCTCTGCTTCTGGAGAATCCAACCCCCACTGGAGAAGAGAGTCACTAATTTGGGATTTGGAACTGGGTCACTCACAGCCCATGGGAAATGAGGACCCATCACTGGTCAGGGGAGATAGCTGGCACCTGGCACAAAGTGGTCGTCCTGTCCAGTCCAGTTGTGACTCTGGTTCCAGTGTCCAGTGGGAAAGTTGAGGAAGGGGGTGTGCTGGGGGGCCCAGCTGCTGTTTGATGAATGCACAGACACGAGGGGGCTCCAAGGAGGAAGCAAATAAGGCACAGGTGGCTGAAGCCTCACTGAGGTGCCCGGCTGGAGTTCAGAGAAGCTGGGTGGGGGCGCAGCACCCCAGCTCCTGACCAACACCTAGCCAAGGCCAAGGCCCCATCTGGAGAACCCAGGACCCCGGACAGGGAGGAGGCCGTGCGTGGCGCCGGAAGGTTTCACTCTCTAGCCTCTCAGGAAGCTTCTGAGCCTGCAGAGAGACGTGGCCCACCCCTCGCTCCTCCCCCGTCAGGCCCTGGCCCCCTTGGGTGCTAGGGCTCCGATCGAGTGACGTGTCAGCAACATCCAGTGACCAGGGAGTGGGCTGCAGGCCCAGCCAGCTTGGGGCACGGGAGGGGGCTGCAGGCCCGGCCAGTTCGGGGCACGGAAGGGGGCTGCAGGCCCGGCCAGCTGGGGACAGGAGGCAGGAGCACTGGCAGGACTGGGTGCTGAGGTGCCTGATGGGGAAGCTGAGACCTAATGACAGTGTCCAGAGACACAGGGTTTGACACCCCGGCAAGGCACCTGGAGGCAAACCCGGAGATTCCCAGCAGCACAGGCCACACTTCCGCTTTTGCTGGGCAGGGTGGAGACGTCACAACCGCTGTGGCTGGCGGAGGGTGGGCGTAGACGTGTGTGTGGTGGGAGCTGCCAAGCACTGGTTCCCTGGGAAAACTAAGGTCACGCCGCTCACTTGTGCCATGCTTCTTAACGGGGAGTGGCAGCTGTGCCGCAGGAGGCTGGTGGGAGTGGTAGTGGTGCCACAGGAAGCTGGTGGCAGGAACCACCATCACAGGGTTTGGCTCGCCAGGGGCGGAGGGCATCAGACCTCTACACAGCAGAGGCCAGGAGACAATATGAACACAGTGGAAGGGCGCCAAGGGGCCTGACTGCAGGGCTTATAGGATGGCAACAGAGCAAGGCAAGGGCCGCCAGCGAGGGCAGCGCTCAGGTGGAGCCAGCAGAGGGATCCAGGAGGACCGAGGGTGGTCACTCCACTGAAGAGCCCCAGTTGGGCCCACACTGCCCGAGTTGGTTTTTGGCCCAGGTATCTGTTGACTGAAGAGGTGGCCAGGCCTGCAAGATGAAGGACACTCCCCCATTGGCAAGTATGCATGACAAGGACTTCCCCAGGGACTATGTGCACCGGGGAGAGAATGTCCAGACATCTGGGAGCCACTGAGCACACAGGCCAAGCTGACACTGGTCCCCAAGAGTCACCAGGGCTCCATCACAGTGGGACACATGACAGGCAGTTAATAATGGAGTCCTGCCCTGGACCAGCTCACATGAGCCCACAGGGCCTACAGACCCACCTGGGGCCACGTCCTGGTCTCTGAGCCTGTGACAGATTGACACCTGGGGAGTGACCGACATCTTTGTTGCATCTTTGGGGTAGAGATGGCCGTGGGAAGGCCAAGAGGGACACTAGAAGGCCAAGACTGTCCCCTCCTGCCCGGGTCCCAGAGCAGCCATGGCATGTGGAGAGAGGGTGGTGGCCCTGCTGTCTCTCCATTTGGTTCAGTGTGGCCCTGTGGGGTGGGATTCCTGGAGGGCCACGTGGCAAGTGCACACACGGCTGAGGGCGGCCCAGTGCAACAGGCCCTGGAGGCCCAAGTACCCAGGGTTGGCTATCAACTGGACGAATATGACATGGAAGATCAGAAACTGCTCACATTCCTATGGAATTTGTATGGAATGGACAAAGGCATTTGCCATTTTTCCTGGGGCCTCTGCCATAATATATGACAGACAGACCAGCTGGCCGGACGCCCTGAAAGCACCGCACTGATCCACGACCTTGACGACAGGATGCTGATGGAGTCGGAGCAGGAGGCAACCAGGGACGAACAACGCCAGGCCGGGGCCTCCTGCACCGGAAATGTTCAGGCTGGCTGGGGGTTAGAGGCCTGCCAGGCATTCCCTCCAATCGCATCTGGCACCTCCCATCAGAAGGATGCACAGGGCCTCGGGGTCTCTGCAGGCTCCAGAGGGAGCCTTTTCCACACCCAGGAACATGGTTCCAGCTGGTAGACCAGATGGCCAAGGCAGCCAGGTCGAGTGGAGCCAGCCCGCAGCGGAGAGATGACGGGCACCAACCACGGCCCCAGAGACACGGAACGCTGCGCTTTCCAGGCCTCCTCTCAGGCGACGGCCCGGATGCGGGAGCAGGTCCTGGCTGAGGACTTTGGGAAGAGCTGCTCAGCTGGAGGGTGTGGCCGCCACCGTCAGGGCCTGTCTCAGCGACAGTGGCTCCCGAGGGCCTGGGGGGCAGGGATGCTCACCATAAGGGCCTGGCCGGCCCAGGTGGGGTTTGCTCCAGCACTCTTCCCGGGGTCCCCACCACAGTCTATCCTGACATGGACACAACCCCTGCAACTGTCTTCCCTTCATAGGCACTGTCCCTGAGAAATACCTTGACCCCACCTGTCCCACCTCAACCTGCACCCTCAGGCACCCTGCACAGGACCTGCCTGCCCACAAACCCAGGGATCTAGGGCAGCTCTGACCCAGCTCGAGCCTCTGGCTTGCACACTGTCCTGCAGGGTATTTCTTTGGTGACTAGCCCCTCACTGTTTGCCCCAAGTTCATGCACCCTAATAGGCAGCACCACTGGCTTCACCCGAAGTCAGCACATAAGCCAGTGGATAAGGGAGATCTGTGGCAGGCTCTGCACACAGGGAGACAGAGCCCAATCCTGCTGCTCAGGAATCCATGTCTGAAGATGCTGAGAACCCAGCTGCCACAGCCACTGCTGCTGTGGGCCACTGAACCAGCAAGCAGAGGGGCTAAGGGGCCAGGGCCAGGGCAGCTTCCTGTGGGTGAGTGGGGAGGGTGACTTGGCATGGCTAGGGTATGGAGAGGGGAACAGCGGCACAGGTCCCAGTGGGAACACAGACACCAGGACTCCAGAGATGGTCGTGATCGGGCAGCAAGGCCCAAATCAGGCTCACTGGGTGCTATGGTTTGGAGTTGTGTCCCTGCCCAAATGTCATGTCGAATTATATATAATCCCCAGTGTTGGAGGGACCTGGTGGGAGATGACTGGATCATGGCGGCAAACATCCCCCTTGCTGTTTCCGTCACAGTGAGTTCTCCTGAGATCTGGTTGTTTAAAAGTGCACAGCACCTCCCCTTCGCTCTCTTCCTCCTCCTGCCGACTGCCTGCTTCCCCTTCGCCATGATTCTAAGTTTCCTAAGGCCTCCCCAGCCATGCTTCCTGTACAGTCTTTGGAACTGAGGCAATTAAACCTCTTTTCTTTATAAATTACCAGTCTCAGAGAGTTGTTTATAGCAATGTGAAAAAGGACCAATACACAGGGTCTCCCCAGGCACGAAGGGACTCAGGAAGCGAATGGAATTTAAAAGGGATTAGTGGTGGGGCTGGTGGCTCATTGCTGCAATCTTAGTGCTTTGGGAGGCCAAGGCAGGAGGATCGCTGAGGCCAGCCTAGGCAGCCATATATCAAGACCCCTAAGTATTCAATAATTCAAAAGCTAACCAGGCTTGGCACCGCGCCTGCTTCCCTAGCCACCTGGGAGGCTGAAGGAGGATTTAAGAATTCAAAAGCTAACCAGGCTTAGCAGCGCACCTGCTTTCCTAGCCAGCTGGGAGGCTGAAGAGGGAGGATCGCTGAGCCCAGGAGGTTGAGGCTGCAGTGAGCTATGATCACACCACTGCACTCCAGCCTGAGCAACAGAGCAACACCCTGTCTCTAAAACAAAAGGGCTTAGTGACAGCCCTCCCCAGCCATGTCTGGAACTGACCTCTGCACCGTTCAGTGACACTATAGCTCTCATTGCAGCATTTGGTGTGAGGGATGAAGGAGAGAGGCCTGGAGAAATAAGTAATCCTAGGACACTGCACAGGTGAACTCCAGCTGAAGGCAGAGGAGCCGTCCAGATCCAAGGCTCTCTGTCCACACGAACCTAGGGTGCCTCCCTCTGCAGCAGCTCCCATTCTAACACCCATTTCCGAGACGTCCTTCTTCACCACAGCCTTAGCAGTGCCTTCGCTGGCCCTCCCCACCCCTCACTCCCCAGTCTATCAGTCCCCCAAGGCCAAGTCTTGACCTGCCCCAGCCAGCCTCAACCTCAGCCCTCAGCCCCCTGGCCTGGGGCATGCCCTGTGCCCGCCCCTCCAAACTTCTCCCCTCCTCCCCACTTACCATCTCATCCTGCAACCTGCCCTGCCTGGGTTGGCTCTGCCCACCTCGCCAGGCCCCCAGCCCCTCCAAAGGCCATCTTCATCCTCACCACCTCGGCAGGCCCCCAGCCCTCCCCACAGCCTGCTCAGCAAGAGCGGGCACAGCCTGGAGCTCCTTGGAGGAAGACGGATCTGCGAATCCTCAGCGTTCATGTTTATTTATAAAGTTACATCCTAAAAGTGATGCAAACAATACATAGGTATAAAGAAGATCTGCTGCCCTACCCTGTGGGTGTGAGGCTTCCGTGTGGAGTCAGCAGAGGAGGATCTGGGAGGGATCCTGGGAAGCTCTGGGATCCTGGGGTCTCTGCCGTCTCAGAGGCGCGACAGAAGCCGCCAAGCTTCCCGCCCTTCCTCTGCAGCACCTGCTTGCCCCCAGGGCTGAGTCTCTCATGATGGAGGCTTCCCGTGGACTCTTAGGCAGCAGCCCCCTGGCAGGGCTGGGAGGCAGGCCAAGACTCAGGAGCAGCCCTCACAGTGCAAGGCTGGCCGGCCCAGTTGCTGGGAAGCTGTCAGGCCCTTGAGTTCCAGCCACCTGAGCTGGCATAGGGAGCCACCCTGTTAGGTTTTCATCACTGCCCTGACGGAGACCTGCGAGGACAGACGGGGGCCCAGGTAGTGGTGGCACTCGCCCCTTCTCACATCCCACCCCGAGTGCAGCCAGGGAATGGGACGCAGCCTCAGCTCCCCCTTTCCTTCAAAGCACCGCCCGGGGCTCTCACAGGAAGAGTCAAGGGCACCTCACGTCCCAGAGAGAAGCCACCTGCCTGAGGCTGCAGGTCGACCCTAGGCCACCAGGCAGCCCCAGGCAGGTGAGCCGAGCTGGCGGGGCTGCATACACACCTCCTGGAGGAACCGGCCCAGCATCTCCTGGCTGTGAATGGATGGCCTGTGGAGAGACACCAGGTCACCGCTCCCAGACCTTGTCACACGAGGAGCTGCGTGCTCCTGGCCCACCTTCCACCAGACTCTCCTCCCAGGCTCAGACCAGCAAGGAAGGGTCCCCAGGCAGGCAGGACAGCCCTGGTCCGCCAGGATAGGTAGAAGCTTGAGGGTGAGGGGTGGGCAGGAAAGACGTGGGGGGACGGGCATGCACTAAGACTCCAGGACCTCAGCCTCCAGCTGGCCACCCCCAAGTCCCAGAGCCCCACCTGTCAATCCTGGTTGCGATGGTCACAGTGAAGGCCCCCTCTGTGTCTGGCAGGTAGGTGGAGGGCACGACCCTGTAGGTGCCTGGAGGCAGGAGGCAGAGCTGGCTCACCTCCTGGGCATAGCGATGCGGCACGCAGCTCAGCAGCGGCTCCTGCAGCAGCAGTGGGGGCGCGTCCTGGCTCCTGCCACCCTCTGGGACCTGGGGGAAGCGTGGGCTCAGACTGAGGGAGCCAGCCTTGGGGTAGGGGATGCAGCCCAGGGCCATCTGCTTGGATGCCCTCTTGAGTTACACACAGCCCCTTCTCCAAGGAGGGGCGGCCAGGCCTGGACACTGGACTCACCTCCTCACCAAGGCCTGGCCGCCCTTGCCGGAAGGTGCCGGCAGTGGGACCCCGGCCTGGAGGCCCATCGCACCATCAGGGGCTTTAACACCTGTGACTGCCCAGCCCGCCCCAAGGGCTCCCACTGGCCCTGGCATGTGTTTTCCTCAGAGCTCTAGGGGACCTGAGCCGGCAGCCCAGGGCAAACAGCGAGGCTCCGACGGTCCCCAGGCAGCACACTGTGAACCAAGGGTCGCAGTGCCTTCCTCATCAGGGCCCCTGCATTCCAGGGGACACATGTCTGCAGAGAATGAACCTCGGGACACAGTTGTTCTGAGTCAGGGTAAGTAGACAAGGGGCCACAGGCTGAGCCCAGTGACTATGGACTTCCTCACACCCGAGATGCTGCTGTGGCCAGCCAGCCTGGGCCTCCCCTCCTCTCACTCCTGAGTCCATCGGCCTCCTGCGTCCCTAAGCCAGGGCTCGACCCACCTCCGCCAGTCTCAACCTCGGCCTCCTGTCCCCTCCAAACTTCTCCCCTCCTCCCCACTCACCACCCCCTCCAGAAACCTGCCCTGCCTGGGTCAGCCCTGCCCACCTCCCAGGCCCCCGGCCCTTCCAGACGCCATCTTCAGCCTCGCCTCTGTGAGGATGGAGACGGGAGAGGGCCCGTGCGGGTTCCAGGCAGCGCCTCGAAGAGCAGGGGGAGCCGGGCCTGTGTGCCCAAGTGACTGAGCCCAGAGCCCTCTGTTGAGACAGTGGAGGCCAAGATGCAAATTCTCTGAAGGCCCCTTCTACTCTCCCTCCCTCCCTGGGGCAAGGAGCTTGCCTGGAAGATATGGAAGCCGATGGGGTGGAACTCGGTGTCCCTGGGCTGGCAGTGCTGATGCAGAGTGATGCGGACGCAGCGGGGGCCAGGGCCCTCGGGGACCGAGAAGGGGAAGCAGGGGTTGGTGGGGTACGAGGCAAAGTTCCTGCTGCCCCCCGCCGTCTGGCCGGCTCTCCAGGAGCCCCGCAGCTGCACGGTCCCCCACTCCCCCGCAGGCAGGGCTGCTCCGGGGCTGGCGTTCTTGGCCACTGCCCTGATGGCGCTGCCAAGAAGACAAACATGGGAGGGCGCTGGCAGCAGGTTCCCGGCGGCCTCAGTCCCCACATGGATACCTGCCAACCACAGAGGGGAAGTGCCCAAATCCTGCCTCGGAAAGGCCTGTGGTCCTCCAGAGGCTGTGGCTCGGAGAGCCAGCAGCACTGCACGGTTCCTCTCACCTAAGGGAGACTCGCCCGGTAGAGAAGACTCGGAGCAGGAACTCCCCTGGCGCGTCCTTCAGGAAGGTGCTGGGGACAGCCAGGTAGTAGCCCGGTGAGAGCTCGCAACGCAGGTGGACCTCCCGGTCGTATGCGTGGCACGCAGTGCCAGCCACGGGGGGCGTGGAAAGGACCCTGGGCAGATTGACCCGCCGCTTCTCCACCTGTGAGCACAGGCAGGAGGCTCAGTGCAGGGGAGAGGCCGGCGTCAGGTGCCCTGGCCTTGGCCTCCCTGCTCCAAGCACAACGGCCTCTGGAGTTAACAGACGAAAGCGCAAGGCCTGTCAGCACCCTCCACCCTCTCTCAGGGGCCAGCTAGAGATGCCCACCAATCCCGGGCTTCACTTGGCCCTGGGGCCAGTATCTGTCCCAGACACAAGCCTGCAAGTCCTCCCTTGTAGCTGGGCCCACAGAGGCACCGTGGCCCAGGCAACCTGGGGCTGCTGGACAGTGGGCCTTCCAGCAACTTCTTCTGCAAGAGGAAAGGAACATCATGTGGGCCACATCCATGAAGGAACAGGGAACAGTGTAGTGCCAAGTGTCACACCCTGTCAAGACGCACAAGATGACAATCCAGCCCCTAAGCAAGCAGCTGGCATATTCTCGACCCACACTCAGGCCCTTTGCTTCCAGGCGCCCCCATCTGTTCTTCCAGGAAACAGCATATTTTGTGAACCAGTGGTTGGGCCTGGGACTGCCTGGGCCTCAGAGCAATCCCATGAGATCCATGTCAGGACCCTGTCTTGCAGGGGGAGAGACAGGGAGGCAGGGAGAGGATGTGTGCCAGGTCACACAGCAAGCTGCAGAGCTGAGACTGGCCCTGACAGGTCCTCAGCCGTTGGCTCTACCTCCTTGCCTCAGAAAGGCACAGCGCTGCCAGGAGTCCCCAGGCCCAAGCCTCTCCTGCGGGTCCTGCCCTGGCTGCAGACTCTGTTGCTTTCCTTTGGCCAATGAGGCACACGGCAAGGCAGAAAGACGCCCAGACCTGCAGTCTCAGGTCAGAGCCAGGTCTGGGAGCACCAGCAGATGTCAACCCCGTGCGACAATACAAGGATAGGGGAGACTGTTGGGGCCGGTGGCAGAGTTACACGTGTCCCGGCAGAGCCAGTCCTAGGACTAAGACCTCCCTTGGCCTCCACACCACCTGCCCAACCGAGCGTGAGCCAGGCGGGGCTGAGTTACCTTCCAGAGGTGCAGGCCCACAGCCTGGTAGTGCTTGCCTGGGATGCTCGCTGGGCTCCACGAAGTATGACTGTCACCCACCAGTGCCCGGGCCCGGCCTGCCCAGTCCACTGCACGCGGCCTTGATCTCTGCAGGACGGCAATGTACACCTCACTCGGTTCTGAGACCCGCAGCCAGAATTTGGGGTTGCTGGGAAAGCCGCTGTTGTTCCGGCAGCCTCCTGCTGACTGCCCCTTGACCCAGGCCCCAGGCAGCGCCCGAGTGTGGCAGAGCAGCTTCTCTAGTGAGAAAACACCAGGCATCAGCTGTGGGACATGGCTCCTCACTGGCCTCCCGCCGCGGTGGCCTCATGAACCCTGGCAGCGTCTAAGCAGCAGCTACGGCCACAGACAGAGCCAGCCCCTCCCACGAGCCCACTCTCCTCCCGGCTCCTGGGACAGAATCATCTCTCCACACTTGAAAGCAGCAAACCAGGAATGGGCAGGGGGAACCCGGGCACCTGCCCAGCCTCCTCACTTGGGCAGGCAGAGCACATGCCCAGCACGGCCCCTCGGGGCACTACCTGTGTACAGGCTCTGCAGGTGGCCGGCCTCCGTGATTGGGTAGCCAATGGTGATCTCGTCAAACTCCCTGAGGAACTCTTCCTCCTCCACCCAGAACTCCCCTTCCTGGAGCTGGGACAGGAGCTCAGACGTTACCGCTGCATCTACCTGGCTCCACCCTTCACCCCTGGAAGAAACCTCATCTCAGCAGAAGCCCCTCCCGAGAACTGGTGGCGTCAGCTGGCCGGCAGGCTGGGGGGAAACCTGGAGGGGACCCAGAGAGCCCTGAGTTCCTGCCAGCGCCCCCGCGCCCCAGCTCTGCGGCCCCTCCCACACCTGAAGCAGCTCTGCAGCACAGGGCCTTCCGGGCAGCGGCCACCCACGGGAGCCTCTTTTCCCAGAGGAGCTTCACGTCTCTGGACGTGTCTTCCCAGGACTGCTGCCTGAGCCCGTGATGATGTCTGCCCTATTGAAACCCCAGGTCCAAGGGCCACCTTGGTCCCAGGCCTCAAAAGGATTGTCTGGAGCCAAGACAAGCATGGTGTCACAAGAGCAGGGGCTCAGGGGCCTTGGTGGAGATAGCCAAGTATGGTCCTGACAGCTGAAGGTGACCAGGACACAGGCCAGATTGGTACTGGGCCCCCCTCCCGACAGCAGCATGGTCCAGGCCCCAGCACTCACCCCTCTCTCCAGAGCCCCTGCCAGCACCGCCGGCCCCAGGGGTTCTGGATCCGCAGCAGCAGGATGCTCTGGCCCGCCTGATCCTGCAGCTCCCGCAGGTCCGAGACAATGAAGGCATGGAACTCCCCCAGCTCCCGAGCACCTGCGTGAGGAATGGCTCGGGCACGGGCACGAAGGGCACCATGGAGTCCCAAACTGACAAGGACACACGGGCCTCTGTCTCCTCTGGAGATGCTCCAGCCCACCCGACTACGGCTACATGGGAGACCCCAGATCCCCATGGACCACGGGAGCTCCTTTCTTAGCAGCTATGGCCCGTCAGCTCAGGAGCATCTCCAGGAGCAAGCACACGGGACCTGACTTGGCTGCCATTCGGGTCCAGTGCTGGGTAAGTCATCCCCTTCTCTAGGCCTCAGTCATCGCCCGTACCCATCAGTGCACGACGCCTGGCACAGCACCAGTTCTCAAACATAACGCACAGATGCATCTGCAACTGCCAAGAACCTAGAGTGTTTCTCTTGGCAAAGCCTGCCGGAGGTGGGACATTCACATAGTGCCTTGGCTAGAAGCCCACTGGAGGCAGGGAGGCCCAGGGGGGCAACAGCTCCACCTGGCCAGAGACCTTGAGACAGACGGGCATAGAAAAGAAAGAGCCAAACAGAGAGGGGCACCACATCTGTGGTGGGGCAATGGTCTAGAGAGGAGGGTCTCCTGGAAGGACTTCAGTCTCACCCATGCTGCAGCCCTTTGCCACCTCAGCAGGCTCCAATGCACCTCCAGTCAGTGCCAGCTGCCATCTCTCTCTGCCTGGGGGCTTTCTCTAAAGTCTGAAGTGCTAGGACTTAGCCCTATCCCACCCCAGAGCAGCCCAAAACCAACAGCTCCCTGAGCTGATGCCCACAAGACCAGGGCCCTCGCTCCCAGTTGGGAGGCTCTGAGGCCAGCGTCCTTCCTGGCACCCCCGTGGGGCTAGTGGGGAGTGCACGCCCTCCAGGTTCTCTGAACCTCTCAACCTGCTCCTGAACCCCATCTCAGGGTCTGCTTATAGGGGACCAGACCAAGGCCTACGACAATCTGTTTCAGTTTATTGTGATATTCATATTATTTAACCAATATTTTAAAAATAATCCTAAGTATGAAAAAAAGTTATAAAAATGTTCATTGATGCTATTTAGAATTATATAAAACCAGAAAGAGCTTTTTTTTTTTTTTTTTTTTGAGACGGAGTCTCGCTCTGTCACCCAGACTGGAGTGCAGTGGCCGGATCTCAGCTCACTGCAAGCTCCGCCTCCTGGGTTTAAGCCATTCTCCTGCCTCAGCCTCCCGAGTAGCTGGGACTACAGGCGCCCACCACCTCGCCCGGCTAGTTTTTGTATTTTTCAGTAGAGACGGGGTTTCACCATGTTAGCCAGGATGGTCTCAATCTCCTGACCTCGTGATCCGCCCGTCTTGGCCTCCCAAAGTGCTGGGATTACAGGCTTGAGCCACCGCGCCCGGCCCAGAAAGATCTTAATATCCAACATCAGGGGAATGATTAAGAGACTATGGCAAACCTGCTCATGAGGCAAACATTTGACAGCGTGTGTGGCAGTGTGAGAAGTGGTGTGGAATGGAACATGTAAACCACATGTGCTCATGGAAAACTGAGAGTGCACTCAAAAGTCACAAGAGGTTCTATCTGAGTGATTTTTTTCTTCATTTTTTGTAGAGATGAGATCTTGCTATGCTGCCCAGGCGGGTCTCGAACTCCTGGGTTCCAGCGATACTCCCACCTCAGCCTCCCAAAGTTTTGAGATTACAGATGTGAGCAACCACACGTGGCCCCCTTCTTTTTTTGGAAACAAATTGTTTTTAGTGAACATATCTATCACTAAAATAAAAAACAGCTTTTGATTTTGCCAGGTTGCCAGCTGGGCCAAGGATGGCACAGACGGTGGGCTTTGACTCGGTGCCACTTCTTCCTGCCTTGCACTAGCGGAAAGTACTGGTCAGGGGAGAGAAGGGCCACGTCCCTCTGGAAGAGGACAGTAGGAGAAGGTCACAAAGCGAGGACACCACCCTTCTGAACAAGCTTACTTCTTCCCACTTAGTCCTGAAAGGGCTGTGTAGCCAGTCACATAAAAAGCTACAGCGTGCCTGAGGCCTGGCAATGAGGAGCACGCCGGCTGCAGCCCTCCTGTGCCGGCCACGTGCCTCACCTGCTCTGGGGCTGAGCACGGAGCAGCTGATGAGACTCTGGTCCTTCAGGCGGAGCAGCTGCCGACAAGTCCTGTGCTCCCAGCGGCCCAGCCTGTCCTGCTGGCCTCCGCTTCCTGCTACGCCCTTCAGGCTCCATCTTTCTGCCAGGCCACCAGTCAGGTCCACCAGAGCATCCGCCACCTGCCCTGCCCACAGGTGCTCGTAGGACCCATGGACCCTAAGGGACACAATCACCACGGGAGTGAGCCCCTGGCATTGAGCATGCCCTCCTTTCCGATTCCCACGGTCTGTAGCACCCCAAGTCGTCCAACCACTGCCTCAATCCCACCTCTTTACGCCCCTCTGCCTTCGTCCTCATCCTTATCAAGTCAAGGCTTAGCCTCACCTTCAAACGTCTTACTTTGCAGCAAGCGTGAGCGCCCTGCAGTCCTCTGCCCACATATAGAAACTCTCTAGCCTCCGGTGTGGGCACAGGGGCAGGGCAGGAGGGGTGGAAGCTATGGATGCCCACATCCCTCGGCTCTCAAGCTCCAACCCTGCTTTTCCTAAACCAGCCCTTGGGATGGAAGGGCTCACTGGGCACTGATGTCACCGGCCAGCCTTCCCATGTTCGCCAGCTTCCCTGCCTGCCTGTTGGTCCAGTTGCCTTTGGCAAGATGATAAATGCATTCTAAGAGGGAAGGCTATTCAATTATGACTCATGGTGAGGGTCCTGGTCCCCTGAGCCAGCACCATGATACACAAGTGTTGGTATGTCGGGGTAGCCTCATTCCTTCCCAATGACTACACAGTGAGGCTGCCTGTCCCAACCATTCCACAACAAATATAAAGCAGCATCTTTCTTGCTGGGGCCGAGAAACCGAGGAGGGCGGTGCACATGCTCTCTGTGGAGGACGACTCCACGCTGGGCTTTGGAACAAGGGAAGGGAAAGATGGGAGTGGGCAAACCACAGGCCCAAAAGAAGAATCTCTGCACCTGGCCAGTCAGCCTGACCCACAGAACGAGCTGCCAGACCCTCAGAACAGAAGGGGGCTCTGCAGCCCAGAGTGAGCAGAGACACTCCCAGGGCAGCCCATGGTAGTGGCAGCTCCCCGACTTGCCCCAGGCCAGGCCCTCAGCCCCCAGCACACGCACTTGGCGTAGACCTTTTCCAGTAAGGGGAGCCAGAACACATCCTCCCTCTGGCAGCGGGAGAAACAGAGTCTCCCTGCGAGGCATGGCAGGCGGTCATCTGTGGTCACCTCCACCCAGCGTCCAAACTGCCAAATGCGACAGGTGAAGGAGCCCTGGTACTCCTGGTCGGCCCAGCTTGGCTGTCCTGGAGGAATGACCTGCCATGCACAGGGAGAAGCAAAAGACGAGCGTAACATAAGCACCACCCGGCGCTGCTCCAGTGTCCTGGCTGCGGTGTGGCCACAGCTGAGCGCTCCACAGGCACCACGGTCTGCAGAGAACTCTACACACACCTGGATGTCGGCGCTTTCACAGGGCTCGGTCACCACACACGAAATTAACACACCTCTCATTGCAAAACTTGAGGACTACAACAAGGGACGCACATACCCCAGGCCATGCTCTGCTGCCCACACTAAAAGCATCTGACCTGAAGCCAAAACAAATATGACTTTCAAGGGTATGAGTGACCCAGTTCTTGACTGAGCTGACTGCAAGCAACATATCACCACAGGAACGGCAGCCCCCGCTGCTGCTGGGAGCCTGGCGCCCCAACACTGGGCCAGCTGGATGCACCCACTGTGTCCACCGCAGGGCTCCTTCAGGAGTAAGCACTCTGACCCCCAGCATCAGAGGAGTGCAGGCTGGGCACTAGGCGCCTGGTGCGGTCCTGGCTCTGCCACTTAATGGCCAGAAACACAATGGCAGTGGTTTTAGCACTCTCATTTAAAAACAAAAAAGGCCAAAGCTGGCAAGGCTGTGAGACTGAAAGCCAGTGACTGTGACATGCTTACCATGGGGCTTGGGACATGAGGGAAACTCTGAATGAGGTCACACTGTCAATGCCGCTGCATTAATCGGCAACGCTTAGCAACAAGCCAAGCATAAAACTATGAACACTTCCAGGGAAGGAAAACCTGAGAAGGCCTTCTCTGCCCAGAGTATCTGTCTACCCACAGAAACAGGTTTAATAACCTTTTGCAAACTTATATTCAAAACCTGTACGAAAACCAGTCAGTTAGCTGAGGAGAGATCTGGGGCAGAGTCCCCCAACCAGCCCCGTCCTCCTGTGAGCTGGCACATTTGTCTCTTTATTCTAAATGTGGTGATCTGACTCCATGGAGAGCCCAAGGCTCACGAGAGCACACAGCAGGGTGAACCTCCCTAACAGAGCCCTCTGGCAAGGCCAAGGCACCCCCTCCTGCAGCAGAGGGACAGAGTGCAGTCCTCAGTCTCTGCCTTGGAATGTTCCTGCTTTCCCCCAACACAGCGAGAGATCCGCCTGCGGCACGCTTCAGCTTTCGCAAGGGCTCCTGGTACTCAGCAGGCAGGAGAAACACAAAGAGAAACCGGCTCCAGGACAAACACAAGGAAGAAGGGGCCCCACACCTGTTCCAGGAGGTGCCTGCTCTTCTGCAGGGCGGCACAGGCACACAGGAACCAGCAATCCCCCAGCAGCCCCTGCTTCACCTGCCCTTCCTGCGGGTCATCTGGAAACAACCGGGGCATGGCACAAATCTCCTGAAATACAGAAAGTTGTCCAGAGTTAGATCATGCTTGCTGGGGAGTCCTTCAAACTAAAAACCCAAGGCTCTAGATGACAGGGGTTGGGGTGGAGCTTTTCCGATCATCAGTGTTACCCAAAAGCGGACAGGAAGGTGGTTTCCTGCAGTGGGTGTCCTTCAGCTCCTGGCTTCAAATCCCCCTGTCCAGCTTAATTCTGGGGTGCCTGTCTTCCTTCCTTATTGGAAAAATCCCAAACTCTACCAAGCTCCTTCTCAAACCAGCTAAATGTTGGTTTAGAAAAGTTTCACTTTTCACTCATGCTGGTAAATCTCAAATGCATCCTCCATCCTGCTGGAAATCTTACTGTTTCTCTAGCAGGCTCCATTTACCATATCTCCTAACTATCATATACCTTCCCCTTTCTCCTCATCTACTCAAAACATCCACACTGCCCTTGCCCACCCCTCTGAGCTTCGACCTTGCCTCCTGCTTCTGAACCTGACCCTCTCTCCTGCCCTCAGAGCCTGGGCTCCTCTCACAACTCCTTCCCTTCCAGCTCCCCAGGCAGAATCCCACCCCCATGTTGTTTAAGACATTATCCCTCCTTCATATTCTCTTTCAGGCTTCTCTTCATTACAACCTTCTTGAAAGAGTTGCCATGCCCACTGCCCGCTTCCCATTCACTCTCCACGCAGGCTCCTCTAGCTTCTGAGACAATCATGGTCCCTAAACTGCCTCGATCAATGTCGCTGTCACCTCTATGTTATCAAACCCATTGGGCTTCTCTTGGTCCCAACTCTCTTTCCCAACTACTCAGCAGTATTCAAAACAGCAGAACGCCATCTGCTACCCCTGAGGCAGTCCCCACTCAGCTTCCGTGAGGCCGCATGCCCCCGGGTACCCTCTACCTCACTGCCTGCTGCTTCTCAAGTCTGTTTGTCAGGGCACCTGCCTGACCCCAAGAAATGTTAGGGTTCCTCAAGGCTCAGTCCCAAGGTCTCCTTCTTCTTTACTGATACTCCCCCGAGACACTCTCCCAGGCTATGGACCGTAAACCATCTAATATGGTCCGCCTCCCAGATGAATATCTCTAGCGCAGATCTCCCTGCTCTGTATCCACCTGCCTCCAGGCCAGCTCCACCTGAACACGTGAGAGCAAAGTCCGACTCTAGGTTCCCCCCAGGCTCTGTCCCAGGACCACCATCCACCCACTGGCTCAGGCCAGAAACCTAGAAGACATGCCGATTCCTCCACTATCCTCACCCTCTATTTCAATCAGTCACTGAGGCCTTTCAATTCCCACTGCAAAGTACGTCTCAAACCAATCTACTCCAAATCCACAACCTAACGGTCGTCAGGCTAATCTGAGCCCCTTCATCTTTCTCCAGGACCACTGCAATGGTCCCTTGCATTCTTGCCCTGACAATCCACTTCCCACCCAGCAGCAAGAGTGAGTTCGTAAAAACACACATCCGAAAGAATCGCTCCTCTACTAAAACCCTCTAGTGGCCTCCAGCTGCACCTAAAATCAATCTTTTAACAAAATAAAACCCAAATTACAACGACAAGGCTCTACATGCTCTGACCCTTGCCTCCTCTCAGGCCCTTCAGTGTTGTCCAAGGAAACCAGGGGGCCTGTCAAAACCATCTCAGTCACCAGATCTCAGAAGTTCCAGTTCTGTTCGAAGACTGGTGGCCATTAGTTGTCTCCGCTAAGACTGTATCCTCTTAGGGCAAGGTTGCTCGCTGGGCAGTCTTATTCAGCAGATAAACCACTTCTAAAAATATGAACACGGCACTCGGCCAGGACATCCCTTGCAGCTGCCATTTTTAAGTGTTTACAACTGGAAAGGCAGGTGCACAAAATCCAAAACTGAAATTCTATCACGCTTTGCTTTGTGGGCTCGACCCAGCCGCTTCAGAGGGGCATGAGCGGCCCTCTCTGCCGGGAGGAGCAGACACAAACGCTCTTCAAGGCGGAAGCAAACAGGTGGGCTGGGTTTGGGACTCTGTTAAAACGCCTCTCGCTGAGCTCCGAGCCTCCTTCTGGATTGGAGCTCTCGCAGGTGGTGGCCACGACCTAGTCTAGTGTTCCTGCGGTAGCGCGGCGTCCTGCTCGTTCTGGGCGGGGGTAGGAAGGAGGTAAGAAAGAGGGGGCCGGGCGGCCACTTCTGAGGAGAACAACAGCGGATCCTGCGTTCGGAGCTACCCTGGCCGCCCGCCCCGCCCCGCTCCCTGAGAGGAGCGGAGTTCTCGGAAACCAGAAACGGCGCCCACCGCACCCCGCAAGGTCCCACCTGGGGCCGCCTCCACGTGATGTCCTCGCGAAACTGGGCCAGCGGCGTAGACAAGTCGCAGAAGAGCGAGGAGTCCGCGGCGGGGAAGGCGGCGTCCCGGAACAGCTCCCTCGCCGGCGTCGCGCCCCGGCCCGCCCGCATCCTCGGCTCCGCGGGCTCCCATCTGCAGCCGGTAGCCTCGGGGTCGCAGCCCCGGAGAGAAGGCGAGTCCGCCGCCGCCGCCTCCGGCCCGTCCCGCCAGTTCCCAGCTCAGCCCAGCCCTCCAAACCCGAGGGCGGCGCAGGTGCTGGACCAGGCCAGGACGCCGGCCCGCTAGTCTCCCATTGGTAACCAGGCGGCAGCCAACCGGGCGCGGGGCCTCGGGTCACGTGACAGGCCGGCCCAATGGCACTCGGGCGACGGAAAGCGCCACGGACATCGGAGGCCCAGGGGGCGGGGTTCTCGAGCTCTGCTCTTACGAGGCTGGGCAGCTGCCCTCGCTGTAGTTTTTCCTTCCGGGGGCGGCGGAGCCCAGGGCTGTCCCGGCCTCCGCTCATACCCGGAGGGCCGGCAGGCGTTTAGCCCTCCAGCAGGTGTGGCTCGGGCCGGGGTGTCAGGACCGCCTGAACACGCGGGCTCTGGGAGCTTCAGGGACCAGGGAGGCACTTCGGCCGAGTTGCGTCGCACACTACAGCTCCCAGCATGCAGCGCCGTTCCCAGCATGCACCTCCCTTCCGAAACGCGTCTGTTTCCGGCGCTCTGCTGCGGAGGCGGTGGCCGCGGGTAGTTGGGAGGAACCGCGGTTTGCGCAAGGGAAGGCGAGTAGCGAGCTGTCCAACGCCGGTCGAGTGCCTACCGCCGTTGTCGTCAGGCAGGGGAGAAGGGGGCCTCAACCCCACTAGTGACAGCTGTTTGCTACCTGATAGGGCTTTTCGTCCCACCAGGCCCCAGGGCTCTGGTTAGGGGCCCAGCAGGCTCAACTTCTTGCTGTGGTTCTGGAAAAGGGAGTGACCACCTAGGCCAACACCTCTCTCTGTGATGTGTTTGGGAGTTTTGGGAAATGAGACGGCTCCGAGGGAAGAGCTTGAGGGAGCGGCGTCGCAATGGTTGGACCTTCCCGGGCCTGAGCTTTGTTTCTAGGCATTTTAGTTCGAACGCTCTACATCTTAACTGGGGTCAGGGGAGGCGGCCAGAGCATCCCGCTGAGCTTTTTCCAATCCCCAGATGGCCAGGCACCTGGTCCTGGTTGCTGGACAGTGACCCTGTGGACGCACATTTATAACTATAGCCACTCAGTGCCGCGGGGAGGTGAGGATAGTGATCCTGGGACCTGCTCGAGGATTCACCCTTGCCGCAAGAACCTGTTCCATTCCCAGGAATGAAGGCGGCCAGGCAGGGGAGGAGAAGGGGGCCTCAACTCTTCTAGTGACGGCAGTTTGCCACCCAATAGAGCTTTTCGGATTTTGCCGCCTCAGGCCATTTTACCCAGCCTCGGGCTACGAAGGAAGGTCACATTGAAGCTGTTTTTCTGCAGTCAGGAGTGAAAAGTCCCTGCTGTTGAAGGAGAAACTGAATCGGGTTCAGGAGTCCCAGGTTCCTCCCTCTGAGAGGCCAGGTGGGGCCTGCGTGAGTAGCAGTTAAGGTTGTAGGACACTGCTGTTTTCATCCCACCTGGCCCCGGGCCCCTGATTAGGGGCCCAGAGTGCTTATCTCCTTGCCTTGGTCTGGAAAAGGGAGTGACCACATAGCCCAGCACCTATGGGATGCTTCATTGCCTATTCAGCACCCGCTATGGTGCTGACTCTTGCAGAAGATGTTTCTGATTCCTTGCTAGGCTGGTGGTTGCACCATAGCCGAGAGGACTCAAGAAGAGCCTGGTCTCTGCTTCACCTAGTGGTCCTGGAGGAGTAAGAAACATCTCTTCCCTGTCCTGGGCATGTGGGTGGGTAGCAGAGCTGAGGCTGGCCGAGGATCTTGACTTTCCTTTGGGAGCCTTTTGTTGTGCCACTCTCCCAGGCCGATCATATCTGGAGAGCTAACAGCTTTCTGTGGCCACATCTGTGTCCAAGGCTGGGCCCATGCCGGTAGCCAGATTCCCAGGATCTGGAAGGGGCCAAGAGACAGCTGGTGCTGGGTAGGCAGCAGCCCTGTGTCAACCTGCCCCCACCATTACCCTATGCTGTGATTTGCATATGGTCTGCCCCTGCCCAAACTGGTATTGAAATTTGGTCCCCAATGTGGCAGTGTTGGGAGGTCGTGCCTAGTAGGAGGAGTTTGGGTAATAGGGGTGGATCCCTCATGGATAGGTTAGTACCCTGTGTGGAGGGGTGAGTTCCCATGAGAGCTGGTTAGAGAGTCAGGCTTCCTGGGCTTGTCTCTTGCTTCCTGTCTCGCCATATTGCCACATAATCTCTGTGTGTGCCCCCGCCCCCTTCCACTTGGTGCCAGGAGTTGAAGGAGCGTGAGGCCCTCACCAGGTGCAGCGGCCCAATCTTGAAATTTCCACCAGAATTTTGAGCCAATTAAACCTGTTTTGCTTTTTTTAAAAAATAAATTACCCAACCTCAGGTATAACAGCGTGAAACAGACTAAGACACTGCATATGCCCTGTGGTCCCATCCACTACCCCTGCGTGCAGAGATGTTCCATCAGCCGTGAAGAACGACATTCCCCCCCGGGATATCTGGAGGGGCTGTAAGCAGCTTGGGTTGGTGAGATAAGAAGGGGTTTGGGGGGCAGCTGGTTCGTGATCCTGGCGGCCTCAACTGCAGGCTCTTGGTCTGAAGTATTGTAAAGTACGAGAGCCTCGGGGCCCTCACTTCAAGGAGGGAACAGCATCCCCATGCCTCAGTATTTGAGGATTGTAGGAAGATGAGAGTCCTTCAGGTGGGACTGGTTCCCACCATGACCCCACGGCTGGCCAGTGGACTGAAATACATCTGACCACTTATTTCTCAGGTTCATGGGTGTTGAGGAGGAGCCCTATAGAATCAGCCCTGTCTGCCTCCTCTCATCCTGCCACTCCTCTTGTTCTGTCTGGATGACTGCCCTTGTTTTTCAAGGGAATGTTCCCTGTCTTCCTCAGCCAGGATCTTTTCTGAACTTGACATCTCCATTTGTTCAGGGGGCAGTAATTGGGCACTTCACTGTGCTGGTCATTGCGTTCTCATGGAGATGCAGAAATTAAAAATTAGTATCTTGTCCATATACTGCCCAGAGTTAGAAAGGATTGCTCTTCTGTGGATTTGTCTCAGGTCCGGTACAGTGGGGGTAGGGTCCTACTCCCTTTTCCTAGCCTAAAGGTTCCAGCTGAATCTTCCCAGGCAGGGCTGAAACAGGAACCATTTTAGTCTTTGCTGCAACCCATGGTCAGTTCTCCAAGAAAAGTGAAGAGGGTTCCACCTGGGACAGTCCTCAAGGACTCAAAGGGCCAAAACACATGTACAACATGTTGAGACACTGCGTTTGTGTGATCACACATTTCAGCGGTAGGTATTCCTGCCTCATTTTACTGATGAGGAACCTGAGCTTCAAAGGGAAGAGGTGACAGCTCAGGACCACACAGCTGTAGGTAGGAGGCAGGAAAATAGGGTCTGGGTGCAGGGAACATAGGCCGATTCACACTTCAGTTATGACAGGAAATATCTTCTCCATAGGGCGTAGGTCAATGACTTTGTAACTTCATCATCTCCATCTACATAGTGTGTACCCCAAGTAACCAATGGAATCATCTAGAGGGTATTTAAACTCCCAAAAATTCTGTAACAGGGCTTTTGTGTGCCTATGCTCAGGCCCACTCCCACACTGTGGAGTGTACTTTCATTTTCAATAAATCCCTTCATTCCTTCTTTGCTCTCTTTGTGTGTTTTGTCCAATTCTTTATTCAAAACGCCAAGAACCTGGACATCCTCCACTGTTAACAGTAAGACACATCAACTCCTTAGAGTTGGGGCAGCCAGCATAAAACCAGGCTGACCTCAGCCCGCTTCATTCACTGCAACATGAGGAATGGATTCTTTGTTGGCAATATTTTAGATTGAGCTTTTTTTCTCATAAGTATAATACATGCTTAGTAAACAAAACAGAGTGGGAATAAATAAATAGGGTACATGCTCCTTATAGGAATTTTTTCCCAAACTATTGGTATGAAGTGGTTTTGTGTTCTTCAATTTTATTACGAGGATTATGCAGATAATTTCCACAGTTGACTGGTTATCTGAGGTGAGCATATTTCAGATGTGGGCTATTTTCTGCATTGTGGGTGTTGTGTTCCCTCCACACTGGAATTTTTCTGTTTGCTCATTCATTTGGAACAAGGAGAGGTTTATTTGGGCCTGGCTGGATGGGTGGGTAGGTGGGAGTGATCTCCTTAACACTCTGCCTGTGCCTGTTAAAAGCCCCTTAGATCTATGCTGGGCCTGGCAACTCCGTGGACACCCTTGCCAAGCTCTACCTTTAACTGGCATGTCCCTGCTCTTGGGCTTCTGTCTGACCAGGTGATTTTTCGGAGAGATGGGGGAGGGGGGAGATTAACAGCTGACATCAGATTCCTTTTAGTAAAAGGACAGTCTTTGTTGGGGAAAACACCGTGGTGGGTGCTTGGGTTAGAGCCCTGAGGGCATGGCTACCTGAGGTGGCTTAGCTTGCAGGGTGCAAAGGTCTGATGGGAAGGGAAGAGAGATGTGGGGGAGAAAATGGCTAAAGAAATGAGGCTGAGTTGCGGGGTTGGGGGAGATGAAGGGCCATGGAGGGGACTCCTGGAGGGTAGAATGCAGGCCATGTTGAGAATGAGGATGCCTTGATTGATTGGAATTTTTTTTTTTTTTTTTACTCTCCATGACCTAATATCCCCAAGTTCATTTTCTGTTGCTGTAACAATACCACAGACTGGGTAATTTATAATGAAAATAAATTTATTTCTTACAGTTCTGGAGGCTGGGAAGTCCAAGGTCGAGGGGCTGGCATCTGGTAAAGGCCTTCTTGCCACACCATTCCATGGGGGAAGATGAAAGAACAAGAGGACACATAAGCAAGAGACAGCTAAACTCATTTTTACAACACATGCTCATGATAATGAACCCACTCTGATAATGACATTAATCCATTCATGAAGGCAGAGACCTCATGGCCTAATCACTTAATGGTTCCACCTCTTAATACCATCACAATGGCAATTAAATTTCAACATGAATTTTGGAGGGAACATTCAAACCACAGCACTGTTCCACTGAGTTTTCATTTTTTAATAATTGCTTTTAAAAAAATTTCCAGGGTCTCTGGCTGGTTCTTTTTTATAAACTACCTGTTCTTGTTTCACAAGTGCCTCTTCCTATGTTATAGTTTATTTCAAAAGTCCCCTTTAGGTCTGAGATTTTGATTATATGTGTTCTAAAGTCCTTTTCTGATTTTTCTGTTGCCTCTGTCTCCTCAGGTTTGGGTTGAGTGGCCTGTTTTCCTTCACACTGTGTTGCTGTCCTGGGCAGGTGATTCTCAATTGTGCCTTACCTTTATACCTGAAGTTCCCTAGTGTTCTATGCAAAGCATCTGGCCTCAGGAGAGAAGCACCACCAATAAGTCCTAGTTAGAGTAGGGATGGCAGAGAAACACTCTGGGAGACAAGTCTGGACTGAATAGGTCATGGCCTGAGGGACTTAGAAAACCGTATTTGGACCTCCAGGGCCTAGGAATTTGCATTGGTCTCCCTCACTGCAGCCTCAGGCTTCAGTTCTCTAATCTGTCTCTATAGAAACCAATCTTTCATCAAGCTTCTTTTCCCTTTTTGAACATCATCTCCTCCTACCTGCCTGGCTAGGCCCTAATCCCCAAAATGCAGATCTCTCTCACATTCTGGCCTCAGCTCTGTCATTGTCATTAGTGCTGTTTGCCATCTATCCCCACTTTTGTGCATGTGGTGGGGTTGCAGCCCCTGTGGTTGTAGGCCCTTCAGAACTTCCACTGCCAAGTGTGAGCCCCTCAACAGCTCTCTTATCCCTGACAAGGTGCCTGGAAACATTTGCGATCTCTATCCCATCAGTATAGGTCCCAGAGTGGTCACATTGAAGAGAATCCACCCTTCCCCTGCCAGCCTGAGGTGGGCCTGCAGCATGAGAAAGCTTTGTTGGGTGAGACGTCTGTGCCTCATAGTTGTCTAGCTGGAACATAACTTGGCCTAATAGAGAAGCTGGCTGCTAGAAGAGGGATGCTGTGCTAACAAAACATGTGACCTGCCAGGATTTGGAATGTTGGCAAGCTGTTAGGTGGGGCAAAACATTTGGTAAAGCTCAACGGTGATGACTCATAAGGCAGATCGTGAGCTAAGTGTGCATGTCTAGTGGAGAGGCTGGGAAACAACCCTGGCCTGAATATTGGCCAGAGGCTGCATTTGACAAGGGACTACAAGAAAGCGATGAGCTAAAAAAAAAAATCTGCACCTGCAAGCTGGGAGGAAAAGGAACAAAGGCCAGGAACGCAAGGACTTGAGGCTGAAAGAGCCCTCCTGTGCACCCCACGGGCAGGTACAGAGCCAGGACAGATTGTGGCGAGGGTGCCATCCTGGATCCAGATGCCCTCCTACGCCCCAGGTTATGATGCTGGGCACTGCTGCTGAGTTTCCCAAAGGCAGGTGTCAGGCAGAGGTGCGCAGCTCAGCAGTGTCCGGAGGTGGCGCTGTGGGCGTGGCTGTAGGCACCTGGAATGGAGTCACCTGCAGACCACAGAGTCATTTCGAGTTGAATTGCAAAAGAAAGAAGAGCCCCGGATGAAAGTTTGTGACTACTGGGACTTGAAAAGAACCTTGGCGGGGAAGAGGCTGAGAAAGCAGTTCTGCCACTGAGGAGGGCTCCTTTGAGGACACCATCAAGCGTGGCCAAGGAAACAGGAAAGGGGTCCTCACGAGGCTGGAACCCAGGCCACAGAGAGCACGACTTGGGGGAGTGGGGTGTCCACTCCCAGACAGGGGCCCTGGCTGTGCCTGCCTGGCAAGACTTCAGATGGCCATGGAGCAGGGACTGCCAGGTGCCCTCCACACCCACTTTCACAGGGGTTACTGCAGTCGTCCTATCCCTGGGTGTGAGGGGCAGTGACGGTCTTCTAGCTCTTAGGTCTTTGGATGGGGTGGCACCTCCCCCAGCCCTGATGTGAAGAAGGTACGTGAAGCAACCCATGCAGAGACGGCCCCAGACCCTAGACTGGAGTTGCTACCGCCACTGGAGGGGGATTCGTCTGCCCTGGGGAGGGGCGGGGCATCCAGAACAGGGAAGAGGGTGAGTGGGACATTTGGTGGCTGGGGACTGGATGGTGATAGTGTCAGGGTTATTTGCCCAACACCTCCTGCCCTCCCCACTTCCTGGCTGCCACGTGTGGAGTGGAGCTGTGACTGGGCCTGGCCAGTGGGTTGAGAGAAGAGGCGTGCTGCTTCTGGGCCACGGCAATGTTGGCCAGGTGTGTGTGGCACTGAGATGGTGGCACCACATCCTTGGGGACTCTGAAAAGCAGCAACACCTATTGCCTGGGAAAATGGAAATCTCAATTCTCCGAAACCAAACATGCCTGTCACCTGGTACCCATCTTGGGACAGGATCACCACTTGAGGCTGGGATTTGGCTTAAGCCACAAAGGTGAAGGCCCAGAGTGAAGGTGACACATGGCCTCCCTGTGACATCCAGAGGCCACTCAGGCCCAGGAGGTCCGGCCAAGGGGCTGGGCAGGACTCGGGGAGCCTGCTCTCAGGCTTGTGTATCAGAGGACAGGGCCACACCCAGCTCCTGACCAGCTGCAGGTTCCAAGTCCTGGCAGGCCAGCCCACCCTACACAGCCGGGAAGATGCAGAGGACAAAAGTCGAGAGAAAGAGGGAGGGAGATCAGGTTTGCAGAGTGGAAGTTTTAATGGGACCATCACCGTGATACCCCATCGCAGCAGTCCCAGGCTGGAGCCCCAGGCCCCGTCCGCCTCTCCCAGCATGGTGAGCCTAGAGAGAGCACCAGCACCACCTCCCACTTTCCCTAGGGTATTGCTGTGCCCATGTGCCTCCCACCCCAGGAAGCCACAAGAGACAGGCTCCCCAGACTCCCCCTGGGTCCTGGGACTCCCTGTTCTGAGGGGCTAAGGTTGCCTGGGGCCAGGGGGCCCTCCCCAGGGACAACTGTCCTCTCCCTGTGTCCCCTGCTCCCACACTGAGGGAATGTCTGTGTCCTTGTTCCTCTGCCAGGGGCCAACTGAGGCTGCCAACCCCAGGGGCGGGGTGCAGGGCTGTGCGGGGAGGGTGGCTCAGATCCCTGCAAGGAGGCGTGCTGCAGGGACAGCACAGCCCGGGCCCCTGGCAGATGTAAGGCACAGTGTGGCGGTCACCATAGGGCTGCTGGGGCCCTTGCCCCAGGCGCAGCACCTGGCAGGTGCTGGCATCCGGGGCTAGGCACAGCTGTCAGTGTTGAGACAGGAGGCATGGCGTGTGCGGGCTGGCCCCAGGGCCTGCAGTGCAAGAGAGCTGGGAGTGGGGAGGCCAGGTCCACAGGTCTCTGCCGGACACAAGGAGGTCCCTCTCCCCATTCTCCCTGCCTGGGAGAGCCCAGGGGAAGGGCTTGTGGGCCTGGGCAGAGCTCATGGCCAGAGCCATAGGCGCAGTCATGGCAGGCCTGGCCCACAGAAGGCACAATTGTGGTGTCTGGGAGGTCGAGGGTCAGCCCGCCAACAGGGCTAGGCAGACACATTGACGTCCCTGAGAGAGATGGCACTGCTGGGGGCCTCATCCCCAAGCAGCAGGGCCTGTGCGTCTGAGTCTGTGTCTGCTTCAGCCCTGCCCAGCTCCGTGCTGGGCTCTGGGGCAGGCTCT
This sequence comes from Macaca nemestrina, assembly GCF_043159975.1. Lineage (NCBI taxonomy): Eukaryota > Metazoa > Chordata > Mammalia > Primates > Cercopithecidae > Macaca > Macaca nemestrina. Next base: position 138,625,544 of record NC_092135.1, on the reverse strand, counting down.
GTGCTAGAGCCCAGGCCCTGGGACAGGATCTGCTGGATGGCTCTGCGCAGGTTGGGGTGCAGCCGGCCCTGCGTCTGGTAGAAGACCTCCAGCGCGAAGGACTTGAGGGCACCGGTGCAGAGGTCCTCGTACAGCGGGATGGTGTACATGCGTGACATCTGCAGGAGGGTTACTCAGTCACACTGGTGGGCTCCCCAGGCCCCTCGAGCCAGCCCACCCTGCCAGACCAGCCGGGCGGCTCTCCTACCCCTGGCTCCCCAGTTTCATCATCAGGGCTATGGCCTGGAATCTGGTGTCCAGGAGGCCTGCCATTAGCCTCTAACCTCCACCCCACCCTTCCAGGCCGACCATGGAGTCCCCATCTCCAGGGAGCCTGGGCTGGAGGGAGCACATACAGGGAACAGGGCAGCCAGGGCCCATGGGCCTGAGGGCTCTGGGTTCTCTCTGAGGAGGTTGGACATCCCCTCTGCCCAGACCTGGACGCTGAAGGCCCAGGGCCCAGCAGGCTGAGGTGGCCTGGACCCCAGACTCCTGCTCCCAGCTGGTCCCTTCCACAGCTTCTCCAAGAACTGGTGGAGTCCAGGCTGCCCTCTGGCACCTGCACCCGGTGCGTGCCCCCACTCCCAACAGACCCCTACGTCTTCCCCGCCCCATTCTCCAGAATGTGCCTGGCCTGCCCCAACAGCTCAGACTAGGGAGTCGGGTGGGACTCCCACTCCGCATGGCTAGGCCGTTCCAGGCTGCTCCCCTGGGCAGGTGACTGCACCTGGCTCTCCAGGAAGCGCCGCACCCTGTGGAGGTCAGGATAGTAGTCGTTGCGGACCACGATCTGTAGCCAGCGGATGCGGATCTCAGCGTTCATCGAGTCCAGCAGGGAGGAGTAGCACTTGGACAGGCTCATCACCACCTCTGCAGGGCAGGGGGCAGGTCAGGGCTGAGCTGCTGTTGTACCCCAGCCCCTGGGCCACCCCCATCAGCTGCAAGGACCCACCCTGTGGCAGCGGGGACCCATCCAGGAGCCGGTCCAGGAAGAGTGCTGTCTGGAAGGTCCTCCACTTGGAGATGTCAATGGCACTGGCTGAGGCAGCTGCCTGGTCCAGGGGTTCTGCGGTCCACAGCTGGAAAAGGGCCTCCACGGGGCGGGTCAGGCTGGATCCCTGAGACAGGTCTGGCTCAGCCAGCGGCGGGCCTGTGGCATTGAGCCAGCGCTCGAATTCCAGCCCTGGAGGGGAGAAGTGACCCTGGGGTCCCTGCCCGGGCTGGGGAGGGGCTGCCTGAGCAATCTGCCCAGGAGACCCCAGACCCTGAGTGTGTCCCAGGCAGGTGGCCTGTTCCAGGGACATGGGCCGTTCAGGAAGGCGGGGTCAGCTCCAGCCAGCACTGCCACTTGAAGCCACTGAAGGGGCTTCTGTGAAGGGGTACAGGGAGGCAGAGGCTTGGGTTGGTGACCCAACCACGCCTCTCCTGGGTGGAAGACAATGAAGTAGTCTAAACCCAACCTCAGTGCTGGCAGAGGCCACCTGCGCCATGAGCCAGCAGGGGCGGGATGGGGGCAACAGGCTCTTAAGATGATGTTCCTGCTCTAAAAGGGCAGTGCCCATCCCCTACCCACAAAAAGCTCTTGGTGCACTTGCTGTACCTTCCAAAACTTGGTGTCACCATGCACAGCCCTCCCAGTGGCACCTCACCACCCTCCAGCAATTCTGGCCTCTCCCTCAATGTCTGAACCCTGCAGTGCCTTCCTGGGCCCCAAAGCCCTCAGACCCTCAGGGACACCCTTAGAAGTGATGCATAAGCAGGGCTGGCTGCTGTTTTCCAGCTCCAGGACACCCCCATCACCCGTCCTTCCTGCACCAGGCCCTTTGCACACCTGGTTTCCATGGCCCACTTCCTGGGAGTGCCTAACTCGGCCCACTTAGCCTTGTGCCACCGCCCCCAGGCAGGTCCCCAACCCCAGCCCTGTTCTCATAGCATACCGGCCTGGGGCCCATATGGTCCAGCAAGGGTCGGCTGAAGGACAGACAGTGAACTGACTGGCCTTTCCTCCAGGCGGAGCAGCCTCTCAGGCAGCAGAGGCCCCGCCTGTCATCACACCCACAGCTCCCTGACTGCAGCAGTGGGGTCAGCCTCACCTGCCCGGCAGTCCACGCTCTGCTCCTTCAGCTCCGGGAAGAAGCTCAGGAAGGAGTCCAGCAGGTCCTGGGCCACCACACTGGTGAACTTGTACTTCTCCACGTAGGCCTGTGTGGCAGAGGTGGGGCCTCAGCAGGCCTGGAAGGGCGGGACACAGGCAGCCCCACGAGAGGCCTGCAGGGCACGAGGTACGTGCTGGACACAGGGCAGGCGCAGAGGCAGCTAGTAGGCATTGCGGAGCCAGCATTTGGCACACAGGCCCTGCCAAGTGACCAAACGGAGGGTGGGAGAAGGGAAGGTGGCAACCCAGGCACTCCCCACAAAGAAAGGCAGACTAGGTCACAGCCAGGCTCACAGGCCCCTGCCAATTCCACCCCAACTGCCAGAAGAGCAGGCAGCCCTGTGAGCTGGGGAGGGGCTGGGGGCAGGTGGCAGCAGGGCCGTCCTGGGCACGGGGCTGCTCACTCGGAGAAAGTCATCAAAGCGCTGTGGGTCTCCGCAGAGCTGGGACAGGTAGTACACGAAGCAGTAGCCCTTCTCGTAGGTGAACAGGTTCATCAGGTGGCTGGGATTCACTCCTGCAAGGTGAACACCCACCTGGGCTGGCGTCCGAGACCACCAGTGTCCCATGGGACAGGGAGGGGCGGTGGTCAGGCTCCGAGGAGCAGGAAGGGCCGAGGGCCACAGTCCCTCACATGTCCAGATGTGTACTGACGCCCTGGGCACCCCTTGGGGAAGACTGAGGACTCACACGCCACTGTGACCGGTGCTCAGAGCCAGGGAGGTGGCGGTGGCTGTGGGAGCCTGGGGAGGCCTTGCCCAGACGAGGGGCTCTCAGCTTGGCCTTGGCAGGGGTCCAGGCACAGTAGGGGACAGAGAAGCCACAGCCAGCACACACGAAGGACAGGCAAGGAGGCCTTGAGGGGTGACATCCCCGGTTCCAGGAGCGGGTCCTGAGGAGCAGGTACCTGGCTCCAGCTTGACCTGCAGTTTGCTGACCGGGCTGTCCTCTCCCAGAAGCTTCATCTGCCGGTGCAGGGCATCCAGGCGGAAGGCAGTCTCCAGGCAGGTGAAGGCAGCACCTGGATGGGGTCCGGAGACAGGGGAGAGGTGAGGGGGTGTAGGGGGAGTCGGGGGAAGCAGGGGGTGTGGGCACCTGCAGCATGGCAGGGGAGCCAGGCTGGGCTTTCTGCCCCTGGCTCAGTGCCCAGGGCCCCCAGTGGCTGCCCTCCCCGGCCCCGGCCGCACCGTAGGTCTCGGTGGTGATGCGGCGCTGGGCATAGGTGGCCAGGCCCTCGCTCAGCCACATCTCTTCCCACGTGGCGTTGGTGACAGCATTGCCGAACCAGCTGTGGGCCACCTCATGGATGACATCGATGACCAGGAACTCATCGCTCTCCAGGATGGAGGAGATGATGAAGGTGAGGCAGGGGTTCTCCATGGCCACGATGGGGAAGGAGGGGGGCAGGAAGACAATGTCATACCTGCACCGGGAGGGCAGTGAGGGTGGCAGACCTCAGGGCTCAGACTCCCACCCCGCACACCCACACCCCACCTTCTACCCAGCGGGGATCAGCCCTGCCCCTGCAGTGAGCTCCGCTTCCTCCCCAGGAGATGGGGACAGGACACCCCAGGGGTCAGACGAGGGGCTCCCCCTCTGACTCCTCCTTCTAGTCAGCCAGGTCTACAGGTTCCCAGGGCCTACCTGCCCCACATGTATGGCCCATACAGCCGCTCAGCTGCACTCAGCCACTGCTCCACTGCGCCCGACAACTTGCTGGTGGCCGTGGGTAGGAGGCACGGCTCGGCCCACACGCGGCTTCTGTTGCATGCAGAGAGGGTCAGCTGAGGCCGAGCAGCCCCAGCCCGGCTCACCCCAAAAGGCTCTCCCACTGCCCTGGGGCTCCAGTAACACCCACACCTCATCCAGCCTGGCTGACCATCCTAGCCCGCAGCCTGCCCTGCCTCACTGGGTGGGCAGCTACCCTGGCCCTTCCCACAGCAGGGGCAGAGCTGCATTCTAGGGGCCACTTAGCTCATTTTATCTCTGGGTTGAAGGCACCAACGAAGGTGTGAGGGTGCTAGGCTGTGCGGGGGCCTTGGCAGGAAGGACCAGTTTGCAGGGCAGGCACTGGGTGGGCCAGGCTGCTGGGTCTGAGGGCACATGGGTGGGAGGGCCTGGCAGACAGGGCCCTGGCAGTGGCACCAAGGCAGGGGCAGGGCTGGCCCAGAGTACCCAGAGGTCAGTGGGGGTCCTCAGCAGGGCAGCTGTGGATACAGGTCACAGATCCCCGGTGGGGCTCTCCCTGAGGCCTGGGCAGCCCGGAAGGCCCTCCCTACCTGGGCCCGATGTCTGCTGGCTTGAGGTCTCCGGCCACCAGGGCCACGAGGTAGGCAGGCACGGGATGTTCCATGTGGAAGTGGAAGACGCCTTCTTCCTCCATGTACGCACTCTGGGTGGCACTCATCAGCACCTGCACCCCCGATGGCGCCTGTAAGGAGGCCAGACTGAGACCAGGAGGCCCCACCATCAACACACCCACGGCCCAGGCCAGGGAGCCTGTCAGGTTGCCCCACATTTGTAGCAGGAAACCCTACATCCCCATCAGGGAACGTTTCTGTCAGAGAACTTTTCTCCAGAGACCTGCCACCCTCCACTCAGAACCCCGAGGTCCCAGCCTGCAAACCTCATCCCAGTGCAGAGGGTGCTGCCAAGCTCAGGCCCGGTGACCTACAGACCCCACCAGAGATCAGCAGCTCTGTCTGGAGACCCCTTGTCTGGGGCCCCTACAATCCCTCACCCTGGGTCCAGGACCCTGAACCCCTCAGGCCCGTTGGAGGCAGCCCAGCTTCCCCTGTTCCCTGCAAAGCAGCTCCTCCCATAGAGTAGGGAAGGTGGGCTCCTGCTAGCACTGTGGCGTGCTGGCAGCTGGGGCCACAGTCCAGGCAGGTAGGAGCAAGGGGGAGGCGGTGTGGCCAGGCTGCTGGGCTGTCCTGGGAGCAAGGTGATGGCAGCTGGCGGCCCCTGACCTTGACGACGGCAGAGTAGGTGCACTTCACGGCAGGCGTGTCAAAGCACGGGAAGAAGGAGCGGTTGCACACGGAGTGGCCCTGGGTGAAGACGAAGGGCTTGGCGCAGCCATAGGTCAGCTCTGGGTCCAGCCACCAGATCTGCGGGCAGGATGGCACATCAGCAAAGGGCCACCCAGCTGGGGTGCTGGGCCCTAGCCACTAGGCAGCAGCCTGAGAGAAGGCAGGAGGCTCTGGGAGGTGACGATGGCTGGATTATCTTGCTGAGTTCATCGAGCGCCAATAGCCACCCCCTAGCTTTCACTTGCCTGCTGGGGCAGGGGGACATCGCGGGCAGGTGACCCAGGGTGTGGCCTGCACTGTGTCATCAGGGCCAGACCCCAACCCAGGCAGGAGGCCCTGTGTCAGGGAGCCGACAGGGGAATCTCCCAGCTAACACCAGGGCGAAGAAAGGGAATAGCCCATCATTGCATTATCTTAGCTTCCTTAGGGAAACTAAGGCAAAGTCAGAACACACTCATTCCAAATTCCCAGCAGCTCATCTGGTCATGGCAGGAAAGGGAGCCTGGGATGTGGAAGCTGGGAAGCCAGAGCCTCCTGATGGCTACACACTGGCAGGCAGCACACCTGAGCCCAGAGCCGCCCTGAGCCCAGGCAGCCTCGCCTGGAGGGACCCCGCAGGAGACAGGCTCCAGGCCAGGGAATGGCAAGCAGGGAGTGGAGGCCAGGCCAGAGGCCCCTGCTGGCAGGGGACAGGAGTGGCTAAGGGAAGGATGGCCGGGGCCACTGCCTGGAGGCTGGGGGCTGTGGTGAGTGCTGTGGAATGGGTGTGCTCACAGCAGCTGCTGCCCACCTAAGGTCATGCCCTGGCAAACCTCTCATCTGCGCCATAGCTGTTGAGGCTTTCCTCACCCCGAGATGCTGAGGCCAGGCCCCAGCCCCACTGAGAAGCCCGCACCCCTGGGCCCTCCTGCCACTATCCTGCCGCACCCATCTCATCTTCCTTCCAAGAATTCTGACCTCTCCAATGAGGGCAGCTCAGAGTCTGGGAGGGGGACCCTCTCCCAACCACAGCCACATTACCTTCGTCCCGAGTCAGCCCTGCACGCCGTCCCCACCCTCCCCTCTGCCTGAATGAGATTGTCAAGGCAAACTGAATTGCTCCTCATGCATGGGCCCTCCCAAGACCATGAGTGGGAGACGCCCCCAACACCTTCTGAGAGTGGACGAGTGGAATCCACAGCTGATGGCCACTGACGGCCCGGAGGATCCCAGACCAGGAGGGCTGCCTCCCCTGCAGACCCAGCCAGACCCCTGCCAGCACTCTCAGATCTCTTCCAAACTTCCTGTTGGTGTCCTGGCCCTGCCCCAGCCGGGCACAGGCGTCTTTTCGTTCCTCCTAAGCCCTGGGCTGCCAGGGTGTTCAGGACCCACCTGGGGAGCCATTCACAAATGCAGCCTCTCCCTTGGGGGTGCTGGGACCTGGGAATTGGTATGAAGGAACCTCACTGCAGGAGTCTCCTCAAGGCCAGGGAGAAGCCCATCCCTCAGTTCTCACCTGTCATACTGAGAGGCATACTTGCCACCTGTCAGAGCCCTGGAATACCACAGCAGGGGTGGGGCTGGCTGGCCAGCGGCCTGCACACCCACAGGGGTTCTGGGAGGAAGGTGAGGTGGCAGGTCCTGCTTAGGGCTCCTGGGAAATGTACAGGAAGCCCACAGGGGTGCACTGGTCTGGGTTCTTCCTGCCCAGATGTCACCTTGGCTCTTTGTGGCTTGACGCCTCTCCACCACCCTGTCTATTTATGTGCCGTGATCAGTGACAGCTGGACTTCCCAGCACCTCCACAGCTGTGTGTGTGCTGCATATGTTGGGTGTCACATGTGTGCCATCCATACCACCTGGGGATGCAGTATGAACCCCCATGCTGTAGGCAGGAAAGGCCCTGCTCCATCCTGTACACACCCCCACTGGTGGAGGTGGAGGGGGTGCTGCAGCCACAGCGCCAGCCTGAGCCACCTGGCCTTTCTTGCAGAGCCTCTAGAGTGGTGGGTACCCAGTGTGCAAGCCCTGCAGAGCCTATGTGTGTCTATGTTGGGGTCGCGGGGCCCACTGGTCTCAACACTCCACCAGTGCTGGCCAAGGGAGCCCCAAACCGAGCATCACAACCACCCCCCTCCCATGGCCCTTTCCTCTGCCTCTGGCTTGGACACATCTGCAGGCCCTGGTCACATGGAGGCCCTTCCGCAGCTGACACTCCAGCCCTACCCTCGGTGCCAGGATCCTGCAGATGTACACCTTGGTGGGTGACAGAAGCTGCATGTACCCAGGCAGGGACCGAACACTTGAACGGGAGGCTTCCCTGAGTGACATGCTGTCCGGTGTCCCCGAAGGACTCTGGCCTCTATGCAAAGGTCCTAAGGGCTCACAGGCAACAGCTGGGAATCACCGGGGTGAGGGGAGGGGGGCACCTGTAGGGCACAGATTCGCGTCTCTCAGCCTGGCCGTGCAGCGAGAGGCTGCTAGCATCGCCCTGCGGACCGGCCCGCAGCCCCGGCGCCCGCCCCGGACTCACGGCGGGGGCGTCGGTCGAGGTGTAGCGCAGGATAACCTGGAAGGGCTGGTGCGCCGGCAGCTCGGGCGGCAGCGTGACGGTGAGCGAGGAGCCGTAATCGGTGAACGGGTCCACCCTGAAGGCCAGCGGGCAGCAGGCGGGCTCGGCGCCGGGCGCCTCGGGGAAGGCGGGCAGCGGGGGCGGCGGCGCGGGACCCGGCCCGGGGGCGGAGAAGGCGAAGGCGCAGGGCGTCTCGGCGGCGGCGGGGGCGCGACGGAAGGCGGCCGAATGCAGGCGCAGGGCCGGGTGCGCGTCGAGCACGAGCGCGCGGGGCGCGGGCCGCAGCGCGCACAGCTCGAGCACCAGGCAGCCGGCCAGCTCGCGCGCTTCGGGCCGCAGCTCCAGGCCCAGCTGCAGGTGGCGGAGGCGGAAGAGCTGCGCGCTGGAGGCCGAGGCCACGTCCAGGGCGGGCGGAGGCTCGGGCGGCGGGCGGACGGGCGCGGTCTCGGCGCCGGGCGCCTGGCGGCAGCAGCACTGCGCGGCCATGGCCGCCGGCACTAGGTGAAATCCATGGGCGGCGGCCGCGCCGGGCCGCGGGCAGCGGGCTAGGGGCGCCGGGCGACGGCGGCGGGGCGCGGGCACAACAGGAAGTCGCGCCGGGAGCCGCCCGGCCCGGCCCCGCGCCGTGCGCCGCCCCGCTCGGGCTCCGCTCGGCCGCCGCCGGGGGCGCTGTGCGCGGGGCCCGGGCGCGGGACCGGGGCGCCGGGCGGGGAGGGCCGGGAGCCAGGGGCGCGGGGAGCCGGGGAATCGAGCGCGGCCCGGGGCCGGGGCGCTGTGTTGGGAACCGAGGCGCGCGGAGCGGCTGAGCAGCACCCCCAGCCCCTCGCTCCCTCCCCAGGCGGCGCCCGGGAGATCCCTGGAGGCGGGATCGCTGCTCCCTCCCGGACACTGCCGGCCAGGCCCCGGGGGCAGCCGCTGAAGGGACCTGGGAACCTTGGGGCCACCGGGGCAGGCTGCTTCCAGGTGTGGTTCGTGCTCCCGAGGAGCGCAGCGTCGCGAACTCAGTGTCATCCTTCCATCCGGGGCTACGGGCAAGGCAGGATTCTCCTGGCGCCCCTGCCACTCCCCCAAGTCTACTGGTGTGGTCTGTGCTGTGGGTCCTGCGGTGCGAGGAGCTCCGGAGCCTTCACGCCGCGCTGTCAACTACAGCACCCACCAACCACGTGTGGCCATTTAGATGCGAATTAAATACAGTTAGAAGTTCAGTTCCTTGGTGGCAGGTGGAGTGAGTGAGTGTGTGTGTCTTGCTGGGAGGAGTGGCTAATGGACAAAGCAGGCAGGAATCATTTCCACAATCGCGGAAGTTCCTCTGGGCAGCGCTGGGGACCTCTCATTAGAAGCCCTGTGTTGGGGTACGAACGAGGGCTTGGCCTGCCTGTCCCCACCCCATCCGCCAGGTCCACCCTTCCCAACGCTATTCTCTGCGGACCTGGCGAAGGCTGCCCAAGGCTGAGCCTGTCCAGGAGCCTGAGCCCCGAGGGAAGGGCTACTTGCCTGGCAGAAGCTGCTAGTGAGCTCCCAGCGGGTGAATTTTGAGGCTGTGGAATAACAGGAGCCACCATGATGTCGCTGTTGTCATCAAGTAAGAATTCAAATTCCTACGGACAAGGGGCTTCTGGGGCTGGGGAACTATGCAGGAACCCAGGACACCGCTCTCCTCTGCTGCACTGAGGTGTGGCAGTGCAGGGCTGGACTCGGGTACCGCACTTGACTCAGCCTCAGCCCTGAGTAGCGTTTCCTGTGTCTGGACTCAGCCTCCCCGATGTGTAACCCTCCGTGTCTACCCTCCTTCCATGGGGCGGGAAGGAAGGCTGAGAGGGAGAGTGTGTGTTCACGTTTGCGGGACAGAGCACTGAGGCATCATTTCACTTTTCCCATAGGACCTCAGGTGCCCACGTGCCCTTTTCAGGGACACGGTCACGATCTTGGGGCACCCATCCCAAACTCACCAGGAGCCCCTAGGCTTACACGGTCACTCAGAGGTGTGGATCAGCCTTGCATCCAAGGCTGACAGGGAAGACAACTGGGATGGGACCCTCCTCACTGCCCCCAGCGCCCTGCCCGGTGGGGCCCTGCAGTGCCAAGGGCATACTGTTTTCGAGGGCACCCCCAGTTCTATAGGCTCTCCAGAGCCCACCGGGCCATGTACCTGGCTGGAAGAACCTCAGTTCTGCACACGCGGTGCCACACTAGCTGGGCCTGGCCGGCCGGGGGGCAAGTCACCACAGGGAGATTGGGGGCTTGCCACCCTAAGCCCCGCACTGGACTCAGGGAGCAGAGGTTGGGGTCTTGCCCTGGGCACCTCTCCGCGGCCAGTTCTGCACACAGGAGTCTAGAGTTGCTGTGGCACCTCCTCCCCGGGGGTCCGCAAGTGTGCTCCGCACACTTATGCCAGGAGCTGCCCTTTTGCACCCCACGGTGCAGGAGGCGCGGGTGGGCCGAGAGGGCGGGGTCTGCAATTGCGCTGCGGGCGCCTCTCGCGCCGGCCCCGCCCCGCCCGAGGAGGCCCCGCCCCCGCCTGCCTGGCATCCCCTGGCGGCGGGAGGCTGCGCCGCAGCCAGGCCGGGGCAGGCACCTCTGATTTCTCTAACCCAGGAAGAGGAGCTTGGACGTCGGGACTGTCAGCCCTGGGTTTCTCCCACAGGAATTTTCATATTCCAGCTTTTTGGTGATCAGCGCAATGAAGTGGCTGCGTGGCATCTGTACCCCAGTCTTCCCCTGATGCGCCTGAGGGAGGGCTCCCTGGCTTCACCCACTAGGAGGTGGGTGTGGGCATGGAGGGTTCCAGCGGGCTAGGGAGGGCAGCAAAGCTTCCAGGAAAAAGCAGTGTTCAGACCGGGCCGCATCCTCCCCAGACAGAGGACCAGGGAGCTACCAGTTCTCAGACGGAGCTGGTGGGCTAAAAAGGTCTGATGTGTCCCACAGATGTCCTTCAACCTGGCCAGGGCCCTGCTGCCCTTGTCCTCTTGTCACCAGGGCCAGGTCAGCAGGTAAAGGGTGTGCCCTGCCCTGAGGCGAGGGTAGCGAGGTTTTCATCAGGGTGCTGTGAGCAGGGCTGAGCCGCAGGGGAAACTGCAGGCCCAGGTCCTCCCTCCTCTCCAAGCCAGGGTTCCTCACCTGCTAGTGGAGACTGGCGACTGCTTCCTTCCGGGCTGTTGAAAAGGTTGCATGAGTCATGAGGAGCTTATCTAGAGAGGCCAGCGGCAGGCAAGCCCTCCACAGAGATGGCGGCTGCCCCGGGCACCAGCTTATGATGGGGGCCGTGGTACACAGCGATGGGTGGTGCTGACTGGTGACACTGGGCATAGAGGGGCAGCGACCGACAAGGTGTGGCCTATGCTTGAGGCCCAGGTGCACAAGGGGTGGGGAGAAGGCCTTTCTCACTACCACCCCCACGCCTGGCTCACAAAATCGTGCTTCCCATCCCCCCAGCTTTGGGCTCTGCTGCATCAGAGCTGGTCGGTCCCCAGGTGGGATGCTTTTGCTTAGGAACACAACCGGGTCTCACTGGGAGGGTGGCTCAGACACGGCCCAGCCACAGAAGCATGAGACAACACAGGACTGGCTCTGGCAGGTGGGCATGGGGCTTTGTGAGGCTTGGGGGCCAGGGAGAGTGGTGCCTCCTACTTCCCTCTGGTGGTGCAGTACAGGTAACAGAGGCCACAGCACCTGTGTGGGCAGCCACGCAGGGCCTGGGGCCTTAAAAATTAAGGATCAAGTCACGCCACCAGGTGAAGGCCACAAGCAGCTTAGGCACTGGCTGAGGGTAGAACATGGAACGAGTATTGGAAAAGGCAGATAAGCACCAACCACAGTATTTTACTCATTGCCACATACAGAATATACATACATGTATGTGCATATATTAACCAATGACTACATTATCTGTGATTCACATGTATTACACACATTTTCCTTTTCTTTCCCCACTCTTATTTAAGGAGTGTTGATTCTAGGATAGTCTTTAGGCCACAGGATGTCCAGGAGAGGTTGTGTCTGAACTAGAGAAGGAATCACAATGCTCGGATGCCTCCAGTGGTGGCTTATGGGGCTCCACCCTCCCAAGGCGGGAGAGGCAGCCTTTGCGGGCTTGACAGTAGCTATGTGACTTTAGGTTGGGGTGCAATGTTGGTGAAACAGGTCAAAGTAGGAGAGGGGTGCAGATGCTGAAAGCCCCCCAGGTTCCCTCACCGGGCCGTCCGTCAGCACAGCCTCCTTCTCCCCTGCCTGTCACAGTAGGGGCTTCCCATGTGTGGTGCCAAGATGTGAGCAGCGAGCGGTCCGGGAGGTGGGAGGAAGGAAATGCCCTGTGGCTTCAGCAGCTGGTGGGCAGGAGGCTCTGCTGGCACCTCCAGGCATCCTCCAGAGCCAGGACATCAGGCAGTGAGGATCTGGGTGGCAGGTCCCTGTGACTCCCCTATGTCCCATCTCCTGTCCTTGGCTCCCCAGCCTTCTCCCTGCATTCAGTTTCTTTCCGCCCACAGTTCCATAAGTGGTTTAGATTTTCCTTACCAAGGCTTGTTTAATAAGCTGAGCTGACCACAGGGAGAGGACGGAGCACGTGGTGGTAGAGGGGTCTGTGCAGTCTGACGCACAGACCCCTGCCCCACCATCAGGAGGGGACAGAGACCCTCTTGAGCTGCATTTCAGGAAGATAGAGCTTAACTGGGAAAAATGAAAACTCAGTGTGGAGGCAGGTGCACTGGGCGGCCATGGGGCAGCGGGACCATGGAGCTCGGAGGTCACTGGCAGCAAGACCGCGGACCGGGCCCTTCAGCCTGCCACTGAGGTGGAGGATTCTCTTGTGAAGAAAGCAGTAGGAAGGATGGAAAACCATACTTCCTAGAGAGGCATCTGGAGCAGTTTTAGTTTTGATTGCTGTTACTACTGATAACTGAGCAAAAGTGGTGATGATGCTCGAGAGAAATTTCTGCAACCCATAGTCAACAATTATATGTACAGTCAAGTACAGTGTGTGGCCATTTCTCCCTCAATTTTTGAATCTGCAGTTTACCAAAGCTGCCAATGCTTTCTTATTACTTTATTGCAGCAAATTCCAGATGTGTCTCCAATGGGAAATATACAACCCTCTTACCTGTGACGATTATTCTTATGATTTCAGACATTAAAGAGGTTATACATTATAAATGACATGCAGACAAAATAGTTAAGGAACACAAGACTGTTACGACAGGATTCACGGCACATGATTAAGTGGAAAGAGGTGAATGTGGTGACACTGTGAAGGCCTCGAACGGGGAGCTCCTTCCTGCAGACACAGTCTTGATGTGTTCCAGTGAGCCTCAGTCGATGTGTTTATATAGCAACATCTAATCTGGAAAGAGACAAATGTAAGACATGGCAGGCTTTGCCGGAAACAGCTGAAATGCAAACAGAAAACCAGCTGTTAGACCTATCTGGAAAAACAGACTGTGAAGCACCTGATCATCATTTCAATAGCTGAGCTGCGGCCTAAGTGGTAAAAGCCCTGTTCCAGTTGGGCCTGACCAGGTCTTGTTAAGAGGTAAACAGCTGGCCGGGCGCGGTGGCTCAAGCCTGTAATCCCAGCACTTTGGGAGGCCGAGATGGGCGGATCACGAGGTCAGGAGATCGAGACCATCCTGGCTAAGACGGTGAAACCCTGTCTCTACTAAGAAATACAAAAAATAGCCGGGCGAGGTGGCAGCGCCTGTAGTCCCAGCTACTCGGGAGGCTGAGGCCGGAGAATGGCGTGAACCCGGGAGGCGGAGCTTGCAGTGAGCTGAGATCCGGCCACTGCACTCCAGCCTGGGCTACAGAGCGAGACTCCGTCTCAAAAAAAAAAAAAAAAAAAGGTAAACAGTTTAGAAATCCTCAGTGGCTCACGCCTGTAATCCCAGCACTTTAGGAGGCTGAGGCGGGCAGATCACGAGGTCAGGAGATCATAGACCATCCTGGCTAACACAGTGAAACTCCGTCTCTACTAAAAATACAAAAAAATTAGCCGTGCGTAGTGGCGGGTGCCTGTAGTCCCAGCTACTCAGGAGGTTGAGGCAGAAGAATGGCATGAAGCCAGGAGGCGGAGCTTGCAGTGAGCCAAGATGGCGCTACTGCACTCCAGCCTGGTTGACAGAGTGAGACTGTCTCAAGAAAAAAAAAAAAAGAAATGCTCAGTGGATCACTGGCATAGCTGTTTACACTGCATTTGAAACCAAATTCCTGCAGAATTCTGTCAAATCACCTCGAGATCAGAAAGTGACAATGTGTGGGTCTCCCTTTGGTTCCTGCTGCTCTGGTCATGTCCATGGTGAGCTGTGTGGGAGCCGTGCTATGGAATAAAAAGTATGGTGACATTTGGTACCTGAAAGAAGATTCCAGCTCACGGCATTGTATTTGACATACTGGTGTTCATCATTGTATAACAGAACCTTATCCCCATTAGTCTGCTGGTCACTATGGAAATTGTGAAATATATTCAGGCCCAGTTTATAAACTAGGATCAAGATGTGCATTATAAACTAAATAGTGTCCACACTATGGTCAGCACATTCAATCTCAGTGAAGAACTTGAGCAGGTAAAATATCTATTTTCTGATAAAATGGGAACACTCACTTGCAATATTAAGAGATTTAAGAAGTGTACCACTGCAGGTGTAATTTATGGTGCAACACCTTCTTCCATCCAAGCCCTGACATTTTAATGACCACAATTTATTTGAGAACATTGAGAATGGCCATCCCACAGAAAACTATATAGAACAATTTCTTACCCTGTTATCTGCATGCCACACTGTTATCCCTGAGAGAGATGGAAATATGTAATCTACCAGGCTTCCTCCCCAGATGAAGCAGCTTTAGTGAAAGGAGCAAAAAAACTTGGCTTTGTTTTCACTACAGGAACACCATACTCTGTCACCATAGAAGCTATGGGAGAAAAATTCGCTTTTGAAATTCTTAATGTCCTGGAGTTCTCTAGTAATAGAAAAAGGAGGCCAGGCACGGTGGCTCACGCCTGTAATCCCAGCACTCTGGGAGGCCGAGGTGGATGGATCACGAGGTCAGGAGATTGAGACCATCCAGGCTAACATGGTGAAACCCCGTCTCTACTAAAAATACAAAAAACTAGCCGGGTGTGGTGGCACATGCCTGTAGTCCCAGCTACTCGGGAGGCTGAGGTAGGAGAATGGCGTGAACCCGGGAGGCGGAGGTTGCAGTGAGCCGGGATTACGCCACTGCACTGCAGCCTGGGCAAGGGAGACTCCGTCTCAAACAAAAAAAAAAAAAAAAAAGAAAAGAAAGAAAGAAAAGGGATGTCCGTAATTGTCCGAACTCCTATAGGACGGCTCCAGCTCTATTGCAGAGGGGCTGGTGAAGAGAGTATTTCCCCAATCCCCCAAGTTGCCCTTCAACAATGTCTTCATCAACAGCGCTGTAGCTCTAAATGTCTCACGTGGGTATGCATTTTCTCAAACAGAAGCATCTGTGGTCAGGCAGGAAGAACCAGTCCATTCTTATGACACTACTAAAAATAAACGCAAGAAGAGTTGCTTTTCCTGATTTCACCTATGACTCAGATTCTGATGACTGTAGTCTGTACTCATGTCCTTCACTGAGACTGGTAGAATGCGCTGGCACTCCCAAACACTCAAGATTCTGGGGTATAAATAATGGAGGACCCCTATTTCCTTTTTCTTAATTTGTCTTCAGTGTTTCACCAAATGTATTTCTTTTTGTGTCTGTAAGATAATTTGTTCATCAGCTCAGCCAGAGACATAAAATTAAAAGCACTGTTTCACACCCACACAAAAAGGAAAACTCGATGTGACAGTGAGGAAGGAGGGTAAAGACCAGCCTCCAGTATCAGTGCAGGAACATCCTTCCTCCAGGCAGTAGGCCTTCAAGCGTCAAGCTTCAAGCCTCCGGGCCCAACCCTAAGGCTGGGGGCTCTCCCTGCAGGCAGGACTGTGCCTGGAGGGCCTCCTCATACTTCTGGAGCTGAGACCAGAAGCCCAGGTTGGGTTCCGCTACCGGGCGAGCGCTCTTCACCATCTGCAAACAAGAAGTGCATTGAATAACCCCAAGTCGCCCTAATGGCCAGAAAGTGTCAAAGCGGGCCCTGTTCTAAGAGTGGGCCCCGCCCAACCCGGAAGTGCCTCTCCGCTTCCCTAAGCCCGCCCTTACGAGAGAGACCCGCCCCTCCCGGAAGTACCTCTCCCAATCCCGAAGCCCGCCACGCCCAGAAAACCCGTCCCCGGAAGACACGCCCCTCTCGAAGCACCGGTCCCCTAAAGGCCCGCCCACCTGGAAAGCCTGCGCCAGGCTGAGGCCTCGATGCCTCATAAGGTAGGCGGTGCAGACGGCAGCCGAGCGGCTGCGGCCGTTTTTGCAGTACACTAGGCAGGCGCCGCCGCCGCGCACCGCGGCCTCCATGGCGGCGCACGTGGGCTCTAGGTGCGCCAGCAGGTCCTCTGCCGGGTCGTCGAACACGGGCACGCGCAGCTCTGCCACGCCGGGCGCGCGCGGGCCGGGCTGCTGGCGGGAGACGTTGACGCACAGCGTGACTCCCGCGCGCGCCAGCTGCTCCTCCGCGCCCGCGGCGCGCGCGCTCCCGAGGAAGAGCGAGGGTGCCACGCGCACGAACGGCGGCGGCACTGGCAAGGCGGTCACGCGGCGCCCCGCGTCTCCCGGCTCCATGGCGCCCGCCGAAGAGTCTGCTTGGGGCTCGGGCGCCCGCCCTGAGGCTCTATTTTTGGGGCTCAGGCACCCACCCAGCAGTCTATTTGTGGGAGCCGGGCGGGCCGCCGGGCGCCCCCGGGTGCTAGAGGCCTCCGAGGTGGACCAGGCCGGGACTTGGGCCTCCCGTGGGCGCCTGGCCGTGGCAGGGGGCTTGGGCCTCGTGGGGGCCGGGGCATGGCAGAAGGCTTGGGCCTCGCCAGGGCTCCGGCGCCTTGGACCGCTCTGCGTCCCCTGCTCGCTGTCCTCAGGCTCCGTCCTCCCTGCCCCGGCGGCCTGCGGTACTGGGCTCGCGCCTGCGCCGTGCGGCGTCCCTGTCCGCTCTACTGCGGTGCCTGGCGCGGAGGCGTGGCTCGCCGGGGCCTGCCCACTGCGTGCCCCCGTCGTTCGGCTAGGGCCCCGTGGTTGCCCCGTGCCTGTGGACGGCGAGCTGCGTGGTTCCCGTGTGTTTCCCCTTTCTCTAGTGACTGCGTTGTCGGCTTTACGTTTATTCCTTTTTGTGACCCGCTTTGTAACTGGTGCATTTTTTTCTGTGTATTGTTACACATGGCTCATAAAACTAATTTCTATTTTCATGACTTCTTCGTAGACCACACTATTCCTTTTTCTCTATCTCAGTAATTTATTGGGGTCAGCATTGTAACTTTAAACAATTTAATATCACTTAATGACCATTAAGTTGCCATTTAAGATCCCTTCAATTTTTCTGACGTCTGGTAATTTTCAGGGAATGGATACAGTGAAAAGCAACTGTCTCACAGCCCTGCAGACATTTAGCGATTGAAGTATCAGTTTTAGAAGTCTCTCTCGGGGTTATCTTCATTGCCTTGTTCCATCAGCCATCTAGCATTGGTAACTGTCAGATCTTTATTGCAGCCTGGGGTTCACTCTTGAGCTAAAGACTCAAATATGTCTGCAGCCAGGTCTTCACTGGTTGCAGCTGCAGACATCACCTCCGTGCAGGTCTTAACAGCATCTATTTCCCACTTCCTCCACCCTAAGGAAGGACTCCAGCTTTCCTGGGATGGAGAAGGAGTGGAATTCCCTTTTTTTCCCCATAGTTCATGGGAGCCATTGATTAGGTTGGGACACTGTTTCCCTCCGCCTTCTAGGAGTTGGCCCTATCTCTGGCCAAAAGTAAATGGCACACTCCTGTGACTGCTCTGGAAATGGGCTTGGTGTCTAATAACCCATGGAGGAGAGAGCACTTTGGTAGGCTCCTCTGTTCTCTCATGACCATAAGGGGAAGCCAGCCTTGGGTGAAAGCAGAGGAGATGGGAGAGCCAAGGTCCTTGATGCCTTGGACCTTGGACTGTTGGGCCACTTAAATGAATCAAACAAAACCTGAAGTCCCTCCTTGTGGACTGATTCATGAATCATCACCCTTTATGGTTGGAGGATGGTTGAGGTGGGTTTTCTGCTCCAAAGCCTGCTACTTGAACCATCATGCTCCCACACCATTAAGCTAATGGATTGGGAACCAATTCATCCTAAATGTCTCTGCACCTCATTGCCACACACAGTCTGGGCCAGCCTCTGTCTCCTGGACTTGGTGCTAGTCCCCAACAGTGTAACCAGAATGTACTTGCTAAGAACAGAGCGTTTCTACATGTTGGTTCTGACTCCTTAGCAAGTTGTAATTCACAACTAATGTGGGTTGTGAAATCAATTCTGTGGGTCATGATAAGCATTTTAGTTTTCAGAGAAATAGTAGACTACATGAAAATATTGGATTGCATGCATGTAGTATGGTGAACTTTTAATGAAACATTTTTCTGAGTTGTTTGTACTGGGTCGTGGTATGAGATTTTACTGTAGAGAGAAGTGAACTCAGAGACAGGCACTGGCATGTGGAGGCAGTGCCCCTAGAACCACAGAATCCTGGCCCACCCTTAGTCCCTGGAAAGTTAGTGGGGAGGGCCAGGGCATCGGCTCTTCACACACCCTCCCCTGTTCTCAGAGGCAGTCTGTGTTGAGAAACGCAAGCCCTGCCCCTCCAAGAGCCTCTCTCTTTCCAGGAAGGCCTAGCTGTTTCCCACTGTGGTGCCTGTGTACATTCCAGTCCAGTTCCTGAAATGCGCTCTGTAGCCTGGAGAGCTCCTGTGCATCCTGTGAAGCCCCATCAGGAATCCTCTCTCCCACAGACCTTCCCTAAGACCCTTGGTCCAAGACAGCCAATCCCTTTTCTCTGCGGTGACTCCTGCGGCCTCCCTCATCTCGTTCCCTCCGCAGGCCTCCAGCTCCCCTTGCGGCCTCCACATTTACCGAATGGACAAAGGCTGGGGCTGGAATCAGGCAGGGCTTGATCAAGCTGTGGCTCCACGTGCCAGGTGATCAGGGCAAGTTAACACTTGGGCCTTAGTTTCCTCAGGTGTCCCACCGCGCTCCCCGTGCCGCCTTCACGGGAGTGTTGGGGGAATTTAGCGCTTTCTCTACCAGGGGCACTCAGCCCAGGGGCTGACTGGGTCAGCGGGAGGCTGGGACCCAGGCCGGGCTGGCGGCCGGGACCTGAGCCGCTGAAGTCACAGAGGGCGGGCACGCCCGTGGGCGGGGCCGGTGCGTCCTGGCGCGGGGATTGGTGGAGCCGGAGAGTGGCCGCGGGCACGGGGCGGGGCTGTCTCCAGGGAAACGCGACGCTTTCCGGAGGCGCAGGGCTGGCGAGTAGTCGGGGCGGGAGCGCCGGCGTCCGCTGCGGCTGCGGTCTCGTCGGTCTCCGTGCTGTCCGACGCGAGCTCTCCGAGCCTTGCTTGGTGCGGTCCCTCGGCAGGGGCGCTGGGAGCCGGGGCTAGGGGGATCCCGGAGCTCGGTGAGGCGGCGGGTGGGGGCCAGGCTCGCCGTCCCCACCCCGGGGAGGGGCCGAAGGGCTGGGGGTGTGGGGTTAGGTGGGCGCGGCGTCTCCCGAGCCCACCCTCGAGCGCTGGCTTCCGAGGCCCGTGGCTGAGACCCGCTGTAAGCGGCGCTCCTTGGACGATAGTGGGCGCGGGCCACGTGACGGCGACCGCCCTTGCTGTGATTCCCGCCCACGAAGGGACAGGGACACCTGGGGACGCGGGCGAAGTTTGCCCATGGTTCCGACTGGCCTCCCTGAGGACTCCCAGGGATGGTGGCCCGGGGCCGGTGGGTGGCGGCCCAGGCTTCGGCGCGGTTCAGGGAGGGTCTGGGGTTCTCTGAGGCGCAGGGGCTGCGGGCGGGGCCTCGGGCGCTCTCCGAGTTCCCGGCGGGAGCCCTGGGGGCAAATGTGCGGTCCTGACGTTGCTTCCAGGTTGGAAGACCACAGACATGGAAGGGGGCCGTGCCTCCTTTAGCTTAGACCACGAAGTCTCCGGGGCTGCCAGCCCCCAACGCCCGCTGGAGGGGAAGGGCGGCGAGACCTCTGCTGCCGAGGAGCTGGGGCCGCTGGAGAATTACGCTGTCTTCGCCACAAGGTGCGGGGGACCCTCTGGCAGGGAGGTCCGACCCTGACCTGGGGCCTGGGCTTAGCCGGGATTCTCCTTAAGGCAAGCAGTAAAAATCGCTGAACTGTGTTACTCCCTGAGAAACTAGTTTCTGGAGAAATCCGAAAGCCCCAACGCTGTATCAGCAGCCACTGAGGAAAACGACAGTAGATGGTAATGGGAACCTTCCCCTGTCCCTGCCTGAACACTCTGCCACCCGTGTCGCCGCCTAGTGGACGGAGGGAACGTTTCCCTCCCGAGATGGGGCTCCCGAGTTGCCCCCATCTTCACAGCTCTGTCGTTCGCAGCAAGGGCTGCTTTGAGCCAGGGGCTGCCCCGGAGCCTCACTGCAGCATCCCACGAGGTCCCTGTCACCCCATCGTGCTTGTCCCTGTTTGTGGGTCTCCAAAACTCAGTCCCAGCCCTGGCCCAGTGTGATGGGTATTGAGGACCAGCCTCAACACCACCCGTAGGGTACCCAAAGTCTGGTGGGGACAAAGGATTGAAAAGAGACAGGTTAAGAGTTGAAAGGTGGGGAGCCAGGGGGCCAGTTGCAAAATGGAGGCCGCAAAAGGCTCAGAGCTCTGGTCTCCACCCTATTTATTGAGTATAGTCACTTAGATCTGAGAAGCAGATGTTCAGGGCAAAACAGTAAAAGGGTGGCAGTGCGTCATACGCATAATCTATAGCAGTAGTGGTTTAAATGAATCTCCTTTGTGCCCAAACAACGTATCTTTAACTTACTGGAGAGTAGCTAGTGGGAGCGGGCTTAACTAGGAGCCTGCACGACTGTCTACATTCCAGTGCTTCAAAGGAGTGTCTTTCTCCTTGAACACCATGTTTACAGATAAAAGACAGGATCTTGCTCTGAGCATGGGAACATGATGGCAATTAGGAGGCTTTCCTCCTCAGAGGCCTCTTGTGGCTTTCCACAACTTATTGTCCCATATTTTCATGGCCAGTTTATACAGGCACCCCACAAGCCCTTTTCCCACAAGCCCTTTTCCCAACAATGGACTTTGGGAGGTGGCTGGGTTTAGATGGAGTGGTGAGGATGGAGCCCATGATGGGATGATGGGATGAGTGTACCTACGAGAAGCGGAAGAGCCCACAGTTCCCCCATCCTCTCTCACTACCATATGGGGAGACAATGAGAAGGCAGCTCCACAGACCAGGAAGAGGACCCTCCCTAGGCAGGGACACTGCCGGCACCTTGGCCAGGGACTTTGGCCCTGCACAGCTGAGAACGGAAGGCCCTTTGAGATGCCCCGTCCATCTGCGGGGGTCTCAGATGCTCCATCCATCTTTCATGGTCTGAGGCACCCCGTCCACCTGTGCTGGTCTGGGACGCCCTGTCCTTCTGTAGGGGTCTGAGACACCCCATCCATCTGTGGTGGTCTCAGGCGCTGTCCGTCTGGTGGTCTGAGGCACCACGTCTTTGGTGGTCTGAGATGCCCCGTCTGTCTGTGGTGGTCTGAGACACCTTGTCCATTTGTGGGGGATCTGACATGCCCCATCCATCTGTGGACGCCTTGTGAGTTACGGCAAATCCACCCTGGTTTGTGCTTCCCTGTGTTGCAGCATACTTCCCAGCCCTGCATCCATCCATCTGTCCACCCATCCACCCTAGTATGAGCTGGCTGCCTCTCAAGATGCCGTCCGACCTTCCATGGGTCCACATGTATGGGCAGTCTGCTTTCTGTCCAGCTTGGGGCTGGCACTGCTGGCCCTTGAATGAGGACCCTGCTGTGGGCACTCATGTCCTGCAGGCAGCTGGAGTGGGACAGAGGGCCGTCGATCTCAGGAGATGCTGCCAGCAGGCCTGGGCTGGACAGGCCAATGGGCCTGGCAGCATCTCCCCTAACCATTGGCAGCCTTAGTATGCATTCCACTTCCTTTGTGACCTTGGGCCATCGCTGTACCCTCTGTGCCTTGGTTTTCTCTCCTATGGAATGGGGATGCAGCAACACCTGTCCCGGGGCTGTAGGATGAAATGAGATGCTGAGTTGTGCTCAGGGGTTGTGCTCAGCACTCACTGAAGGCACTGCAGCCATCTTGCTTTTCCCTCCCTCTGCTCCTGTCCTTTCAGGGATGTTTCAGCATCCTCTGAGAAGGAAGAGGAGGAATCTGAGGGCCCGCTGAGGGCGCAGGACCTGAAGGAGGCCTACATCCAGCTCGTCCAGGGTGTGCAGGAGTGGCAGGATGGCTGCATGTACCGAGGGGAGTTTGGGCTGAACATGAAGCTTGGATATGGCGAATTCTCCTGGCCCACAGGCGAGGTAACTGCTTCCACACTTTCTCCGACTCCCCGCCCAGAGCCTCTGGTGGCTGGCCTTTCTCCTTCCAGGAGTGATGGGACAGGAACTTTTAGGCCCATCAGTAGGAAGGATGCTAGGCTAAAGTCTTTCCTTCTTGAGAAATGTCCAGAGAAAAGCATCTTTCCTAGCTTCCAGAATCACACCCATGGTTTGCTAGGGTCCGCAGGATGAGGTTTGGGAAGCTGTGACGTAAGAAGGTAAGTTGTTATTCTGGGCAAACGTTTTAAAATTATGAATTACCATAGCAACTCGTATGTTTACCTTGGTGAAACTGCCTGTGTCTAGGCTTAAGCAGAAGGCAGCGAATGTTCTAAAAGACAAAATGAGAACAAGTTTTGCACCCCCAGGCTAGGTCCTGAGCCCACATTCAATGCAGCTGAAACTGAAAAGGCCTCTGTTGGCGCTTGTAATGGAAAGTGCAGGGGTGAGGTAGCCTCAGGCCTGCCTGGATCCAGGGTTCTAATGATCTAACTAGGCCCTCTCTCTTTCCATTTCCACGAGGGGGTTCTAAGACTGACCTTGTTCCATCTGCCCAGCTCCTGGGCGTGGCATCAAACACCCCTGGGAAAGAGAAAGGCCCCAGCAGGATGCTGGTCTAGCTTGGGGATGCATGAACTGGTCAAATCCATCAAGGGTGGGGCAAGGGTAAGGCATCCTCTGGATGGCCAGGCCTGGCCCAGGCTCTGGGGCTGGGTCCCTTGGGGAATCCTCTCTGTAGGGAGAGGGTATCTGTTGTCAGAAGAAAGGGAAGGGACACTAACTAAGCTGTGAAAACTGCCATGCCCTACACGTTGGGATCAGATCTGGGTGGACTGTGAGCATGATGGCTGTGTGTGCACTCCAGGCCCATCCTGTTTCTGAGAAAAATGTGGTGCCTGGCACTCAGCATGAGGGTCTCCTGGCTGGAAGCCCTTGTCATGAATGTCACATTCTGTTTCCCTCCGGGGGCCTTGGTAGAGGGGTAGTCTCTGACACACTCACCCCTGTTGTTTGTGGAGCTCACGTGTCCAACCATTGATGAAGAGGTATAAATCAGGGTCCTGCCCTGTGCCCACCGGGGCCCAAAGCCAACCTCCAGGGCCAGCCTGTCACCTGTGAACCCGGCAGGGAGCTCAGCAGCTTGGGGGTCCTGAGTGGGGACAGGACCCCCCAAACCTAAGGTCAAGGTCACCAGGAGAAGACAGGTCTGTGCTCTCATACTCAGGACGTCTAGGCAGTTTTAAGCCTCCCCACAGTCCCCCACTTGAGGAGAAGACAGAGAGGGAGCCTGGCTGTCGGGCTGACTGCCTGGTAATCCCTCTAGGTGCTTCAGGTGCCAACTCTAATAGTTGCATGCCAGGCACCCCTGAGTTCTGCCACAGCCCCGGGTGGTCCCCATTCATTGCCAACCAGGCATGGTGGCTTGGCCTCCAGGGCATCCCGTCAGGTTCTGGAAGAGCAGCAATTTCTCACCAACTTCTCCATCTCACAGTCATACCATGGGCAGTTTTACCGGGACCACTGCCATGGCCTGGGTACCTACACGTGGCCAGATGGCTCCAGTTTCACGGGCACATTTTACCTCAGCCACCGGGAAGGCTATGGCACCATGTACATGAAGACACGGCTCTTCCAGGTGAGGGGGCTGCCATGTGCTCGGTTGGGGGCAAAGCGGCTGTGTGTGTCTAGGCCACTGGACAAAAAGATATTTAGGTCCTGGGGAAGTTTATTTAACTACAAGCAGCTTTTTTACTTTTAATGATTAAAATGGTACCAATAATAAGGGTATAGATAGAAAATAAAAGCCTCCTCGTATTTTACTCCCCAGAGGGATACTAGCAAATCATTATATATTCTTTAAAGAAATGCACGTGTTTGTTTTTAAATATGTAAACTGGATCACTGTACACATAGTGTTTGAAATGTGCCTTTTTAAATGGATAACACGCCTAGTCTTTCAAATACAGATGTTTTCCCCCTTTTATTACAGTATAATTTATAGTAAAATTCACCTGTTTAAATATATAGTTCTGAAAGTTTTGACAATTATGGGGTTGTGAAACTACTACTGCAGTCAGGATATAAAAAGTTCCATCACCCCCAAAATATTGCCATGGCCTTTGTAATAAATGTCTCCTCCCAACAAACTGTGGCTGATCTTATTTTGGCCTAGAATTTTGCCCTTGAGAGAATGCCATATTAATGGTGTCAACAGAAAAAAACAAACTCTGCAAAATATTTTAGAGAGGTTTATTCTGAGCCAATATGAGTGGCTGTTACTGAAACACCAGGGGTTCGCTCTAGGTCTTTCTGCTTCCTGCACAGAAAGCCAATCACTGAGACAATGAGTATTGCCAAGGAAGAAGGCTGTAATTGGCAGGTGCAGCTGAAGAGATGGGAGCTCAATCTCAAATCCATCTCCCTGACTAAAAGTAGGGGTTTATATAGCAAGGAAAAAATGTAATAATGTGTGAGAAAGCAGGAACTTGGGACAGGCAAGGAAGCAATCATGGTGAACAAAGGGCCTGGAATCACATTGAATGCCATGGTCTGGTGAGTTTTAGTTCATTGATACTTTTTGAGACTGCGTTTCAGCTCTTTGATACTTTTTGAGAGTCCTGAAGGTCTTCCTGAGGAAGGAACTCAGATAAAACAAATTTAAGTTTCAAGCTTTAAGACCAGAAGGATCAATTTTTATGTTTATCTGGAAACAACTCTCTGTAGGATTACTGGGCTGTTGTTTCAGTGCCCCCTTTTTATTTATCAGTTCCTCAAATGGGGAATCAGGTCGTGGATCTTTCTGGCTGCTCCATGCTGAGGAGAGGCATTGTGGGCAGCTCCATACCATGGGTGACCGTGTGGTCACTTAGGAATCAAAGGTTAATATAGAGTTTTACTTCTAAAAGACCATCTTTCTCTTTCCATTCCCCCACTTGCATCAAAGACAAATCACAGTAGGACAACCTACTTGCAAAATAAGCATCAGTTTTCTAGTGCCCTGATTACCCACACAAAGTGCAGCAAGATCCATGGTTCACATAGGCTGTCCTGAACTGGCTTCACTGGAACCTCTCACAAGGCCATTTCAGTCAAAGCCTTGGGAAAATAACCTCCAACTGTGTCCCATTATAAAATAAAACAGATTCTTATTAAACATACGCAAACTAACACATTGCCATGAATTAAGAATATTCACAAATAGTTTAAAAATTCTGGAAAAATTAGGCAGAGAAATATGACTCAAATTTTGTTTACAAATGTATACTCCGTACACTTAAAGTATATTTCAAGGTTATAAATAGCTCAAAAGAAAAAATTATCCTGACTCTGAAAGACAAAAGAAGAATCAGCAATATTTCAAAAAAAAAAAAAAAACAAAAACAAAAACATAAAAAGTATTACAGTCCTCCATTAGCTCACTCCATGCAATCAACTCCTGCTCTCCATCATATTGGATTAGCAAAGTGTATGAACACATCAGCCTTCCAATTAGTGCAGTGGAAGTTTTCTCTGCCATCCAATGGCACAATCTCCAAAGTTAGTAGAAACCTGAATTCAATAGTCCTTTTCATGAACTCTCCCAAAGAAGCAAGCCCTGGATGGTAGCTGATTATAAGTCACTTTTTTGAGAAAGATCAAAGCAAAACAACAATTGTGGATGACAGAAGTCTTAAGGCAGCCATAGTCAAAGACACAGATGACAAGGAAATTGTTCATTTCTGTGTCATATAACAATTTAACATAATAATAACATAATAATCATTATTACTGACAACATATATTTAGACATATTAGAATTTCAAGAATGTCATAAATCCTGGAACATGTATTAATAACATATGTATATAAATATAACCCAAAGAAAGTTAAATACTACCTCACAATTTACAATGCTTCCTGTGTAATTCTAATATAACAAATAAGCCTAATATGTCTCTCTTGGACTTCAGGAAGCCTAATATCCAAAAAAAGTTAATTTAAGAACAAAATTACTGAATTTAGAACTTGAAAATTTGCTGCTGAAAAGCCTGTTTAAGGTTTAAGACACTTGATGTCACAAAATAGGATCACAAGTTACTATAAAACAGGTATTTAGCCACAATTATAATACAAAAACATTTTCTCTTTGATAGCATACTCAGTTTCCTGAACAATAAGACCTAAACAAAAGACAGTATGACCTATAATGTCAGCATTTTGGGATGCCAAGGCGGGTGGATCACTTGAGGTTAGGAGTTTGAGACCAGCCTGGCCAACCTGGAGAAACCCTGTCTTTACTAAAAATACAAAAATTAGCTAGGCGTAGGCGCATGCCTGTAATCCCAGCTAGTCAGAAGGCTGAGGCACGGGAATCACTTGAACCCGGGAGACAGAGGTTGCAGTGAGCCGAGACTGTGTCACTGCACACCATTCTGAGTGACAGAGTGAGACTCTGTCTCAAAAAAAAACAAAAACAAAAACAAAAAACCACAGCATGAGACCAACTAAATCTGTCTCCCTCTCTCCCTCTATTTTTTATTCTGTAGTTTTACTCAAAAGGTAAACAAAAATCTCATCTCTTACATGAAAAAATTTTCAAAAGAGAAAACCATATTTTACCTTTGTATGGTATATTATTAATGTTAAAGTTGATTTTAATAAAGCCTTATAAACAAATCTATGTAATTTTAATCAGTTTAACCATAAGGTAAGATTTCTATATACTTTTTATAATCTTTTATAATTTTCTATGAAAGACCAGATCAGTGCTCCAAGGAAACCATGTTATTCTGACACATGGGCCCAGACACTGGTCTTGCATTAGTGCACTTTTGATACTAATGTTTAATTTATAGAAAAACTCTGAACTAATACTATTTCTCAAAATCAGCCCTTAAAATCTCATGCACCCACCACTTCTGCAATAGTCCCTGGGCCTAGAGGGATTGAACAGTTTTGATTTCTGGCCCTGTGTCTCATGAAAGCAGTTCATTTTGATTGTCTCCTCCTGGGTCTAAAGATGAGGCTTCAAATGGTGTCAATACTAAAGATGTAGCAGGGGTTGGTGCCTTCTTCAGACCCAGGATTCAAAGCCCTGTAACTTAATAGCATAAGGATTACTCAATAGGATATTTATACTGCAGAAAGTCCTATCATTCCCTCTAATATATTACAAATTAAAACACTGTGATTTGGTGTCTGAGTTACTGCCTGCAGTACTTTAAACCATTGTATTAAAGAGTTAGGTTGCTCACTGCATATGTCTAGTTGCTAGCGTTCTAGGGACAGAACTGTGACCGAAAACATCAAAGTGTGGTAAGTCCTATGCTAAACTTACCAAAGTAAGACAACTAACTTTTCTTTCCATTATTTAACCTATTTACTGTTTGCCCCAAGAATACTCATCTCTAATCCTAATGTAACATCATATACATTAGGATTAGAGGCAAGTTCTGTTTAGAAATAACCCCAAGAAGAGTTTTTTAATTTTATTTTTACATTGAAAATCAGATTTGCTTCACCCTCAAAGAGCATGTTTATGTAAAATTAAATGAGTGTTGGCAGCGAGCTGCACTTTCTTTTTCCTAAATGGGAAATGGGTTAAAATGATGGTAAACACAAACATCAATTTTGTAAATTCAATATTAATTTCCTTTTCTTTAATCTCCTTTCACTTAAATATTATATAACAAAACAGTGACAAAGAACAAGCACACCCATCTTAATATATGGTTCTGAAAGTTTTGTATAACTTATTTTCAGCTATTTTAAAAGGATATCATCACATATTTACAAGATTGGTTTCCAGATACAGTACTGACAACTGATTAGGTAACTTGCACCACTAAAATCTTCAAACCAGTGCAACACTTGTGCATACTTTGTGAGTACACAAATGAAGGCCCATCAGTGATAAATGGCTTAGGATCAAAAATCACTAGAAACTCTCACTTTTTAATTATCATTACTTAATTCAAGTGAATGTCACTTAGTTTTAATAATGGTGAACACAACTAAATTAGTTTGAGAAAAATCCCAATTAATATAATTTCTCTAAGGACAAGGCCAATCTTTCCTAAACATTAAAACTTTGTACCCACATCACAGTTTTTTTTTTTTCTCATTACTTAAAGGAAAGATTGGAAACCACCTCAAATGGATTGAATTTAATGACCTTGGAAATAAATAACATTTAAACATTTTTATTCTCACCTACTTTTTCAAGTAACAAAAATAGTGTATGTACTATTTCTGCTCAGAACTTGTAAAACAAAGTCTTCTCCAGATCATTCAAGGTAAACAAAATCAACCACATTTTAATTGGCTGGTGTGCTCTATCAATTTTTGCAGGCTTGACAAAGGTAGCTTAGGAATTCTAAATAAATAGAACAAATGATGACTTGTTAGAAATACATAGAAATAAAGTGACTATTCACAGAACAAAATAAAAGCCTTCCATTACTTTTATATATATATATATATATATATATATATATATATATATATATATGTAAAACCCAAAGGTGAACAAAGAGCAGATAATTGAAAATCAAAAGCAAAAACAAGTAAACAGGAAACCAATCCCAGATCTTTCTCCTACTCAGTTATCAGTTGACCTTGGATGCTATAGTATTACCCAGAGCCTAAAAGAACACATAATATTTTGTTCCTTGCACACAAATTAATGTCTTTAAGGCCGCCAACACCACTATACGTTTTGTGCTATTAAGAAATTCACGGCCGGGCGCGGTGGCTGAAGCCTGTAATCCCAGCACTTTGGGAGGCCGAGACGGGCGGATCACGAGGTCAGGAGATCGAGACCATCCTGGCTAACACGGTGAAACCCCGTCTCTACTAAAAAAAGTACAAAAAAACTAGCCGGGCGAGGTGGCGAGCGCCTGTAGTCCCAGCTACTCGGGAGGCTGAGGCAGGAGAATGGCGTAAACCCGGTAGGCGGAGCTTGCAGTGAGCAGAGATCCGGCCACTGCACTCCAGCCTGGGTGACAGAGCGAGACTCCGTCTCAAAAAAAAAAAAAAAAAAAAAAAAAGAAATTCACTTCAGGCACATGACCAGTAAGTACCTATCTATGCAGAAAAGCAAATACAGTGTGAAACAAAGCAATGTAGGTATTTACATGATATTTGGCTCCATGTAAATCTGGCTTCATGCTTAACTCTTATTAAAAAAAAAAATTGCTGGCCGGGTGCAGTGGCTCATGCCTGTAATCCCAGCATGTTGGGAGGCCAAGATGGGCAGTTCACAAGGTCAGGAGATTGAGAGCATCCTGGCTAACACAGTGAAACCCCGTCTCTACTAAAAAAAAAATACAAAAAATTAGCTGTGCGTGGTGGCAGGCACCTGTAGTCCCAGCTACCCGGGAGGTTGAGGCAGGAGAATGGCATTAACCCGGGAGGCGGAGCTTGCAGAGAGCTGAGATTGCGCAACTGCACTCCAGCCTGGGCAACAGAGTGAGACTCTGTCTCAAAAAAAAAAAATTACTAAACCGCTAATGTATTTAATGACAATATTTCTTAATTTACTTCATCAAGAGTAAGACCTTTAACTTTGAGCGATGTTAGCCAAACTTCTCCAATGTTCTATCAGGTTTTAAAGAATATTTTACTATCTAAACTTTTTCAACTTTCTATTTTCTCTGCATATTCATGAAAATAGACACACAGAGAAACAGGAAAAAACTACATATGCTTTACACAGACCATCTGTGACATGCTTGGACTTTGTTTTTCCTAAATTTTCTTTTCTTTTTTAAGTAACCAATCATTTTAGGACAAAAATTTACCATACAAGATTTCTTTCTTGTGAAAAATTATTTTTTCTTTATAACCTTCCTTAAAAAAAATACATCTTCATATCCGTAACTTTCTTCACATCTCTCTTCCCTACTTACTGGTTCCTTTCTACTTTGTTTCATAAATAACCTTTTAAGTCTATAATTTGAATTAACCTTTAGATAACTTTTGAGTTGGACAAAATTCTTCTTTTTCTCACTAAGAGCACATCTTTGGTATATTTTATATACAGAATTATAATTAACTGTAATTTTTATTCTTAGTAACCTTACATTTTAGTGAAACCCTAGGAAGCAAGAAATCCTAAACTATCAGATATTAGCATTTTATAGATAACAGTTCCACAATTTTTAGAAACATATTTCCCCATACCATAACCTCTTCTTAATTGGAAATGACTTGGGTATCTAATGAATATGAAAAATAATTACAAGGTTTTAAATTACACAAAAAGTTCACCTATAGCACTTACATAATGTATATAAATACATTTTATTTTTAGCAATTTATCTAGATTTTTATGTATCATTTATTTCCTTGTTAACCATTTTATAACCTGTAAATATTAGGTATTCATCTAAATAAGAACCTTAAAGTTAACTACATGGGTATTTTCACCAATAACTCAGAAGACTCAGCTGCTTTCATTAAAGCAACAACATTAAATTAGTCATACTTATCAAAAAATTCACAGAAAGATAATTTTGTTTTGGCTGGGTTTATAGTTTTATAACCTCTGTGCCAAACCCTGATATCTCAAAATATCTAGCAAAGACAAATATAAAACCCAGATAAAAATATATGCTGACAATTCTGAAGATACTTCTATTTTTATTTTATCTGTAATTTCTTTTCTTTTCTTTTCTTTTTTTTTTTTTTTTTTTTTTTTTGAGACAGAGTCTCGGTCTGTTGCCCAGGCTGGAGTGCAGTGGCATGATCTCGGCTCACTGCAAACTCCGCCTCCTGGGTTCACACCATTCTCCTGCCTCAGCCTCCTGAGTAGCTGGGACTACAGGCACTCACCACCACACCCGGCTAATTTTTTTTTTTGTATGTTTAGTAGAGACAGGGTTTCACTGTGTTAGCTGGGATGGTCTCAATCTCCTGACCTTGTGATCCGCCCATCTCGGCCTCCTAAAGTGCTGGGATTACAGGCGTGAGCCACTGCACCCAGCCTATTTTACCTATAATTTCAAAGCCAGTTAGTTTAGTGAAGATTTACTTAAGTCTCGTGAAAACTGCTTGGACTTATTTACTTAATTAATGAAATTGAAAACCAAGTAAATAATTTACCTAATTAAATAATTTACTTAATTTATGAGTTGAAAATTGCTTGGACTTACTTAATTTATGGGTGCTCTTTTTTTTTTATAAACCAACTTGGTAGACTCAACATATAAGAAGTGTATATATATAAACACATCTAGACATGTACACACACACACACACACACACAGACACAGATTCAATAGTTTTTACCTTTGTACACACACACACAGACACACACACACAGACACAGATTCAATAGTTTTTACCTTTGAACTCTTGCCATGAGATAGCAATACAAACTCACCGGTCTACAAATTTGTTTACATGGCTGAACTTTGTTAGCCTCAATAGGTAATCCAATGAAGGCTGTGGACCAAACTTTTGGGTAAAGCAGTTTCCATGGCAGTTTGATTTTTTTTTTTTTTAAGACGGAGTCTCGCTCTGTTGCCCAGGCTGGAGTGCAGTGTCATGATATCAGCTCACTGCAACCTCCACCTCCCAGGTTCAAACAATTCTCTGCCTCGGCCTCCAGAGTTGCTGAGATTACAAGGTGCCTGCCACCACGCCCAGCTAATTTTTGTATTTTTAGTAGAGATGGGGTTTTGCCATCTTGGCCAGGCTAGTCTTGAACTCCTGATCTTGTAATCCACCTGCCTTGACTTCACAAAGTGCTGGGATTACAGGCATAAGCCACTGTGCCTGGCCCCTTTTTTTTTTTCTTCTGAGGTGGAGTCTTGCTGTCACCCAGGCTGGAGTGCAGTGGCACAGTTTTGGCTCACTGCAGCCTCTGCCCCTGGGTTCCAGCAATTCTCCTGCCTCAGCCTCCTGAGTAGCTGGGATTACAGGTGAATGCCACTATGCCCACCTAATTTTTGTATTTTTAGTAGGTGGGGTTTTGCCATGTTGGCCAGGCTGGTCTTGAACTCCTGACCTCAGGTGATCCACCCACCTTGGCCTCCCAAAGTGCTGGGATTACAGGCGTGAGCCACTGTGCCTGGTCAGCAGTTTGATTTTTAAAGGCCATACCTCCCCAGACTCCAAAGAGCACTTGGGCCAAACAGCAACCCAGAAGAACATCACCTGAAACAGACTAATCCGGCCCAGTCCTGCTTAGGTCCAGTGTGGTGGCTCATGCCTGTAATCCCAGCACGTTGGGAGGCCAAGGTGGGCGGATCACAAGGACAGGAGATTGAGATCATCCTGGCTAACATGGTGAAACCCCATCTCTACTAAAAATACAAAAAATTGCTGGGTGTGGTGGCGGGCACCTGTAGTCCCAGCTACTCAAGAGGCTGAGGCAGGAGAATGGCGTGAACCCTGGGGGGCAGAGCTTGTGGTGAGCTGAGATGGCACCACTGCACTCCAGTCTGGGTGACAGAGCAAGACTCCATCTCAAAACAAAACAAAACAAAACAACATAAAAGCCACACGGAACTCCATCTTGCTTTCCCATTGAACAGTAAACTGAATTCCAAAGAATATTGGGGCCAAACAGTATTACAAAAGATTATCAGTTTTCTGAATTTTAATTTCCTGTGGCACACATACAAACAATCACCAAAAGACAATCCAACTGCTGCAGCAAGAAAGCAGCCCCAAGAGTGTCCCAACTGAAACAGTCGGGGTGCTTCCTCTCTTCATCGACTGGGCTTGGTCACTCTGCAAACAAAAATTCCTTTGCAATTTCCCAAATTAAGAAGAGCTGATCCTGCTGTCTGGCACTCACAAAGGATACTCACTTTCCCAGACACACACACAACACACAGTTACAAACAAGCTCCCAGGACTATCCATACTGAAACAGTTGTGGTGCTTTCCTCTCTTGGTCAGTTGGGCTTGTTGAACCACAAATGGAATTTCCTTTAAAAATGTCCCAAATTGAGAGGAGCAGATCCTGCTGTTTGGGCCCACAAAGGACACTCACCTATCTTGATGCAGATGTCAGATTTCAAAGACAGTGCTTCTGAGGCAATCAGGAATGCTTCTGGAGCTGGTAGCAGAGGGTCCAGAAAGAGACGGATACTCACCTCCAGCCAAAATTGGGCTGGCATCTGTTTAGGAGGGCTTCTGAGACTTCAGGCCTTCAGCAGCTGATCCACGAGCAATACATTCCCTGTCAGGGAACCAAAATCTGTTACCAAAATGCCACAGGTTCAGTCTAGGTCCTGCTGCTCACCCCACAGAAAGCCAGTCACTGAGACCAGGAGTATTGCAAAAGAAGAAGGCTTTAATCGGGTGCTGCAGCCGAGGAGACTGGGGCTCAGTCTCAAATCCATCTCCATGACTGACTAGAACTAAGGGTTTAGATAGCAGGGAAGAAATGTAACAATGGATAAGAAAACAGGAACTCTGGAGGGGTAAGGAAGCAATTGTGGTGAATGAATGAGGGCCTGGAGTCTCATTGGATGCAGTGATTTGGTGAGTTTCAGTTCTTTGATACTTTTTGAGAGGTCTGGGGTTCCTTTCCTGAGGAAAGAAGCATATAAAGTTTCAAGCTTTAAGACCAGAAGGGTCAATTTCTGTGTTTATCCTAAAAACTGCCTATGGGACTGTTGGGTCAGTTTCATGACCCTGGCTGGTGGAAACAGGATCTCAAGGAGTCCTGACAGTGTACCTGAGGCATCAGATTAGTCTTATATGTTTAAGGGAGACAAGAACTACAGCAAATACCTAAATCAATACATGGAAAACACACATGGGTTAGGTCCAAAAAGGTGGCATGTCTGGAAGAGGAGGCTTACAGGTTATAGGTGGATTCAGGGACTCTGTAATTTGCAGTTGGTTAAAGGCTCTTTCTAAAACTAGGAGTCAGCACAACGTTTTAAGTTAAGGATGCTACGTAGCGAGATTGATGGTCTGCAGGTGTGGCCTATTGGGGAAAACCCCACCCCCGATATTTATCATGGGTTCTTTTCTATTCCCTAAGCATCTCGGCTGGTTTGAGAAATGGTTTGAGAAATAAAGGGAAAGAGTACAAGAGATAGAAATTTTAAAGCTGAGTGTCTGGGGGAGACATCATATGTAAAAACCAGCAAGTTTTTATCAGCGATTTTCAAAAGGGGAGGGAGTGCATGAATAGGGTGTGGGTCACAGAGAGCACATACTTCACAAGGTTATAAAATATCACGAAGCAAGTGGAGGCAGGGCAAGATCACAGGACCACAGGATGGGGCGAAATTAAAATTGCTAATGAAGTTTCGGACACTCATTGTTATTGATAACATCTTATCAGGGTTTGAGAGCAGGCAGGGTTTGAGAGCAGACAACCTGTCCGACCAGAATTTATTAGGTAGGAATTTCCTCGTCCTAATAAGCCTGGGAGCACTACAGGAGACCGGGGCTTATTTCATCCCTTCAGCTTGAACCGTAAAAGGCGGTCACCTTAAGGGGGCCGTCTATAGACCTACTCTCAGGGTGCATTCTCTTTCTCAGGGATGTTCCTTGCTGAGGAAAAGAATTCAGGGATATTTCTCCTATTTGCATTTGAAAGACGAGAAATATGACTCTGTTCCATCCGGCTCACCGGCAGTCAGTTCAAGGTTAACTCCCTTGTTCCCTGAACATCGCTGTTATCCTGTTCTTTTTTCAAGATGCCCAGATTTCATATTGTTCAAACACACATACTCTACAAACAATTTGTGCAGTTAATGCAATCATCACAGGGTCCTGAGGTGACATTCATCCTCCTCAGTTTACGAAGATGATGGGATTAAGAGATTAAAGTAAAGACAGGCATAGGAAATCACAAAGGTATTGATTGGGGAAGTGGTAAGTGTCCATGAAATCTTCACTTTATGTTCAGAGAGTGCAGTAAAGACAGGTGTAAGAAATTATAAAAGTATTAATTTGAGGAACTAATAAATGTCCATGAAATCCTCACAATTTATGTTCTGCTGCGGCTTCAGCTGGTCTCTCTGTTCAGGGTCCCTGGCTTCCCGCAGCAGTGGCCTTGCCATGCTTAGCCTTAGGTTCTGTTTATAATTGAGTATCTTATTGCCATAAAGCGTCTGTTTTGTCAGCCTTCTTGTCTCTATTTTATCATTAGTGCTGGTCAATTGTGTCTAAACTCCAAAAGGGAGGGGTTATAGCAAGGTATGTGTGACTTTCCTTCCTGCTATGGCCAAGCATGCAGTTTTTCAGGTTTTTCTGGGGTCCCCTTGGCCAAGAGGGGGTCCATTCAGTCTGTTCAGGGGGTTTGGGATCTTATTTTTTGTCTGCAGTGAAATCACACAATGTGCAGCCTTTTGAGTCTGGCGTCTGACATTTAGCATCGTGCATTTGAGATTCATCTCTTTGTTCCGGGAATTTGTTCCTTTTTATTGCTTAACACATTTTCATTGTGTGGAGCTACCATAGTTTATTCTCCTGATGAAGGACGTTTGAGTTGTTTCCAGCGTTTGGCAATTATGAATAATCGCATTGTTAAAAACTTAAGCCAAATTAAATTTAAAGGAGTTTAATTGAGCAATGAACGATTCATGAATCGGGCAGCCCCCAGAATGACAGCAGATTCAGAGAGACTCCAGCACAGCCACGTGGTGGAGGAAAATGTATAGACAGCAAAAGGAAGGTGGAATACGGAAAACAAAAGTGAGGTACAGAAACAGCTGCATTGGTTGCAGCTCAGTGTTTGCCTTATTTGAACGTGGTTTGAACAGTGGCTACATTTGATTGGCCAAAACTCAGTGATTGGTGCAGGTGTGGGCTATGATCAGTTTACACCTCCTCTTCTTATAGTTCATGATGTGCAGAAAAACCTTTCCGCCAAACTGAAATATGTAAGGAGGCAACTTTAGACTGAACTTGGTTTAACACCATTATAGACATATACATTTAGTCATTTTTGTACATGTCAACATGAAGCATAGGTCTCCGTGTCACTTGGGTAGATACTTGGGAGTGGGACTGTGGGGTCATGTGGTGACTGCTTAACCAAGTGGCTGTTGTCAACCTAAAAGAAGAGACTGAGGCAAGATTTAATGTAAGTAGAGTTTCGAGGACTGCAAGGTTTGAGGACTGCAGCCAGAGAGAAATAAATTAAAGTTGCCCTGAATACATGCTCCAATTAGCAGCCGTTACAAGTGAAGTTTTAAAGGAAAAAAGAAGGGGAAGTTCTTAAGTTATCTACCAAGAATTTACATTGGTTCATTAAAATCACAGGAGCTATTGACTGGATGTTGTTTTTTGTATCAGAAATCCTACATACGTGAAGACAATAGGTGAGGGTCACATTGTGGAACTTGTGATAACATTTTGGGTAACTTATCAGCAAATCTGGAAACTATAGGTAAAGAAAGGAAAAACAAAATGCCTTGAAACGGTTACCCTGGGCTTGGCTCCAGGGTCAGGGTGGGGGCCTGACTGAGGCCTCTTGCTGGTCTCTCTGGGCCTCATCACTTTAGCCAACCTCACATTCCTCAGGCTGCCATGAGATATCGGGAGAACCCGCTCCCGATGTTTAACGTGGGTTCTTTTCTATTTCCTGAGTGTCTCGGCTGGGTTGAGAAATAAAGGGAAAGAGCACAAGAGAGAGAAATTAAAGCTGGGTGTCCGGGGGAGACATCACATGTCGGCAGGATCCGTGATGCTCCCCGAGCCGTAAAACCAGCAAGTTTTTATTACTGATTTTCAAAAGGGGAGGGAGTGCACGAATAGGGTGTGGTCACAGAGATCACATACTTCACAAGGTAATACAATGTCACAAAGCAAATGGCGACAGGGCAAGATCACAGGACAACGAGGGGTCCCAGAAGCAGAACCACGGGGTCCAGGTTGTAGCTCCCTTGACCTCAACACTAATCATGGGGACTCTTTTCTTGCTGCTGCCTCCTTGCCCGTGGCCCCCTTTTCTTGCTCTACCCCCAAGTTTTTCCTGGCCCACCTGATCCAGTGACTTACGCCTCCTCAGGGGCTCTCTGAAGCTCCTGGGATGAATGTGCAGCCCCCTTGCTATGCCCACCAGGCCCTCCAGACCTGCCAGGTACCTGCCCATGGCCCAACCTCACCTATCACTTCTCTCCACCTCCACCCCACTGAGCCACCCCAAAGGCTCTTCTGGAAACAGTCCCACTGCCCAACTCCCTTGCAGAGCAAAACCAGCCTGAGCACGCTTTCCTTCATTTCATTTTCTACCCCTT
Organism: Macaca nemestrina; assembly: GCF_043159975.1. Lineage (NCBI taxonomy): Eukaryota > Metazoa > Chordata > Mammalia > Primates > Cercopithecidae > Macaca > Macaca nemestrina. The sequence continues at coordinate 138,588,127 of NC_092135.1, read as the reverse complement.
CTTTCAGGCTGCAAGCTGCTGGTGGGCAGGGGCCTCATGAAGCCGCACATCCCCAAGCGCCCAGCCTGGGGTTGCAGCTGGAGATGCTCAGGCGGGTGTGTTGTATGGGTGGTGTGTTAGGCCGTTCTCACGTTGCTGCAAAGAAATACCTGAGGCTGGGTAATTTATAAAGAAAAGAGGTGTAATTGGCTCATGGTTCTGCAGGCTGTACAGGAAGCATGGCTGGGATGGCCGCAGGAAGCTTCCAGTCATGGTGGAAGGTGAACGGGGAGCAGGCACATCATGTGGTGGGAGCAGGAGCAAGTGGGGACGGAGATGCCACATGTTTTTAAACAAGCGGATCTCGCGAGAATGCCCTATCATGAGGGCAGCACCAAGGGGATGGGGCTAAACCATTCATGAAGGAGCCACCCCTGTGATACAGTCACCTCCCACCAGGCCCCACCTGCAACACTGGGGATTACAATTTGACATGAGATTTGGGTGGGGACACAGATCCAAACTACATCAGGTGGAGACGAGATGGGAGTTTCATAGATGAAAATGTGGGCCCCAGGGGGGGAAGCATCCCTGCCACCCACTGTTGCAGGCCTCAGTGCCTTTTCCTGTGCTGTCTCCTCTGCCCACTGTGCCCTCCAGGCATCCTTCAATGCCATCTCAGGAAGACGCGTCTCCCCTGGGCAGCAGGCCCCTGACTGTGCTCCCTGCCCTGGGCTCCTGGCAGTGGCCCCTCACTGGTGGTTTTGTGAGGCCCTCCTGGATGCCTTCTTCCTCTCCTGCACTGTGGTCTCCACTGCCCACATGCAAAGGCCTGGGAGATGCTGGGTTCCCGGAAGCGAGGATTGGCTCCCTTTCTTCCTCTGTCCTCTGCCCTTTCCTCCTCCCCTCCTCCCCTCTTCCCTTTGGCCTCCTCTCCTGCTCTTGCCTCCTTCCTCCTCTTCCTTTGCTCTGTCTCCTCCTCCTCCTCCTGCTGCTTCTTGGATCATACCTGACCTGCTGCCTGCACACTTCGTCCCCACCCACTGCTGCCCCAGCGTGTCAGGGTGTTTGGGCTGGGTTCCCTGAATTGAACCCACACCTGGCGTCTCTGACATGCTTTCACCATGAGACCTCCATCATGTCCTCACCTCAGAGGCCACCGAGACCTCCCTGGCCGCCCCCTTGCCCCTCCATGTGCTCTCTGGAGTGCCCTCCTTCCTGTCCCTCGGGAGAGCTGGTCCGCCTCAGCCCCTGGGCAGCACAGCCTAAGCCTCCAGAGATGTTGACTGGGTGAATGCATGCATTTCTTGGGAAAGTTTTCTTTTTTGGGATTTCTTTTGATGTTACAAGCTTGATCACAGCATGCAGCTGGGTCGTGCCATCTCTCCTCAGCCTATTGCACTTCCTTGGCAGGGGCTGTACAAAGCGGACCAGCGGTTTGGGCCAGGCGTTGAGACCTACCCTGACGGCAGCCAGGACGTGGGGCTGTGGTTCCGGGAGCAACTCATCAAGCTGTGCACCCAGATCCCCAGTGGCTTCTCCCTCCTCAGCTACCCTGAGTTCTCCGGCTTCCTCACCTACAGCCCTGCCAGGATCAGCCTCTCAGAAGAGGAGCAAACAGAGTGGGGACTGCAGGAGGAACAGGACCCCTTTTTCTATGAGTATAAGCGGTTTCTTCTGAATGACAACCTAATGCTGCCTCCAGAAACGTATGTCTACTCGACTGACTGTGACCACCTGCCCATGACAAGCTCTTTCCGCAAAGAGCTGGACACCTGCATCTTCCTCAATGAAATTCCTCCGTTCGTTGACGATGGAGAACCCTGGTTCATAATCAATGAGACCCCTTTGTTGATCAAAATCCAGAAGCAAACTTATAAGTTCAGGTGACCAGTCTGCTACTGCTCCTCCCCCAGGGCCCTGCACTGTGCAAGCTGCCCCTAGGCAGGTTCCTGAGGCCCCCAGCCAGCTGCCACTGAGGGTGCTCCCTCAGGGTAACCTAAACACGCTCCTCCCATTAAGTGACTGATGTGGGCCATAATGAAGGGAGGGAAAGCCCCTGCTGGCTCGAGCTGGGAGACAGGCTGGGCCCTGGGGCCCTGGACGTCTGTGCAGGGGAATGAGGGTCTCAGGATCCCACCTGCCCACTCTTGGGGACAGGAGTGATCAGGAGGTGGATTAGTGAACATGCAGCCAGGGGAGTCCCAAGGCTGGTGTGGAACCTGGGGCAGATGTGGCTGGGGAGAAGCTTCTGAGTCCATGGAGCTGCAGGTGAGTCCTGGCCCTGGGCCCTGTGCATTTCCCCTTGTGCAGGCCGTAGCTAGTGCCCTGCCCTGACGATTGCGTCAGCGCCTAGGTGTTCCGTGGGCCAAGTCTCCTCTCAGGGTTGGCATGGAGAGCAGGGTTTGTTGTTACTGTTATGTGGTGGTAAGGGATCTGCCTGAGAGCCAAGGGTGGGAGCACAGGGCAGTAGTGGTGTTGGGGCCCAGCCAGGCCTTCGACTTGTCCAAGGATGGCATGAAAAGATGCTCTGCTCTGTTGGTCTTCCAAAAACCCTCCTACCCTACCCAGCGCCCCAGGAAAGTCAGCCACCACCTAAGGAAAAGTGTTTAATTTTTTTGGTGGGGGGGGGCACAGAGTCTCACTCTGTCACCCAGGCTGGAGTGCAGTGGTGCAATCTTGGTTCACTGCAACCTCCGGCTCCTGGGTTCAAGCAGTTCTTTGCCTCAGCCTCCAGAGTAGCTGGGATTACAGGCGCCCACCGCCACATCCAGGTAATTTTTGTATTTTTAGTAGAGATGGACTTTCACCATATTGGCCAGGCTGGTCTTGAACTCCTAACCTCATGGTCCACCCTCCTTGGCCTCCCAAAGTGTTGGGATTATAGGTGTGAGCCACTGTGCCCGGCCGAAGTGTTTAATTTTTAGAAGTTAAAATATTCAAGAACACTTTAATTCCTTTCCTAAATATTGACCTCAGATGTCACTAAACTTTCAGAATGCATATTTTCTGAGAATAAGTGGCTGCTTTTTCATTTATCAATCCATCCACCCACCCAATCACCCACCCACCTACCATCCAATCCACCCATGCAACATCCATTCATTCAAGCATCTGTTCATCTACCCACACACCCATCCATTCATCCGTCAGTTCATGCATGCAATATCCATTCATCCAGCCATCCATTCATCTACCCACCCACCTGCCCATTCATCCACCCACCCACCCATTCAGTCATCCATCAATACACCCATGCAGCATCCATTCATCCAGCCATCCATTCATCTATCCACCCACCTACCCATTCACCCACCCACCCATCCATTCATCTATCAGTCCACCCACACACCTACTCATTCATCCACCCACTTACCTATCCATTCATCCATCAATTCATGCATGCAATATCCATTCATACAGCCATCCATTCATCTACCCACCCACCTACCCATTTGTCCACCCGCCTACCAGTCCAGTCATCCATCAATTCACCCTTGCAACATCCATTCATCCAGCCATCCATTTGTCTATCCACCCACCTACCCATTAATTCACCCACTCACCCACCTTTCCATCCATTCATCCATCAGTATACTCATGCAACATTCATCCACCCACCCACCCCTTCATCCATCAATCCACCCATGGAACATCCATTCATCTAGCCATCCTTTCATCTACCCATCTACCTACCCATTCATCCACCCACCCACCCATGCAACATCCATTCATCCAACCATCCATTCATCTACACACCTACCTACCCATTCATTCACTCACCTACCCATCTATCCATCAATCTATTCATGCATCCACCTACCCACCCATCCATTCATCTTTATCAATCCACCAATGCAGCACCCATTCATCCACCCACCCACTCATCCATCTATTCATCCACCCGCCCATCCATCCACCCTCCCACCTACCCATTCATCCATCTTCCCACCCACCCGTCCATTCATCCACTCACCCACCCATTCATCCATCAATTCACTCATGCAACATACATCCACCTACCCAACCATACATCCATCCATCATGCAAACATCAACTGGGCTTGTAATTGTTGACAGTTACAACTGGTCTTCCTGTGTGGACCAGGCTTGTACAGGGTGAGTTACAAGATAAGGCAGGGAGTGGGCAAGAGAGATAGAGCCTGGGCATCCCCCAAGAGACCCTGAGCTCCACCACAGATGCCAAGTGATATGTGTTCTTTACTCGTCACTTGCATAGCAGCCTGGGGCCCCGAGACCTGCCCTGCCAGCACTGTGTAGGCAGAAGACTGTTAGGTACAGAAGCAACTGTAATGCACAGGTTCTCTATTGTGAAAAGAGGTTGTGTACACACCAGGAGGCATCAGTGTTGTGTGGTAAGCCATGAGATATGCGTGTTGTCTACTCAGACAAAAGTGTACGAGCAGAGGGTGGAATGTGGGTGTTGGTACTGAGACTGGACCCACATGTATGTTGGCCTCCTTCCTACCCAGCACCTTTGCTGTTACAGCCCATTTCTTAGCAAACACCCAGTGACCCAGATGAATGAGAGATGCATGGGTGTACTCGCAGCCAGCACATTCCTGCTGGGACAGACATGTAGCCCAAGCATCTTGACGTCCAGGTGGCATGTCCACACCGCCATGTGCAACCTAGTGGATCATGAGCAGCTGGGGGTGCAGCTGCCAGCACTCAGGATGCCTGAGGAGTGAACAGTGGGGGGCTGAGCCACAAGAAGGGGAGGCATTGGAGGGAGGTGGCCCAGCTGGACCCTTTCTCGTGGGAGGTGCAGAACCTGGTCTAGGACCACTGAAAGTTGTTGTGTTGCCAGGAACAAGCCGGCTCACACCAGCTGGAACATGGGCGCCATCCTGGAGGGGAAGCGCAGTGGCTTTGCACTCTGTGGGCCCAAAGAGCGGCTTTCCACGGAGATGATCCTAAAGGCTGAGGAAGGGAACCACGACTGGATTTGTGGGATCCTGAAGGACAACTTTGCTAGTGCCGACGTGGCGGACGCAAAAGGCTACACTGTGCTCGCTGCGGCTGCTGTAAGTCCCCAACCCTCCTGGCTGGTGCCCGCAGGAGCTTAGCTGTAAGGGTCACACATGTGGGTGGCCCTCTGTGGCCCCCTCTGCAGGAGCAGAGCTGAGGTACATGGGGATACTGATGTGTCCATACCTCTGCCTCACCGTTCAGCAGAAACCCCCTCAGCTGAGTGTGACACTTATGGTCTTGTGGAGAAGGGTTTGGGGCAGAGTGCCCATTCCATTCCTCTGTCCCACACTTGTCCCTTTGCTAAGCTCCCGAATGAGCACCGGTTCCTGCCCTGCCATGGGGTGGCCTCATGAGGGCATCAGGACGCCCAGTGACCCTTCCCAGGCGCATCCTCCTGAGTCCCGCCTCATCTCCCTCCAGACTCACTGCCACAACGACATTGTCAACCTTCTCCTGGACTGTGGGGCCGACGTGAACAAGTGCTCAGATGAGGGTCTCACGGCGCTCAGCATGTGTTTCCTCGTCTACTACCCTGCCCAGTCCTTCAAGCCCAATGTTGCTGAACGGACCATGCCCGAGCCCCAGGTCAGCCCCCGGTGGTCACCGCACCACCAACTGTCCCCTGTTGTCTTCTCTGTCTCTCTAAGTGTCCACCGAGCCTCCTCCGTCCTCCTGTGTGCACCAGGCTTGTACAGGGTGAGTTATAAGATAAGGCAGGGAGTGGGCAAGAGAGATAGAGCCTGGGTATCCCTTAACGGAGCCTGAGCTCCACCACAGTTGCCAAGTGATTATGTGTTCTTTACACGTCACTTGCATAGCAGCCTGGGGCCCCGAGACCTGCCCTGCCAGCACTGTGCAGGAAAGGGGTACTGTGGAGGGAGAGTGGGCATCCATGACAACGCCCCCAAGATGGGGCTGAGAATCTGCATGCCTAACAGTTTCCTGGCAGTACCGATGTTACTGAAACACCAGGGGTTCAGTCTCAGTCCTGCTGCTCGCTGCACAGAAAGCCAATCACTGAGATGCCAAGTATTGCCAAGGAAGAAGGCTTTAATCGGGTGCTGCAGCCAGGGAGATGGGAACTCAGTCTCAAGTCCATCTCCCTGACTGACTAACACTGGGAGTTTAGGTAGCAGGAGAGAAATGTAACAATGTGTAAGAAAACAGGAACTAGGACAAGGCAAGGAGACATCTGGTGTGGTGATCTGGTGGGTTTCAGCTCTCTGATGCTTCCTGAAGGTCCTTTCCTGAGGAAGGAACTCAGATAAAACAAATACGAGTTTCAAGCTTTAACAGAAGAGTCGATTTCTATGTTTATCCAAAAACAACTATCTGTGGGACTCTTGGGCTGGTTTCAACGATGCCTCTGGTCCAGAGGCCACACTTTGGGAACCGTGGCTCAAAACACAAGCAGATCAAGGGCAGTGCCATGTGACAGAAATAAAACGTGTAATTGAAATTTGGGAGGTAGCCACGTGAAAAAGTAAAACAGGTGAAATTAATTTTAATATATTTAATTTAGCCTAATGTATTCAAAATCCAATCATGTTGGTGTATGATCAATAAGCAGCATCATTAAGGTATTTGCCTTCGTTTTCCAACCTCTCCTTCACTCCTAAGCACCTGGATGTGGACGGGCCACATTTTGTGAGCTCAGCAGCCATGTATAGGGCCATGCAGCCTGGGGTGTGGCCTGGTCAGGTGCAGGCTTCTGTGCGATACCTTCACAGGGTTTTTTTCCCCTCTTTGAGGGTTTGGGGAAAGCTGCCCTGGTCTTTTCAGCCTAGGTGCTTTGAAGACAGCTCTAGGCCATGGGCATTGGTCCTTGCTGAAGAAGGTCCTAGAATGAGGTTGTCACTCCAATTTCTTCTAATGACACCTTTTTGGTTCTTTCCAAAGGAACCTCCAAAATTCCCAGTTGTTCCAATCCTTTCATCATCATTCATGGACACAAACCTGGAGTCTCTGTACAGTGAGGTGAACGTGCCTTTCCAGGGTAGCTGTGAGCTGAGGCCACCGCCAACACCACCGCCACTGCCACACATCTTGGGCAGCCAGGAGGGCGGCCACTCTCAGGACATTGGGCAGCCTGGGGAGTCCGTGGAACACAGGAGCAGCTCTCTGAAGGGGGACTCCCCGTTGGTGAAGGGCAGCCTTGGCCATGTGGAAAGTGGGCTCGAGGACATACTGGGAAACACAGACCGGGGCACTCTGTGCAGCACTGAGACGAACTTTGAGTCCAACATGTGTGTGTGCAACTTCTCCATCGAGCTCTCACAGGCCATGCTGGAGAGGAGCGCCCAGTCCCACAGCTTGCTGAGGATGGCCTCGCCCTCACTCTGCACCAGCAGCTTCGACAAAGGGACCATGCGGAGGATGGCGCTGTCCATGATCGAGTAGGTCCTGGTGCCAGGGGGCAGGGGTGGAGGGCCACCATCAGGGCGGAATCCTATGCACAGCAGACCCATGTCTCTTCCGTGTGCCAGCGGGAGACGTTGTGTCTGGAGATATGTGTCTGAATGTGTGAGCATCCCTGTGTTGGTGCCTCCACGCCATGGCCGAGCCTGTGGGGGTGCTACAGTGACGGGCTGTTTTCAGTGCCACCCCAGCCCTGCTTTGGCCTTTGGCACTGGCCTGAAGTGTCTCTGTGGGAGCCTCAGCAGGGGCCACAGTCCAGGGGTCCTCTCCTAGCCATGGTGCATGTGAGTGACACCTGCCTGGGCAGCCCACACATTCCTACTGCCCACCCTGTCTATACCAGTGTGTCTCAAAATGTGGTCCATGCACCCCTGGGGGGTCCAAGACACTTTCAGGGAGTCTGTGGGGTCAAAACGATTCTCTTGATAACCCTGAGACTCTGTTAGCCTTCTCCTTGTGTTGACATTGGTGGATGGTATGAAGACAGGGAAATGCAGACCACCAACCCCCAGCCTGCAAGGCAGCAGTGCCCAGCCTGCATGGGGGCATGGTATTCCTTCACCGCGATGTGCACTTGGGGGGATGCCTGTCTCACTGAAGAATGCCTTTGACAAAGCAGAAAAGCAATGACGAATTGCATTAAATCTTGCTCCTTGAGTATACACCCCTCGAATATTCTGGATCAGAAAACACGGGAAGGACACTGATGTGCATCTGCCATAGACCAAGGCACACCGCTTCTGTGCAAGAAGCGCTTCCCCCAGGGCCAGAGTAGCAAATAGAATGTGGTGTCTTCCTTAACCTCCTGCCCCTTTTTTGATCAGAAGAATGACCACTGGTATGTGGCTGTTCATTCTCCTGAACACAGCCTGCCGCTTTAAGGAAAACATATGACACTATTTGTTGCTGGTGAAATTTACATTTTCAAGTGAAAAGCAGAATTTTGGACACTTGTATCCACCACCAAGACCTTCATAGCTTCCTTTGAGACGTGGGTATTCAGAGGTTTTTCGGGTGAGATGGCATAGCAGAACTTGGCCACACAGCCAAGTTCTGATGTCGAACCATCGCCAGGTGGATGAAGATCCATTGACAGTGAGAGATGGGCCCGTGGGCTTCAGTGCAACCAGGTGTGGAAGGCTGGTTGATGAGTGTCCAGCTCCACCGGGTAGCTAGCTCACCGCCCCCAGCCTGGGTAGTTCAAACAGGAAGACCATGATGATCAGAAAGGCTGCTCAAATACTCCTTCATCCAGCCGCATACCTGGGGGAAGCTGGGTCTCCACTCACTTCCACCAAGGCTGCAGCAGAGCAGATAGGGGAATCCAGCAAAGGTGGAAAACAGTGCCACCCTTCTCCCTAACTGGTTTTGCTTTGTAAAATAACTTTTTGTGACACTATTACTTATTGGTAACATGCAGTGGGTTTGTTATGGTTAACAAGTTGGTGAGCGGTTATTGAGAGGTGAAGCCAGCCGAGCTTCTGGGTTGGGCGGGGCCTTGGAGAGCTTTTATGTCTAGCTAAAGGATTGTAAATGCACCAATCAGCGCTCTGTGTCTAGCTAAAGGATTCTAACGTGCCAATCGGCACTCTGTAAAATTGCACCAATCAGCACTGTGTCTAGCTAAAGAAATGTAAATGCACCAATCAGCACTCTGTGAAATGGACCAATCAGTGCTCTGTAAAATGGACCAATCAGCAGGATGTGGCCAGGGCCAAATAAGCAAATAAAAGCTGGCTGCAGTCCACCCCCCTCGCCGCCCTCTTTTCCCCAGCCAGTAGCGGCAACCTCCTTAGGTCACGTTGCACGCTGTGGAAGCTTTTTTCTTTGAACAATAAATTTTGCTGTTTGGGTCTGCACCACCTTTAAGAGCTGTAACACTCGCTGTGAAAGTCTAGGCTTTATTGTTGAAGTCAGTGAGACCATGAACTCACGGAAAGGAAGAAACTGGACACATCTGAAGGAACAAACTCCAGACCCACCATCTTTAAGAGCTGTAACACTCACGGCAGGTCTGTGGCTCCATTCTTGAAGTCAGCAGGACCAAGTACCCACCAGAAGGAATGCATTCTGGACACATTTTGACAGTTTTTGAGCTTTACCTAGTAGTGACAGACAAGGAGAGCCAGCACCCACATGAACACAGTTCTGCGGGCTTCAGAGTGGTAAGGGTCTGGATGGGGGTGTGGACACTGGGGGCTGCTGCTCAAGGCCAATCTAGTTCCCGCAGCTATGATTCTGTGCCTGCTGCAGGGTCAGCGAGCTTGGCTGGGTCCTACACCTGCCCTGCACGCACGGTCATTCCCGCTGCCACCTGGGCCCCCTACCCCCAGCCCCTTCCTCCTCCCTTGAGCTTCTCCCTCAGCCCTGCATGGCTGCACAATCCCCACCCACCTGGCCCCAGCCTCTCCTGAGGCGCAAGTACCCTCCGGAGGCACAGCTTCCCCCTGAGCTGGCCAGCCTTTTGCTCAGTGACCCCTCAGAGGTGTGTGTGCCTGTGTGTTTGTGTCTTTGTGGCGTGAGTGGTGTGTGTGGTTTGAGTGTGTGGTGTGCTGTGTGTGTACTGTGGTGTGTGTGATCTGTGTGGCTTGTGTGTGTGTGTGGTGTGTATACTGTGGTGTGTGTGCTCTGTGTGGCTTGTGTGTGGTGTGCTGTGTGGTTGGTGTATGTGTGCTGTGTATGCTGTGGTGTGTGTGCTGTGGTGTGGCTTGTGTGTGGTGTGCTGTGTGTGGTTGTGTGGTGTGTGTGTGCTCTGGCGTGGCTTGTGTGTGGGGTTGTGTGCTGTGTGGTTGTGTGCTGTGAATGTGCTGTGTGGTGTGCTGTGTGTGCCGTGTGTGTGTGTGTGTGGTGTGCGCTCTGGTGTGGCTTGTGTAGTTGTGTGGTGTGTCTCCGTGTATGTGTGTGTTGTAGGTGTGTGGTGTGGTGGGTGTGTGTGTGGTTGTGGCACACACACACTCCCTACAAGCCCCTGCGCAGTCTCGTTGCTGGCATAGCCCCGTCCTGGGCGCAGTGCAGGTGCCTGCCCTCCAGGGGCCCACAAGTGTGCCCTCTTTTTCAGGCGGAGGAAGCGCTGGCAGACCATTAAGCTGCTGCTGCGCCGAGGCGCGGATCCCAACTTGTGCCGCGTGCCCATGCAGGTCCTGTTCCTCGCGGTGAAGGCCGGGGACGTGGATGGGGTGAGGCTGCTGCTGGAGCACGGGGCGAGGACCGACATCTGCTTTCCCCCGCAGGTAGGAGCCTCTGCGGGCGGGCGCCGGGATGAGCTCAGACTCTCGGGCACGGGCCGGGCAGCTCCTCGCTCCACCTCGGCGCGGAAGAGCGGGGTGGGCTCTTGCAGGCGACCACTGGGCTGTGTTGGTGATGGGGCGCCGGAGTGGGGGATCCCACAGCCCGCTGTTCCTCCCATGTCCCCAGACAGGATTTGGACGCTGTGCTAGTTTCTAGAGTATTTCGCGATCTGTATAATGTTTTCCCAGTGTTGAAGCAAACTCAGGGGAAGCGCGTCCTGAAGTCCCCTTGGAAAGGGGAGACTTGTGTTCAGGAGGAGGCGGGCCCCCTTTCACCCCAGGCTCAGCATCACAAGGACACCAGCAGCGGAGGCAAAGGGTTTTGGTGCTGAGATTTTATCTTTACCACAGCAGATCCAGCCGGCAAAATATTTAGCTGAGAAAAAAATCTTTGAAGGGGAATCTGATTTTTTATTTTCTTTCTTAAGAAGTGAGAGTCCTGTGCCTGCTAAGAGACACAGCCTGTGCCTTTCCCAGAGGATGGCGTCCCCCTCTGAGGCCACGCCCACCCGTGAGCAAGCAGCTTCACAGGGCATTTTGCTCTGGAATAAATTAGCCTGCTAGTTCTTCGAAGAAAGTTTAGTGTTTCTGCTGAGTTTCACTGGGGACTCAGGGCTTTATGGGCTTTGCTCGTTCAAACGACTCTCCTTTTCCCACCTGTCCCCCTGGGCAGTGGGCACCCCCGTGCCTGGCCCCAGATTCCCGCAGCCTTCCCCACAGCACAGCTACTGGAAGGGCTTCCTTCCTGGATTTCCACTGCTCTGGAATGGAATCAGTCACTGCCCACGACTGCGTCTCCTCTCAGAGGCATCTGGAGTGAGGCCAGGCTTCCCTTGCAGCTCTGTCAGTCCATGAGGGCCTCGTTAGGCTGCACAGGGGACAGGGCAAGATGGAGGTATGGCGGCAAGCGTGGGCTCACTGTGGTGTTTCCTGTTCACTTTAACATGAACATTGTCTGTTGTGTTTCATCCGTTTGCCTGAACCCTTGTTGTTGTTCTTTCTCTTTGTGTTTTGAAGGGCCCTACAGTCATTTCTCTAATTTAAAATCTAGACTAACCCTATCACAATTTTCCATTCAGTGCATCCACCCATCCACACTCAAGAAATGACTGCTGTCCACAGTGGCTGTGGAGATTCCAGATGGATCACGAACTGGCACCAGGGCCACCTTTGGGTGCCCCCAGAATAGGGGGCCCATTATGCAGACACATGATGGGAGTCTGTCCACTTGGCTGTGAAATTTGCTTGTAGATTTTTTCTTCTTCAGTTGTGTAAACACTCGTCCATCGTCCATCGTTTCAGCACTTTACCATATTCACAGGGTGTTGATGGGGTGAGAGCTGACGGCTCTCTCTGGCCACCAGCCTTGCCAGTTGTCACTCAGGCGGCATCGAGTGTTTGAGGGCAGGTGGGTCTCACTGTCCAGGACTCTTAGTGCCCAGCCTTGAAAGAAATTAAACTTTTCTTCCAAGTGTAAGGTTACACAGAAAATAGAATTTTTGGTTTAAGACTCAGGATAATTTCATAACTTTTTAGGTTTACTGATCGGACTCCATTTTTGAAACTGATTAAGGTCACAACCTTTAAACTGGGCACAGACATCCTTCACTGACTCACTTGTTTATTCATCTGTTCATAGCTGATCAGGAATGTATTATTTACACATTTATCTTTCAAATAGAAAGTTTTTTAGCAATTAAAATATTTGAGTGGGTTTGGAAATGAACATGTCACCAAAACGCCAGGGGTTCGGTCTAGATCCTGCTGCTTACCGCACAGAAAGCCAATCAGTGAGATGATGGGCACTGCCGGGGAAGAAGGCTTTAATCGGGTGCTGCACTAGGGAGAACAGATCATTCTCAAATCCGTGTCCTCAACAGACTAAAATTGGGGGTTTACATAGCAGGGAAGAAATGTAACCATGTGTGGAAAAGCAGGAATTAGGAGGGCTAAGGAAAAAGAATTGGTCAACAGGAAGCTGGTGCTCCCAGAGGCAGTCATGATGGATGAGGGGTCTCGGGTCTCACTGTCCAGATGCCATGATCTAGTGAGTCTCTGTTCCTTGATACTATTTAGAAGGCCTGCTGGTTGGTTTCCTGAGGAAGGATCTCAGATAAGACAAATGTAACTTTCTCAAGTTTTAAAGAATGGAAGGATCAATTTCTATGTTTATTTAAAAGAAACCATAGACATCCATTCTAAGGGACTACTAGGCCAGTTGCAACACCCTTCCCCCATTTGTCAATTCCTCAGTCATGAGGAATCAGGCCATGGATCCGTTTGGCTGCTTCATGCTGAGGAGGGGCATTGTGGGCAGCTCCACACCATGGGTAACCCTGCGGCCACCCAAGAATCAAAGGTTAATCTGATACTAGAGTTTTTTGTAAAACACAATCTTTCTCTTTCCAGTCCCCCACTTCCACCAAAGGCAAATCACAGCAAGACCAACCTACCTGCAAAATAAGCTTCAGTGGCCTGATTACTCACACAAAGTGCAGGAAGAATTATTGTCTTTTTTTTCTTTTGAGACAGGGTCCCACTCTGTCACGTAGGCTGCAGTGCAGTGACATAATCATGGCTCACTGCAGCCTCAACCTTCCAGGCACAAGTGATCCTCCTACTTCAGCCTCCAGAGTAGGTGGACTACAGGCATGTATCACCAGGCCTGGCTAATTTTTAAAATTTTTTGTAAAGACAGAGTCTCACTATGTTGCCCAGGCTGGTCTCAAACTCCTGGACTCAAGCAGTCCTCCCACCTTGGCCTCCCAAAGTGCTAGAGTTACAGGTATGAGCCACTGTGCCTGGCCAAGAATCATTGTCCATCCAGGCTCTCCTAAGTTGGCTTTGCTAGAACCTTTCACAAGGAATCTCAGACTCCACCTCAAAGGCCTCTCAAGCCAAGCCAAGGATCCATCTGTGCCTTCAGATCCCTGTGTGAATTGGGAGAACCACTCTTCTCAAGGTCCCAAACAACTTGAGGCTCCTAGGCCTGACAGAAAGTGACACAGTCCACTTAACTGCAGGCCAGGAAGCATGCAAAGGAACTGCATAGACAAGGTATGAGGCCAGTTATTCTAAGAGGTTCTCATTGGCTCTATAAAGTCAGTCTCAATTTCTCAAAGCAATCTGCTTATTCTGAAAATGTGCCATTCCAGTCAAAGCCCTGGGAGAATAACCAGTTCCTCCAACTGTGTCCCATTATAAAAGAAAACAGATTCCTAATAAATGCATGCAAACAAATACATTGCCATGAATTAAAAATATTTGCAGTCTCCAAATTCTGGAGAAGTCAGGCAGACACAGAAAAAAGCTTCAAATTCTGTTTGCAAGAGTATACTCTATTGTTAATGGATATAAACAGCTCAGAAGAAAAAAGCTTTCCAGAATCCGAAAAATGAAACAAAAAGAACCAGCAGTGTTTCAAAAAACCATAAAAAAGGTTTCAGTCCTCCACTGCTTCGGTTCATGCAGTCACCTTTGCTATGCTTCATGCTGGGTTAGCCGTCGTAATGGGTTAACACCAGCTTTTTAGAGCCCTGGAAGTTTCTTCCTGATCCAATGGCACAATCTCCAAAGTTAACAGAAATGTGCATTCAATAGTCCTTTCCATGAACTCCACCCAAAGAAGCAAGCCCTGGATGGTAGCTGATTATAAGTCACTTTGTGAAAAGAATCAAAGCAAAACAATAATTGTAGATGACGAAAGTCTTAGGACAGCTGTAAAGACACAGCTGACAAGGAAATTTTGTTATTTCTGTATCAGACAATTTAACAATAATTATAACCACTGGCAACATATATTAAGACAGATCAGAATTTCAGGAATGTCATGCAATTCTGGAACACATAATGAACAACGTACCTATATACATGTAACCTAGAGAAAGTTAAATACTACTTTGCATTTGACAATGCTTTCTGTAAAATTCTAACATACCAAATAAGCCTACTATGTCTCTCTTGGACTTTGGGGACCCAGTGGCCCCCAAAAAGGTAGTTTGACGTGAAGAAGACTGAATTTAAAACTTGAAATTTTGATTTTGGAGTTTGTCATATATCAAAGGTTAAAGACACTTGATATTATAAAACAGGATCACAGGTCACTATACAAGTGCCAATCCTTTAGCCAAAATAATTCAAATATTTCAAAAAAAAAAAAAAAAACCACAAAAACCTTTACTCTTTGATAGGAGAATCAGTTTCCCAAACAATAAGACCTAATAAAGACAACATGAGGCCAACTGAACCTCTCTTTTTTTTCCCTGCAGTTTACTCAAAAGAGAAAAATATTTTATTATTGCCTGTAATCCCAGCACTTTGGGAGGCCGAGGTGGGTGGATCACGAGGTCAGGAGATAGAGACCATCCTGGCTAACACAGTGAAACCCCATCTCGGCCGGGCGCGGTGGCTCAAGCCTGTAATCCCAGCACTTTGGGAGGCTGAGACAGGCAGATCACGAGGTCAGGAGATCGAGACCATCCTGGCTAACACGGTGAAACCCCGTCTCTACTAAAAAAGATACAAAAAAAAAAAAAATAGCCAGGCATGGTGGTGGGTGCCTGTAGTCCCAGCTACTTGGGAGGCTGAGGCAGGAGAATGGTGTGAACCCAGGAGGTGGAGCTTGCAGTGAGCCAAGACCGTGCCACTGCACTCCAGCATGGGCGAAAAAGCGAGACTCCATCTCAAAAAAAGAGAAAAAACTACTTAATCCAAGTGAATGTCACTTAATTTTAGTAACTGTAAAGACAACTAAGTAATTTGAGAGAAATCCCAGTCAATACAGTTTTAAGGACAAGGCCAATCTTTCCTGAACACTAAAACTTTGTCCCCATATCACAGTTTATCCTTATTACCTAAAGGAAAGGCTGTGAAACCAACTCAGATTATTGATTGAATAGAATTACCTTGGAAATAAACATCATGTGAACATTGCTACTCTCACCTACTTTTCCAAGTAAGAAAATACGTAACGTACTATTTCTTTTCAGAACTTGTAAAAATGCATCTTTTATTTATTGTCAGGAACCTTAACACTTTTACAGCTCTCTAGATCGTCAGAGGTAAGAAAAACCAATCCAGTTTTAAATGGCTGGTGTGCTCTATCATTCTTGGAGGCTTGATAAATAAAGGTAGCTTAGGAACTTTGGATAAACAGAGCAAATGATGAACTGTTGGAAATGCATAGGAAACAAAGTGACTATAGAACCAAATACAGGCCTTCCATTGGAAGCTAGAAAATATCAGTGGTTATATATATATGGATATATAAGTAAAACCCAAAGGAGAACAAACAACAAATCGGTGAAATATAAAAGCAAAAACAAACGGGAAACCAACACCCAACTTTTCTCCTACTGAGTTTACCTTAGAGACTTCAATGTTCCTGAGAGCCTAAAAAAGTGTGATGAATATCTCATACCTGGTATACAAATTACTATATTTAAGGCCACCAACACCACTATACATTTTGTGTACTTAAGAAATTTGCTTGAGTCATGTGGCCAGTAACTCTTTCAGTGCTAATACTACCTATGCAGAAAAGCAGATACAGTGTGAGCCAAAGCAATGCAAGCATGGATGTGAAATTTGGCTCTATGCTAAATCTGGCTTCATCCTTAACTATATTAAAAAAGAATTGCCAAACTGCGAATGCATTTTTTTACAGTATTTTTAAATTTACCTTCATTAAGACTAGAAGCTTTAACTGTGACCAATGCTAATTAGCCAGATTTATCTAGTTTTCTATCAAGTTTTAAAGAATATTATCTAAACTTTTTCAACTTTCTATTTTGTCTGTATATACATGAAGGTAGACACACAGAGAAAAATAGAAAAAAAACTACATATGCCTTACACAGACTATATTTGACATACTTGGACTTTCTGTTTTGTCTTAGATTTTTTTTTCTTTTTTAAATAACAATTTTTAAAATATTCATTTTATCTTAGGACAAAAATTTACTGTATGAGATTGTTTCTCAAAATTATTCCCTTTATAACCTTCCTTAATGAAAATACATCTTAATATCCATAATTTTCTTCACATCTCTTTGCCTTCCTTACTGGTTCCTTTATATTAATACCTTGTTTCATAAATAATCTTTTCAAATCCATAATTTGAATCAACCTTTAGGTAACTTACTTTCTTTCTTTCTTTCTTTCTTTCTTTCTTTCTTTCTTTCTTTCTTTCTTTCTTTCTTTTTTTCTTTCCTTTTCCTTTTCCTTTTCCTTTTCCTTTTCCTTTTCCTTTTCCTTTTCTTTTTGAGGCAGGATCTCACTCTGTCACCCAGGCTGGAGTGCAGGGGCACGATCATAGCTCACTGTAATTTCAACCTCCTGGGCTCAAGTGATCCTCCCATCTCAGCCTCCTGAGTAGCTGGAACTACAGGTGCATGCCACCACACCTGGATAATTTTTTTAATTTTAATTTTTAGTAGTGACAAAGTCTCGCTGTGTTACCCAGGCTGGTTTCAAACTCCTGAGCTCAAGCAATCATCCTGCCTTGGCTTCCCAAAGTGCTGGGATTACAGGCATGAGCTACCATGCCTGGCCTAGGTAACTTTTGAATTAGATGAAAGTGTTGTTTTTTTCAATAAGGACACATCTTCTTTGGCACATCATATATACCAAACTGTACTTTAACTACAATTTTTATTTTTAGTAATCTTAAATTTTAGTGAAAAACTAGGAAGCAAGAAATACTGAGAATTCTAAGGATGCTAATTTCCCAGAGATAGTAAGATTTTATAGATGAGTACATTCCACAATTAAAAAAAAAATGTTTCCCCATATCATAACTCTTAACTGGAAATGACCCAGACATCCAACAAGCATTAAAAATGACTAAGATGGGGCCGGGTGAGGTGGCTCACGCCTGTAATCCCAGCACTTTAGGAGGCCGAGGCAGGCATATCATGAGGTCAGGCGATCAAGACCATCCTGGCTAACACAGTGAAACCCCATCTCTACTAAAACTACAAAAAATTTAGGTGGGCGTGGTGGCGGGTGCCTGTACTCCCAGCTACTCGGGAGGCTGAGGCAGGAGAATAACTTGAACCTGGGAGGCAGAGCTTGCAGTGAGTGGTGATTGCGCCTTTGCACTCCAGCCTGGGCAACAGTGCGAGACTCTGTCTCAAAAAAAAAAGAAAAAGAAGAAAGAAAAATGACTAAGATTTTAAATTACAAAAAGGATTCACTACAACCATTTATCTCATTTACATGTACTAAATTCTTGTTTGTCAAAAAAGTTACACAAGGATCATTTTGTTTTGGCTGGATTTATAGTTTTATAACCTTCTCTGCCAAACCCTAGAACCTCAAAATATGTAGCAGAGAGAAATATAAAACCCGAATAAAAGGCCAGGCACAGTGGCTCACGCCTGTAATCCAAACACTTTGGGAGGAGGCCGAGGCAGGCAGATCACCTGAGGTCAGGAGTTTAAGACCAGACTGACCAACATGGAGAAACTCTGTCTCTACTAAAAATACAAAATTAGCCAGGTGTGGTGGTGTATTCCTGTAATCCCAGCTACTCAGGTGGCTGAGGCAGGAGAACTGCTTGAACCCAGGAGGCGGAGGTTGCGGTGAACTGAGATCACGCCATTGCACTCCAGCGTGGGCAACAAGTGCAAATCTCTGTCGCAAATAAAAAAAAAAAACCCGGATAAAAATAGATGCTGACAATTTCAAAGACACTTGTATTTTTTTTTTTTTTTTTTTTTGAGACGGAGTCTTGCTCTGTCGCCCAGGCTGGGGTGCAGTGGCCGGATCTCAGCTCACTGCAAGCTCCACCTCCCGGGTTTACGCCATTCTCCTGCCTCAGCCTCCTGAGTAGCTGGGACTACAGGCGCCCGCCACCTCGCCCGGCTAGTTTTTTGTATTTTTTAGTAGAGATGGGGTTTCACCGTGTTAGCCAGGATGGTCTCGATCTCCTGACCTCGTGATCCACCCGTCTCGGCCTCCCAAAGTGCTGGGATTACAGGCTTGAGCCACCGCGCCCGGCCTACACTTGTATTTTTATCTTAACATAATGTTAAAGCCAGTTTGTTTATTAAAGATTTACTTAAGTCGTCTGAACTTGAAAATTGCTTAGACTCCTGTACTTAATTTATGAGCACAGTTATTTATAAGCCAATTTTGTAGGCACAACATACAACATAACGAATGTACAACATAAACACATCTAAACATATATATATATATATATGCATACATACAAAGATCCAATAGCTTTTACCTTTAACTCTAGCCACGAGGTAGCAATACAAACTCATCAGTTAACAAACACGTTCACATGGCTAAACTTTGTTTGCCCTAATAGGTAATCCAGTGAAGGCTGTGAACCAAATTTTGGGGTAAAGCAGTTTCCATATGGGTTTGAGTTTTAAAGGCCAAACCTCCCCAGATGTCAAAGAACACTGGGGCCAAATGGCACCACACAACAACATCACCTGTTAACCAGGCTTAACCCTGCTTAGAACAGCAACATAAACTCCTGGATACAGGGAACTCCATCCCACTTTCCCATTCACATGTCAAATGAGGCCCATGGAGAGGTCAAACTTCTCTAGATTCCAAAGAATATCAGGGCCAAGAAGATGATCAGTGTATTCCGATTTCCCATGACTATATTGATACAAACAATTACCAAAACACAATCCAACTGCTGCAGCAACAAACAAGCCCCAACTGTGTCCCAACTGGAACAGCCGGGGTGCTTACTTTCTGTCAGGCCTGTTCAACCTGAAAATGGAATTCTTTTGGAATATCCCCAAATTGAGGGGAGCACATCCTGCTGTCTGGTGCCCACAAAAGATAGTCATCCACTCAGACACAAATGTCACATTTCAAAGTCTGTTCTTGGCAATCAGGAACACTGTTGGAGCTGGCAGTGGTGTGACCAAAGAGAGAGACCAAAATCTATCTCCAGCAAAAAAGGGTCAGGCAGCTGCTTGAGGGGGTGGGTGGTGCTTCTGAAATTCTTGGCCCATAGCAGCTGAGCCATGAGCAATGCATTCCCGGTCAGGGAACCAAAATCTGTTACTGAAACAGCAGGAGTTTGGTTGAGGTCCTGCTGCTTGCCACGCAGAAAGCCAATCACTGAGACGAGTATTGCCAGGGAAGAAGGCTTTAATAGGGTGCTGCAACCAAGGAGATGGGAGATCAGTCTCAAATCCATCTACATACACAACCCACTAAAATTATGGGTTTATATTGCTAGGAGGAAATGTAACCATGCGTGGGAAAACATGAATTAGGGAGAGTGAGGAAGAGGAGTTGGCCAGCAGGAAGCAGCTGGCAGATCAGGCAGTCATGAAGGGTGAGGCATTTGCAATCTCACTCTCCAGATGCTGTGATCTGGTGGGTCTCAGCTCCTTGATACTATCTGGGAGGTCTGAGGGTCAATTTCCTGAGAAAGGAGCTCAGATAAAACAAATCTAACTTTCCCAAGTTTTCCGATTGGGAGGGTCAATTTCACTGTTTATTCAAAGGAACCAAAAACATCAGTTATATGGGACAATCGAGCCAGCTTCAAGCACCTGTTAGAAATAGGTGTAAAACAACTGTTCCATCCACAAGGACCAGATTTCCCTTAGACCTTTGAAGGTCCTGCCTCACTGTCTTCTGCCCTTCCGGAACTCGTGGGACTTAATGAGAAGTGGGATCCCCCCGACTCCGGTGTCTTTGTAAGGGTTAATTCTCTTCCTCCTCAAGTCACCTTAGCACTGGGTCAGAGCTGTGGGTCTCTGAAGTTTTCTCGCATTATTTGTCTAGTATTTCTCTCCATTGTGCCCTCCCTACTGTCCTGGAGCTCCTACCTGCGAGATGTTAGAACTCCAGCTCTCTCTCATGTCCCCTGATGTTGTTTTAGAGTGTTTTCTATGTCTTTGTGCTTCTGCTGTTTTGGGGAATTTCCTCAGCTTAATCATTTCCCGATTCACCCCTCAGCTGGGTTGGTTCTGTTACTAGCTCAGTTGTTGCTGTTGCTGCTGCTGTTTTAGGGGTGACATGACATGTAAGGAGGGTGTGGCCTCCGGCTGACTGTCGTGGGTGCACGGCCCCATGCGCCTCCTGGTGGCCTGGGCTGCAGTTAAAATGGAGCAGTGGGCTGCCCATTCTCCCCTTGCCTGCTTAGGTCTGCGTCCCTCTGGGGTCAGTAGATTGTCGACTGCAGCACCCGCCTCCCCAGCGTCAGGCGATGCCTGCATTGTATTCCTGTTTCTCTTCTCTCGCCACATACCTCTGCTGGGTGTGGATGCTGCTGGCCCTGGTCATGCTTGAGGCTGTGGGTGTGGGGCTGTGTGGGGGTCCCAGGGGCTGCTGTCAAGCTGGGAGAGTCCTGTTGTTCCTGGGAGTCGGCAGCTGCCTGGAACCTACCCTGCCCTCTGCCTCAGATGTGCCGGCCATCTCCCTGGGCCACTGGTGGATGGGCATGCATGGGCACACCCAGCTGCTCTCCCCAAGTTCCTCTGGCAGGTCCTCATGCTGGTGACTCTTCCCACCATCCAGGCTCACCTGTCTCCCCCTCAGGGGTCTCTCCTGGGTTCTTTTCTCTTTCCTGTTTGAGCGAGGCTGGTCTTCAAGGGACTGGGGAGCATCCCTTGACCCAAAGCCCACTGTCCGTTCCCAGCCACGCTCTCCCTTAGGACGGCAGAGCTGCCTCTAGAGGCCAGGGCCCCTACGAACGCCTCGGTCGCTGCTGCACAGCAGTGGCCTCTATGGATGCTGTCAGCTGATGGCTGGGGACACTGTGCGTGGAGAATGGACAGGTCAGGGGCTGGAGTCGGGAGGTCACTCAGGAGCTGCATGGCCGTTAATGTGGTGGGCCTGGCAGGGCAGGGAGGGGCTTAAAATCACACGGGTTCAGGGTGGGCCTTCCTGCCTGCGGCCCTGGCAGACATTAGGCGTTGGAAGCAACACACGTGGCTCGCTTAGTGTGTTGGGAGCTTTTCCCTGCTGCCTTCAGGGACCAGTGTCCTGCACGTTGTGGGGCAGGTGAGGCTGAGAATGGTGCCCTCGGAGTCTCAGCCATGTCCCTGGCATTTGGGCCCCCCAGGCACCTCACCTGTCTCTCCCCACGAGTACGTGCCTTGCCGCCCATCCCGGTGTTTCCTCTGCAGCTGGGCACCCTGACACCACTCCACATCGCTGCCGCCCTTCCTGGGGAGGAGGGGGTACAGATCGTGGAGCTGCTGCTGCATGCCATCACCGACGTGGACGCCGAGGCATCTGACAAGGACAGCACTTACAAGTCCGGCAAGGTGTGTGCCTCGCGACCTGTGGTAGGGATATGGGGCCTTGGCCAGGTGTGCCTGGATGGATTCACACACTATGCCTAGCCTGTGCTCGCCGAGCATGATGGGCCTCCTGGCTTGGGGCCCAGGCGGTGGAGATCCTGCATTGAAACAACCCGTCCAGATGAGAGCCTTAGTCAGTGAGCTTGTTCTGGTATCAAGAGGCAAAAGTGGTTGGTTGGAATGAGTTAAGAACTTGATTCTTCAGGCAGTCCACAGAGCATGGGGGTCCCCATGAGGACCTTTTGCATGTAACTCCATCTCATGCCTTTTGGAAGGTTCATAATTGCAGACAGAGGCCAGTTCCATGTCCTCAGGGCCTCCTCCAAAGGCAGGCCAAAGCCAGCTTGTTCCACCAGGCCCTACCAAGCTGCAAAAGACCACCAGTCATGGGCCATGAGGCCATGTCTTCCTGTACTAGGAGTTGAGCCCCTTGAGGTTAGGAGCTGTGAGGCTTTCCTTTTTGTGCTCCAGAGCCTTGTCCAGTTGCCGGCACACAGCAGAAGCTATTGAGCACACATACATGCTAGATGTGGGTGTGTGCAGCTCACCGCGTGGGGGACCTGGGAGGGGAGGGCACAGAATGGCTCTGACCCCTGTGGATATTGGGGTATCTCAGGGACAGGCATGCAGGGGACAGGCTCAAAGAAAGTCAGGCATCTGCCTTCAAGAGGGTTTCGCAGGGTGAGACTCCAGACCCGCAGTCTGGGGAGGAAGCTCCCTTGCTCCGTTTGCCTTCCTGTGGGCACACGGCAGGTTCGTGGGCGCTGGTGGAGCCCTCCGTTTTACACAGCTGGATCTGCTGCCCTCAAGTCTGAAGCTCAGCAACGAGCCAGGCCCTCCCCAAGCCTACTACAGCATGGACACGCCCCTCCCCGAGGAGGGGGGCAGGACGGCTCTGCACATGGCCTGCGAGCGGGAGGACGACAACAAGGTGAGGGCAGCCAGGGCCTGGCGGGGACACAGGGCTGCCCAGCAGTGGGGCCACCTTCCAGGGCCTTGTGCCCCCCGGAAGCACGTGTTCTCATGCTGAGTCTTAGGCAGAAGCCAGGGAGCATGGAAGGATGGGGAGGGAAGCAAGGCAAGGCGGGAGGACGGGATTTCACACTCACATGCACACATGCACGCATGTGCACAGGGTCTGAGTGGCGGCATTAAGTCTACTTACCACAGGTCCTGGTCAGACATGTTTGGGAGCCTCTGGCCTGGGCTATGACCATCTGGTGCTGCCAACCCTCCTCTGTCACCCTCCTGTGTCTCTGACTCAGGACCCCATGGGTGGTCTCATCTTCCAGAGCCCTGGGTGGTGCCCTGCTGGCCCTGTGGCCGCTGCCTCCTGCCTGCCTTAGGGGTTAATTCCTACCAAGTTGGGTGTGGGAACCACTCCGAGGATGCCCAGCGGCTGGGGTGGATGCGGGGAAACGGGCCAAGTCTGAGCTTTGCCGTGTGGCAGCAGGTGCAGCCCAAGCCAGTTGGCCATGGAGCACATGGCACACCGTGTCTCAGTTTACCCACTTACAAATGAATGATCCTGGGCCTTCGGCAAGGTGGTAACTTGTGAGGTCCTGACATGAGCATGAGGATGAGTGTGCAGGAGTGCCGTGTGTGCGAGTGGGCATGTGGGTGACACTGGGAAGGGGATGGGCAGACAGGGAGGTGGGGGCACTGACAGGCCTGCCTGCTTCAGAACACCCCTGTCTGGTCAGAGCCTCCTTGGAGGGTGGGGAGAAGAAGCAGGTCTATTTGGGGTCTTCTTGGGGCCAGGCGCTCTGCCCTGACTGGCCCGCCTGAGGGGTTGGCAGGAACCCACGTTAGGAATGAACAGTGAGGCTTCGAGAAGGCAGCTGGTCAAGACCCCCGCCGTGAAGGACAAGGCCTGGGCAGTGAACACAGGGCCTTCTGCTCGCACACTTGTGTCCTGATGACAGTTTGGGAAAGTTTTGGGGAAATAAAAGGAGACATTGAATGTGGCACTGTCGTTGTGACAGACCAGCAGGTGGAACTTCAGTGCTGTGGGCATGACGGCTGCAGCAGTCCAGCCATCACATCTGTATCCCAGAAGGGAGGGGAAAGGGGGTCACTTTCCCAGGAGCCCCTCAGCAGACTTCTGCGGGTACCTCCTTGGCCTGGCCAGCAAGGCTGCGGGAAAGGGGAGTGTGCGTGGTGGTTGGGCCAGCCAGACGTGGGGTCTGCCACATCTGAGGGCCACAGTCCCAGCAGAGCACTGGGAGAGGGAGCTGGGCCAGAGAAGAGTCCTTGCAGTGGGGGAGGAGAAGTCGCAGAGGTCAGGTCCTAGTGAACACTTCTGGGAGAAGACGAGGAAGAGAAGGGAGCAGCTGAGGGTTGCACAATGGGACATTCTGACGGGAGCAAGGATGGGAGAATGGAAAGGAAAGCAGAGGGGTTCCCGGGGAGGAGTCAGGGAGGTGGGAGGGCAGGGATGGGGGAGGAGGGCAGGAGGCAGGGAGGGAAAGGCTGGGGGAGGAAGGCAGAAGGTAGGGAGGCAGGGAGGGCAAGGATGGGGGGAGGAGGGCAGGGAGGCAGGGAGGGCAAGACCATTGGGGAGAGCAGGGAGGCAGGGAGGGCATGGGTTGGGGAGGAGGGCAGGGAGGGAAAGGATGGGGGGAGGCGGGCAGGGAAGCAGGGGGGCAGGGAGGGCAAGAATGGGGAAGGAGAGCAGGGAGACGGGAAGGGAGGACAGGGACGGGAGAGGAGGGCAGGGAGGCAGAGAGGGCAGGGATAGGGGAAGTGTCAGGGAGGCGGGGAGGGCATAGATCCGGGAGGAGGGCAGGAGGCAGGGAGGGCATGGATGGGGCTGCCCTCCTGGTGCAGAGAGTGCTCCACCAGCCGAGGGTGGGGCTCTTTACACTCAGGCCGTCCTCTATGGTCACTGAGCCCTGGAGGAGGAGGTGCTTCTCCAGTCACACCTGCTGTATGCCAGGACCTGCCACATGGTCATGTGGTCCAGACTGTCCCTTGTCCTTTCAAACAAACTTTAAATCAACTTATGCATCAATATCCTCCTAGTTTTCATTTGGAAATGATGAATGCTTAGAAAATATCTTCTCCATTTGAAGCTCCATCCACCTCCCCATCCATTCACCTGTCCATCCATCCTTCCATCCACAGTTTTGAACACCTTGTGCCAGGCAAGGTAATGGTTGGGAGGAAGTGCCGTTGAGTGACTACATTGATTTCATGGCATTTAAATTAATAACTACTGTTAGGTGCTCCTTAGGGGTGGGGGTGCCTCTCTAACCTGTCATGCTTCTGCCTTTCTCCCCAACCAGTGTGCCAGGGACGTAGTCCAGCTCCTCCTATCCCACAGAGCAAATCCTAACCTGCTATGGAGTGGCCACTCCCCGCTCTCCCTGTCCATTGCCAGTGGGAATGACCTGGTGAGCATGTTCTGCACCCACAGACCTGAGCACCTATGTGTTTCCATCTCTAACGCCCACCCCATCAGTCATCGGGATTTGAAGTTGTTGGCCATTTGTCCATCCATCCATCCATCCATCCATCCATCCATCCATCCATCCATCCATCTATCCGCCCATCTGTCCATCCAACTACCCATCCACTCACTCTTCCACTCACCTGTCTACCCATCCACCCATTCTTCCATTCATCCATCCATCTATCCACCCAACTTCTCATCCACTTATCCATCTACTCACCTGTCCATCTACCCTCCACTCATCCATTCATCCATTATTCAACTTATTCATCGTCTCATCTATCCATCTATACATCCGTCCTTTTAACCAATCACTCATGTATCAACCCAACTACCTATCCACTCATCCATCCACTCAACCGTTCACCTATCCATTCATTCATCTATTTATCCATCCATCCATCCACCCACCCACCTACCTAGACATCATCATCCTTCATTCACCCAGATGGAAGGATCTACCATCCACCCATTCATCCATTCATCCATCTATCATGTAACTGTTATTTACTGAGCATCTGCTTTGTACCTGACAGGCACCATTCTAAGCACTAGGTGTTGAATTAAAGTCTCTGCTCTCAAGGATTCTATATTATAGTTGGAGGAGCCAGACCGTAAACTAGTATGTAACACAATTTCAGGAAATGACGAGTATTATGAAGAAAATAAAGCTTAGTGAGGGGATGGAGAATGATGGGAAGATAGGCTACATTAGCAGAGTGGCATGAAGTGCTACTCAGATGAGGTGACATTTCAGCAGAGGTCTGCAAAAGCTGAAGGCATTCATAGAATTTGTAAAAGCTGATGTAGAATGGGGCTTCCAGGTGCTTCTGCAGAGGCCAGCATCTCTGCTCCCTGCTTCCTTCTGTCCTGCACAGAGACATCCATTCAATAAGTCATGTGGGGTCCTAGCTCAGGGCTAGGTCCTGTTAGAGGCAAGGGTATGGAGGGAAGAGAGCTTTGTTCTGAGGGGCAGAAGCTTGTGGGAGCCAAACACTTAAGGCCCTGTGTCTGGCCACGGCTGTCCTTCCTCGGTGGAATCTGAGCTGGTGGCTGGGCACAGTAGGGAGAAGGGAGGTGTGCCTCATTCTGCATCTGGCCGAGTGGTCACAGTGACACTGGTGTTCCGGGGCAGAGGCAGACAGCTTGGGCACCAGGCAGATGTGCCCCTAACCCTGTGCTGGGGGCACTGGCCCCTGGGCTTGGCTCTCTCCAGGGCTGGAGAGCAAGGTGGGAGCTGGGACCCTGGAGAGTCCCCATTATGTCAGGGGACAGAGAAGGTGCTGGAACCGGCCCACCTGGGTGGAGTTCCAGCTCCTCCCTAACAGACCAGACATGGGACCCCTCCCCGCCCAGCGTCATCCTCTGTGGGACAGGCCAACAGCGGGACCCACCGTGGGAAGGATCTATGGGAAGGGCCAGCAGTGGCCTCCGTGAAGCTCCTGCTTTCAGGGGTTAGTTCTGTAGTGGCCCAGCTCTGGGGACTTCCCCACTGTCAGGGGAGGTGACATGGTGGCCACTGATGAGCCTGTCTGTGTATGTCCAGGTTGTGAAGGAGCTCCTGACCCACGGAGCGGACCCCAACCTGCCCCTAACCAAAGGCTTGGGCAGCGCCCTGTGTATTGCCTGTGACCTGACCTATGAGCACCAGAGGAGCGTGGACGAAAGGCTGGCCCTGGTGAGGGTGGGGGGTGGCCCTGGTGAGGGGGGCGGGAGGTTGGGATGGCCCTGGGTGGTAGGGGTGTGAGGGTGGGTGACCTTGGTGAGGGGTGTGAGGGCTGGGTGGCCCTGGTGAGGGGGACGGGAGGGTGGGTGGTCCTGGGTGGGGGGAGGGAGGAGTATGAGGTGGGCTGGCCCTGAGCATGGGGAATGGGTGCTCTGGGAGTGGGGCCCTCATGGACTTCTCTGCCTGACTCTCATTCCTGATCGGCAGTGGATCATTTGTTCTGTGTTCTCCAAGCCTTGGTGGTCTAAATAGTGGAGAAAAGACAAAATGTTGTCTGCTTTTAATATTTTACAGGCCTTAAAAATTATGAAGTGGCAGATCCACTCAACAGACCAGACAGAAAGGTTCCCTGAACTTTATCTCAGTGAAAACAGGATTCAGGATACACATAGGCCTCACCGTGGTCCAGCTGCACAATCCTGGCTTTCTCAATGGTCCACACAGCTGCTGGGCGGGGGTGTGCGGCGTTGTCCCCGGCCACAGGGAGCGGCTTTCTTGGGTGGAAGCTCACACTTGGGAAGTCCTGCCCGCGCTGGAGGCACTTTCTGTCCTGAGCCCTAGGCACGTCCCTCGAGTGTCCCTCCCACATGGCTCCGGGAACTCTCGGCGGCTTCGGCTCAGGCAGGGCCTCCCTTTGTGGCCTGCTGCCTGCTGCTCTCTGCCTGTGCCAGCCTGTCCTGCGCCTGGTGTGGGCACCACCCAGGAGCTTGCTTTCCTCAGTCCATCTTGATACGCACTTTGGTTCTTACCTGTCTGAGGGAGAAAGGGGGAAGCAGGAGGGGGGCGAGACTCAGGTGTCTGGAAGCGGGGGCGAGACTCAGGCATCTGGAAGAGGGGGCATCTGGAAGGTTGTTTGATGCCACAAAAGGGTAGCTTTACTTTAAAGAACTGAGATTCTTATCTTGAGATGCTGTTTCCAGATCTGATTTTAAGGCTCCTGTCCTTCTTCCTAAGACCCTGTTCCGTCTGGGATAGACTATGCAGGGACGCCATGGTCAGCTTTCCGTAGGTGGCAGAGGATGGAATGAAACAGTGTGTGTGGATAGTCGGCACCATTTCTGGACCTGGGGGCTGGGAGGGGCCCCGATGTGCTTTCTGAGCTTCATGGGGCCCAGGATTGATGACCAGTCTCTTGTTCATCTAAGTCTGAGTGAACAGGAAAAGGACACAAGACGGGAGAGGCAGCTCAGGGGGCAGCGTTGTTGTGTGTGGACGCTGATTGGAAGATGTGTCTTGAACATACGGAATAGCACTTTGTCCGGGGTTGGGGGCTCCCAGTGCCTCGTCCAGGATTAGGGGGCTCCCCAGCGCCTCGTCTGAGGTCAGGGGGCTCCGCAGCACCTCGTCTGGGGTTAGGGGGCTCCCGGCACTTTGTCAGGGGTTAGGGGGTTCCCAGTGCCCCCTATTTTTTATTTATAAAATATAAAAACATTTTTTATCATCTGTATGCCATCAGCCAGTTGTAAAAACACTAATATGGCAGAATTCGATTCGCTTTTGTTATCTCTATGTGGATTCTCTTACCTCTTCCTAGAGTGACTTCTATCAGGGTCCTGTAGTCTGTTTAACAGACTGAATTTCTGTTAGTTTAAGAGTTCTCCAACTGATCCCTTTGGATTTATCTCTTCCTTTCCAATTTTTTTTTTAGACGGAGTTTCGCTCTTGTCGCCCAGGCTGGAGTGCAGAGGTGCCATCTCGGCTCACTGCAACCTCTGCCTCTCAGGTTCAAGCAATTCCCCTGCCTCGGCCTCCCAAGTAGCTGGGATCACAGGCACGCGCCACCATGCCCAGCTAATTTTTGTATTTTTAGTAGAGACGGGGTTTCACCATGTTGGCCAGGCTGGTCTCTAACTCCTGACCTCAGGTAATCCGCCCGCTTTGGCCTCCCAAAGTGCTGGGATTACAGGTGTGAGCCACCGCGCCCGGCCCCTTTCCAGTATTTTAAATCTGTTTCCCGTTTCCTCATTGCCTGAGCCGGGTTCCACCTGAGTGACAGCATCCCAGCGTGTCCCTGGCCACGGGACCGTGTCTGCGGCGCCTTCTGTACATTTCTGGTAACTGTGTCCTTCACCAAAGTAGGGAACTCCCCTTCATTTACAGCTTGCCATGAGGATTTATCAGGTTGGTCATGGAAAAAATCTCTTTTCATTTTTATTTTTTGTTTGCCAAAAAACATTACAGTAACATACCTATAATGTTTTGCCTTTCAAAAACATTACGGTGACATACCTGTAACATGAAGTTTACCATCTTAACCACTGCAGGTGTGCGTGTCGTGGTAAGTCTGTTCTCATTGCTGTGCAGCTGTCATCACCCTCCCTTTCCAGAGCTGCTTCATCTTGCGAAATGAAGCCTCTGTCTCCATTCCACACTCGCTCCCATTCCCCACCCCCGGCCTCTGGCCATTCTACTTTCTGTCTGTGAATGTGAAACGCCCCACATACATGGAAGCACACAGTACTTGTTCTTTTTGTGACTGGCTTTCACTCAGCACCCTGTCCTGAAGGTTCATCTATGGGGTAGCTGGTGTCAGGATTTCCTTTCTTTTCAAGGCTGAGTGATACCCCCCAGGATGCAGGGACGACATCTGGCTTCTCCGTTTCTCTGTTGATGGACATTTGGGCTGCTTCCACGTTTGAGCTGTTGTGAGGAATGCCGCTAGTGGCACAAATGGACACGTTTCTCTTCAAGAGCCCACTTTCAGTTCTTCTGGGAACTTGCCTGGAAGTGGGATGGCTCGGTCCTATGGTATAATCATTCTATGTTTAATTTTTTTTTTTTTTTTTTTGAGTCCAGGTCTCACTCTGTCGCCCAGGCTGGAGTGCAGAGGCATGATCTCAGGTCACTGTGAACTCCGCCTCTCAGGTCCAAGCAATCCTCCTGCCTCATCCTCCTGAGTAGCTAGGATTACAGGCGTGTGCCACCACACCCAGCTAATTTTTATATTTTTAGTAGAGACGGGATTTCACCATGTTGGTCAGGCTGATCTTTGAACTCCTGACCTGAAGTGATCCGCCCACCTCGGCCTCCCAAAGTGCTGGGATTACAGGCCTGAGCCACCGCACCCAGCCATATGTTCAATGTTTTGAAGAACCTCCGTACTGTTTCCACGACAGCTGCACTGTTTCATGTTCTCACCAACAGTGGACAGGGTTCCAGTCACTCCAGACTATCACCAATACTTGCTCTTTTCTGTTTTTTTGATAGTTGCCATCCTAATGGATGCGAGGTGGTATTTTGTTTGTTTTTTAAACAGAGTCTCACTCTGTTGCCCAGGCAGGAGTGCAGTGATGTGATCTCGGCTCACTGCAGCCTCCACCTCCTGGGTTCAAGATTCTTGCTGGAATTACAGGCGCCCACCACCACACCCAGCCAATTTTTGTATTTTTAGTAGAGATAGGGTTTTGCCATGTTGGCCAGACTGGTCTCAAACTCCTGGCCTTAAGCGATCCGCCTGTCTTGGCCTCCCAAAGTGCTGGGATTACAGGCGGAAGTCACCCCCGCCAGCCTTCTCATTGTGGTTTTGATATGTATTTCCCTAATGATGAGTGATGTTGAACGTCTTTCATGTGCTTATTGGCCATTTATGTATCTTATTTGGAGAAATGTCTATTCAACTTCTTCGGCAATTTTTGAATCTTTATTATTATTGTTGAGTTTTAGGACATTTCTATATATTCTAGATGTTAATCCCTTATCGAGTATGTAGTTTACAAATATTTTGATATACAAAAGTTTTTAATTTTCATGAAGTCCAGCTTGTCTATTTTTTCTTTTGCTGCCTTTACCTTTGGTGTCATAGCCAAGAAATCATTGCCAAATTCAATGTCATGAAGATTCTTCCTATGTTTTCTTCTAAGAGTTTTATAGTTTCAGCTAGGAACTTTCAGAAATACTTTTCCGTAGCCTCCTGGAAAATCTGGTGCTTTTCTCTTACTATGCTTTCGTGGGACCTGAGTCCATGGAGTCCCTGAAACCCTAGGGGTGCCCTGGCTTGGGGGGTGTACGTAAACGGTGGTGCTGCAGGACCCTTCTGCTAGAGGCCTGGGCTACTTAGGTCCTGGCGATGCCTCCATCTCCCACCACGTCTTGCTGGTCAGGCTGTGGCAGAACCTTGTTTCAGGGGCTCTTCCTCTGGCGCTCCTGTGGCTGCTGCAGCAGACCACAGCTTGGGCGGCTTAAGCCACAGAAGTGAGCTGGCTCTGGTCCTGGAGGGTGGAGGCCACGGTCGCGGTGTTGCAGGGTTGTGACCCTGGTGTAGACCCTGGTGTAGACCTTGCTGTGGCTTCTGGGGGCTGGCTGGCCACCTCTGCCCTCCTCAGCTCATGGTGTTCTCCTGCATGCACGTCTGTCTCTGCAGCCAAACGTCCCTTCTCAAAAGACAATGGTCATATTGGACCACCTACCACGCTAAGGACCTCATGTTACTTTGATCATCTGCAACGACCCTATGTCCAAATAAAGTCATGTTCACAGATCCCGGGGGTTAGGACTTCAGCTTACCTTTTTAGGGGACCCAAGCGAACCCACCACACACGGCTTCGGCGTTTTCAGTCTTCTTCTCCTTTCTCCTTGGCTGCTGTTCTTGGCCTTGGCCCGTGGTGAGCACGTGGGACGCACAGGCCTGAGGTGGAGCTTGTTGAGGGTCTGGGGTCACCAGGCCTCCTGAATATTCTCATACTAAACTTTCTAAAGATTGTCCCATAAATGAACGCGTGAAGCTCGAGCTCCGGGCCCCCCTGACTCCCCAGGCCCCGGCACGTGGATGGCTGCAGCACCAGGCATGGGCTCCACATTTGTCTTTGAACGGCCGAGGAAGGGGCTGCCAGAACATAGGTTAGCAGTGTTTGGAGAAAAACCACTGCGGAAAGGAGCTTTCATCAGCCAGGGACCTTTAGAAAGTCCCTCCCTCACCGTCTTTTCTCTGGCCTCCGGGGGACAAAATCCTGTTCTCACAAACATTTCTAGCTCCTCTCACTGGGCAGGCTCTGCTTAGATGTGGGGCCCCAAATTTCCTTAATTTGAGAGCAGAGCAAGTCCGACTGAAGGATCCGTGTTCAAGCCCACTGATCCTGACAGACTCCTCAGAGGCACACGCCGGGCCGGTCAGCTTCAGGCCGCCCCTTCCTCTTCCCGGGAAGGTCCCAGCCTTCCCTCCCGGTGCTGTTCAGCAGGGGCTGTGGTCTCAGAGGCGGAGCCCCCTGGGCAGGGCTGGTTCCTGCAGGGTGCTGATGCTGCTGGGGTCTGAAGAGGCATGGAGGACAGGGCCACTGGAGAGGCGGGCTCCGGGGATGGAGGGGCGAGGTTATCCAGCTGCAGCCGAGGGCATGCCTGGGGAGCCTCAGCAGGGGAACGGGGTCATTGTGCCATGGAGGTGGGGCAGAGTGCCTGGGGGGTGAGGTGGAGGCAATGATGTCAAAGTTCAGATGGGGGTGCTTGGGAGGTGAGGGTCTGGAGGGGAGCATTGGCCAGAGGGGAGAAGGTGCCCAGCAGGGTGAGACGAAGGGGTGAATCCCAGCTGCTGCCGAGTGGCCAGTCCTGGGAGCCCAGGGGCGGGGTGGGGTAGGGTAGCTGCATCACTACGCAGGCAGAGCTGTCCAGAGAAGCTGTCCCAGTGGCAGGACTGAGGCCTGGGTGCCCTACAAAAACAACACTTGGGGGATGGGGCTGGGCTGGCAAGTCCCTCAGCAACATTGGGCAGGGAAGGGTCAATCCATCATCCACCCACCTGTCCATCACCAAGCACCTGTGGCAGCCCTCACTCACCCACCGTCTGCCCACCTTTCCTGAAAAAGATTTGATGAGGTGGGGGGGCCTCGGAGGCATGTCCAGCAGGGAACCAACTCATGGGGTTTTTGGCATGTTATCATGGCTTCAGCAGGAAGAGTCAAGAAGACGGGGGTGTCATGGGTGGATCTGGGTGGCTCTATCCTCGGGAGCAGTGGAAAACAGCCGCCTCCTGTGCCTGGCGTATGCCTTGCCTGGCCTCACTTGGCCTTGAGGAATCTGTGTATAAACTCCACCCGTGCCCCCATGCGCCAGGGAGTCAGCCGTTCAGGCCAGGCTGGCCACTGGTGTTGGTGGCATTGGCTGCTCCGCCGTCCCGCACTGTGCCTGGTGCCATGCCCAGGGCATTGTTCTCGTGTGTTGCTGAGAAAGCAGGGTTGCTGTGTTTGTGTGGAATGTGTGTTATGCATGTCACAGAGAGTGGGGATCTCGCTGGGGGAGTTGTGTTTCACCAAATCATGGCCCTGCTTG
This sequence comes from Macaca nemestrina, assembly GCF_043159975.1. Classification (NCBI taxonomy): domain Eukaryota; kingdom Metazoa; phylum Chordata; class Mammalia; order Primates; family Cercopithecidae; genus Macaca; species Macaca nemestrina. The sequence continues at coordinate 138,554,714 of NC_092135.1, read as the reverse complement.
CACTTGGCTAGCAAGGCCCCCATGCACACAGCAGTGAGCCTTCCACAGATGACGGCTTGGTTTTCATTCACTCACACGGGCTGCCCTGAGCCTGCCAGGCCCCCGATAGAACTTGCCTCCTCCCATGTCAGGAGGGGCAGCCTCTTTAGATGATCCTTGCTTTGGATGGGATTGTTGTACCTGTTGAGCCAGAGACCATTGCTGTCGTATGTTTGCCATGAGTCAGGCACACATGCACACAAGCTCATGCATTCACACATTTGTCAGGCATGCTTGGACTCAGACATACATGTGTGCCCTTAATCATGCATGCACACACACTAGCCCCCACTCATGCACAGACACACATGCAGGTGCACATACCCACACTGCACACCTACATGCATGCAGGCACACTCACACCTACCCACCTATGAGCATGCATGCACATATCCACACACACTCACCCACTAGCCCCACACATGCACACACACACATCCACACGCATCCACACACCTACCTACATGCAGGCACACTCACACCCACTCAGCCATGAACACACATACACATACCCATGCATGCCCACGCACTGGCCCCCCACCTCGCACACACCAAATACAAGCATACACGTGCACTTGCTGTCTTGTTGAGCACCCCCATGGCGTGTTGGGATCTGATGAAGAACAAGAGCTGCCTGGTGTCTGCCCTCATGTCACTGACAGCCTGAGGGGAGCAGGACTGTAACGGACTTCACAGACTCCATTGATTCTATGGTGCTGCGAGTCGGGCACCAGGGAGGGCTCCCCGAGGCGTGGCCTAGCCTTGACTTCACTGTGACATCGTTAGGCGAGGCTCAGCCCCAACTCCTTGTCCATGAGGTCAGCCCCGTCTCCGTCTCCCTCTCCCCGTTTGTCTCCTGGGCACTGCTGCACACCTGCGAGGGTGGCCTTGGTGGGGACTGCAGGTGACCGTGGCCCTTCTCAGGCGGTCTTCACTGCTCCCAGTAGCCAGGGTGTCCTTGCGCATCTGACCTGGTTCTGTTCTCCACAGATTGACCGACTCATCGATCACGGGGCCGACATCCTGAAGCCCGTGACGCTCAGACAGGGGGAAAAGGTGGCGGTGGGCACAGCTGTGGACTATGGCTATTTCAGATTCTTCCAGGTAGGTGGTGAGCCTCCTGTGAGGAAGGAGGGGGAGTGTGGGTCATGTGCAGGACCCCCGGCTGGGGCATTAGCTCCTCTGGGGCAAAGCTGGGCTCAAGGTTCCTAGTGCCTCCCCCAGAGCAGCCCCTTGGCTGCAGAGGCAACCCCCCCAAAGTGCCGAGCTCATGCCAGGTGCAGCTGTGTGTGCTCCCAGCTTTGTGTGTCTGTCAGGGTTCGTCCTCAGTTATACATCATAAGAGCCGAGAGGGGCCCTCGATCACCCAGAGTCACCCCCGCAGTGAGGGGCGAGCCCGGGACCCTGTGGTGACCCTGGCGCTGTGTGCAGGACCGGAAGATTGCCCACTGCCCCTTCCACACGCTGATGCCGGCGGAGCGCGAGACGTTCCTGGCACGGAAGCGGCTCCTGGAGTACATGGGCTCGCAGCTACGGCGAGCTGTCTTTGCCAAGGAGAGCCAGTGGGACCCCACGTGGCTGTACCTGTGCAAGAGAGGTGAGCAATGGGCCCTGTTCTGCTCTGCTCCACGGGGCAGGGTTCCGGCCTCATGCCTGGGGCTGTGATCCCTGGAGATCTGGACCCCCTGGGGCTCTGGAGGAGCCTTCCTGGGGCTGGCTCGTCAGCTTGGCTTGGCCCAGCCCCTTTGTGTCCCGTCCTCCAAGGAGCTCGTGCAGGAGAGATTGAGAAGAGGGGTCTGGACTGGGGAGGTTCCCCTGGGAAGCGGAGTTGGTGGCCTAGGGCCAGGGCCCAGGTCAGAGGGGCCCCACGCCCAGGAGAGGACTAGGCACCGCTGCGGGAGCCCTGTAGGGAGTTCCAGTCCACCCAGCACAGGGCATGTGGGCCCGAGGCCTGGAGTGGTGCTCCCCTGCATGGTCACACCCCTACAGGGTGCGTCCTGCACACCCCCACACATCCCCAGCTCCCCACATGCACCCACCCCACAAACGTACCATCCATCTACTGATGTCTACTTCCCCATGTACCCACACCCACATACCCACCCTCACCCACCTGGTCACCCCCACATACCCACCCCCACCCACCTGGTCACCCCCACATACCCACCCCCACCCACCTGGTCACCCCCACATACCCACCCCCACCCACCTGGTCACCCCCACATACCCACCCCCCACCCACCTGGTCACCCCCACATACCCACCCCCCACCCACCTGGTCACCCCCACTCCCAGATACTCACTCCCCACCCCCACATCCCCACCCACCTACTCACCCCCACCGCCACATACCCCCTCATGTTCCCACCCCCACGTTTACCTACTTATGTCTACCTCGTACACACAGACCCACTTACACATCCATGCACACTGACACCCACACCCATCCTCTCCTCACATAAAAACCTGTCACGTGTTAACGTGTGTGCACACACACACACGAACCTGCTGATCCCACCCTCCACACTGAGTCCTCAGTCCCATACAGTCCCCCACTGAGCAACCCCCCAGATGCCTTCCCAGCACACAGTGCTCCGCCCCACACACTTCCACATGCTGTTAGTCCGTTTGCGTTGCTGTAAAGGAACGTCTGAGACCAGGTAATTAGAGAAGAGGTTTAATAGGCTTGTGGTTCTGCAGGCTGCACAGGAAGTATGGTACCAGCATCTGCTTCTAGGGAGACCTCAGGGAGTTTCTACTCCCGATGGAGGGCGAAGGGAAGCCTGTCCATCACATGGCAAGAGAGGGAGGGAGAGAGAAGGCAGGGGTGTCCCAGGCTCTTCTAAACTCCCAGCTCTCATGTGAACTAACTGAGAACTCACTCGTCCCCAAGGGGATGGCACTAAGCTACTCATGAGGGATCCATCCCCACGATCCGGTCACCTCTTACCAGACCCTACCTCCCACAGGGGGCCCGCAGTTCAACATGAGATTTGGAGGGGACACATCCAAACCACATCGCATGCTTATGTCCCCACAAATATTTACCAGCCACATGCCCACCCACACACTTGCACACTCCCCAGCATGTATGCCCTGAAATCCCTCAGCCCCACCCCCACAGCTATCTGCACACCTACCCACACACATGCCTGTCCCCACCCACACAGCACACTGCTTCCCCACATCCCACCCAACCACGGTCTGCATACATCTACACACACATATGGACACCCCCCACCCACCTCCCAAACTCACTTATGTACTGTCACACATGTGCCCACCCTCGCATAAACCCGCACCCCACCCCAACACCTGCCCCATCCAACCCCGGCCCTCACTTATATACCAGGTCATCCACTGCCACCCATGTCTCACACATGCACACAGCCACAAGCCACTCCCATAATATGTGCCCCCCACACACACATACTAACTTCCCCTTGACACAAGCGTAAACTTCCCCCCACCTGGCTCGCCCACCAGTACACATGGATGCACCTTTGCTGAGGCTACTTCATGGCCAGGGGGCCTGCAAGGTGAGGCCTCCATTTGTGTAGAGCCCCACTTGGGGGATATAGGTTCTGCTTTGGGCATGACACCCCTGAGGATACTGGGGTTCTAATCAGGCTTGTACTGGCCCATGGATGGAGGACCAGGCAGGAAGAGGCAAGTTGAGAAGACCCACATCTACTGCCTCCTCCTGTCCATCAGAGATTAGGTCCTAAAATGGGGGTGTCACTTACGGAGAAGTATCCCATTGTCCCGACCCCCAGCTCCAGAGCCTTGGCTCAGCGATTCTGCCCGGGGAGAGACACACCATAAAACAGTGAGCTTCACACCTGGCATCACAAAGAAACCAACTTCATTTTTAACAGAGCAAAGACAACTTCAAGCCTAATGTTGAGAGGCAATTGGAAGGAGATTGGTAAATTCACTGGAGATAGACTAAAGTATAGAATGGCTAATTGCTAGAGAAAACTAAGAAAAGAGAAAGACAGGAGAAGCCTTCCTGTGATCGTAACAAGTCTCACACACCACAAGGACTGATCTAAAGAGCACACAGTATATAAAGAAACATTTATTCAATAAAATCTTTTAAAACTCAGTAAGAACAGAGAATGTCTGTGATATTAAACCAAGATCTACCTTCCTTTTCACCCTCCCAGCTCACGGAGGCAGGAACTCTATTCCAGATGGGTACAGCCAAGAACACCAGTAGAAGGGGGCATGGATGTCAGTAATTCTCATCCTGCCCCCAGCTACCTGTTGCTGAGGCTAAGTTCCTATTGCTCCAGACTTAGTGTGTCTCCAACATGGCCAGGAGGTGGAGGCTCCATTCTTATCTGCAGCTTCCAACATGGCCAGGAGGTGGAGGCTCCATTCTTATCTGCAGCTTCCAAGATGGCCAGGAGGTGGTGCAGTAAGAATTACTGGAGGTGATGATGGGCAATATCAAGAAGATTGGTAAACTCACTGGAAATACAGGTGAAACTATCATCTGCCAGCAATTATATACTATAGTTTGTATTACCTATAAAGTATGCCAGAGAAAAATGAGGAAAGATAGCTGGGAAGAGCCCTCCTGTGGTCAGAACAAATCTTGAATACTGACCTTGGGAACTATCCCTTCAATGAGCTCTGATCTAATTGGATCAGCCTAGGAAGCCATTTATACCCAGGGCACTGTTGCAAATTATGAACAGTCAGCCAGCAATTATCAGAACTAAACAGGAGCGTATGGTCATGGAAGGAGAGAGTCAAAGAGATCTTTGTCCAAACCACTGTCACCTGAGGGTCACTGGACAAACCCAAGGCTGCCTTCCATGAGAAGGAACATCAGAAGCTTTATACTGCAGGAGAGAAATGTATTTCACACAATTAACCCAGCTGGTCATTAACCAAATAAACAAACAGATAGTAATATCCAGCCCCAAGGGAGAAGAATGAAGGAAAATGAACAGGTCCTCAGAGAAAAGTGGGAGACCAACAAGAGAGAAAAAAAGAATGATGAGAAATGAAGAGATCATCAGGGGAAAGTGGGCACCATCAAGCACACCAATATGTATATAATTAGAGTACCGGAAGCGGAGGTGAGAGAGAAAGGAGCAGGAAAAATGTTTGGAGAAATGATGGATAAAAACTTTCTAAATGTATTTAAAAATAATTTATGTATCTAGGAAGCTTAATGGAGTTTCAAGTAGGATAAAATGGAGATTCGTAAAACAGACATATCAGAGTTAAAATACTGAAAGCCAAAGACAAGGAGAAAACATTAAAAGCAGCAAGAGAAAAGTAACTCAAAACTTACAAGGAAATCCCAGTAAGATTAACAGCTAGCCGGCATCTCATCAGAAGAAATTGGTTGGGGGATGGTCAAGATGGCTAATAAGAAGCATTTCATGCCCAGTTTCTCCACTTAGTAGAACCAGAGCAGTGTATAGACAGTCACACTCCAAGTACTTTATCCAAGAGAGAATGCTGGAACTCAACAGAGAAGTGACAGGGGACACAAAAAGTGGGGGAGGAGGAGGAGAGGCCGCCTCTCTGACTGGGTTCGGCTGGGCACCAGGAGTGAATTCCCAGTGTAGGGAAGAGGTGAGTAGTAGATTTCCAGTGGCCCACTTCCTCACCATGGAATCATGCAATCCTGGCAGGACAATCCCTTGACCCTCCCAACCCTTGAAGCTAATATAGGAAACTTTCAGGAGACTGTGGGATGGAAGAGCTCCAGGAAGAAAGGTTGCACTGGGTTCCACACCCTTTCTGAGACCTAAGTGGCCTCAGCAAGTCACCATTTTCAAAACTAGCCTCTGGAAAACTACATTCTATCCTGGGACCCACGGGCCCTGGGACTATGGAGTATTATGGAAACTCAAGTTGTCACTGCTGGGACGGGAGCAAGCCAGGTATGCTCCCACAGTAGGGGCTAGGAACCGAGCAAGGCCTGGGGTGGCAGTGTCTGGTGCTGGGAAGTGAGTACTTCTGTGATCTGAGACAGGGATGTTAGTGGGCTGGAGTTCAGTGGCATAATCTCGGCCCACTGTAACCTCTGCCACCTCTGTTCAAGTGTTTCTCCTGCCTCAGCCTCCTGACTAGCTGGGATTACAGGCGCGCAGCACCATGCCTGGCTATTTTTTTGTATTTTTAGTAGAGATGGGGTTTCACTATGTTGGTCAGGCTGGTCTTATATTCCTAACCTGATGATCTGCCTGCCTCGGCCTCCCAAAGTGTTGGGATTACAGGCGTGAGCCACCACACGCGGCCACCAAAAAGAAATTTTTGAGATCCCAGATAAAGAATTTGAAATACTGATTTTTAGGCCAGGTGCGGTGGCTCATGCCTGTAATTCCAACACTGGGAGGCTGAGGCAGGCAGATCATTTGAGGTCAGGAGTTCCAGACCAGCCTGGCCAACATGGTGAAACCTTGTCTCTACTAAAGTACAAAAATTAGCTGGGTGTGGTGGTACATGCCTGTAATCCCAGTCACTCGTGGGGCTGAGGCAGGAGAAATGATGAACCCAGGAGTCAGAGGCTGCAGTGAGCCGAGATTGTGCTACTGCACTCCAGTCTGGGCGGCAGAGTGAGACTCTGTCTCAAAACAAAACAAAACAAACAAACAAAAAAAATAATTGATTTTAAAGGATCTAAAATAGAAGAGAATACTGAACAAACAATACAAATAAATCAGAAAAACAAGGATATGAATGAGAAATTTATCAAAGAGACATTTAAAAAAAAAAACAGACAAAATTCTGGAACTGAAGAATTCATTGAAGGAAATACAAAATACATTTGAAAGCATCAACAATAGACTAGATGAATCAGAGGAAATCTCAAAACTTGAAGACAGGTCTTTTGAAATAATCCAATCAAACAAAAGTAAAGATAAAAGAATAAAAACAAATAAACAAAGGCTTCATGATATTTAGGACAACATAAAGCAAGTAAATTTGCAAATTATTGGTATCCTTAAGGGCAAAGAAACAAAGGATTAGAAAATGTACTAATGAATTAGGGCCAGGTGTGGTGGCTTACACCTATATAATACCAGTGCTTTGGGAGGCCAAGGTGGGAAGATTGCTTGAGGCCAGGAATTTGAGACCACCCTGGGCAATATAGCAAGACCCTATCTCTACAAAAAAGAAAAAAAAATAGCTGGGTATCATGGCATGCACCTATAGTCCTAGCTGTTTGGGAGGCTGGGCCCAGGAGTTTGAGGTTACTGTGGGCTAGGATTGTGCCACTGTACTCCAGCCTGGGTGACACAGCAAGACCCTATCTCTAAAAATAAATAGTTTTTTTTAAAAAAAGAAAACTAATTTAATGAAATAATAGATGAAAACTTCTCAAGTCTAGCAAGAGATATAGACATTCAGATAAAGGAAGTTCAAATGAACCACAGGAAGATACAACAATAAAAGATCTTCTGCATGGCACATTATGGTCAGACCGTCTAAAGTCAAAGAAAATCTTAAAAGCAGCAAAAGAAAAGCGTCTAGTCATCCATAAAGGAAATTCCTTAAGACTAACAGATTTTTTTTTTTTTTTTTTTTGAGACGGAGTCTCGCTCTGCCGCCCAGGCTGGAGTGCAGTGGCCGGATCTCAGCTCACTGCAAGCTCCGCCTCCCGGGTTTACGCCATTCTCCTGCCTCAGCCTCCCAAGTAGCTGGGACTACAGGCGCCCGCCACCTCGCCTGGCTAGTTTTTTGTATTTTTTAGTAGAGACGGGGTTTCACCGTGTTAGCCAGGATGGTCTCGATCTCCTGACCTCGTGATCCGCCCGTCTCGGCCTCCCAAAGTGCTGGGGTTACAGGCTTGAGCCACTGCGCCCGGCCGACTAACAGATTTATCAGCAGAAACCTCACAGGCCATAAGAGAATGGGATGGTATATTCAACATGCTGAAAGAAAAAACGCTGTCACCCAAGAATACTATATCCAGCAAAATTATCTTTCATAAATGAAGGACAAATAAAGTCACCCTTGGACAAACAAATGCTGAGGTAATTCGTTACTACTAGACCAATTCTACAAATGCTCAAGGGAGTCCTAAACGTAGAAGTTAAAGGACAACATTTACCATTATGAAAACACACCAAAGTATAAAAGTCACTGGCAAAGTAGTTATACAAAGGAGGAAGAGAAAGAACTTAAATGCTACCACTATAGAAATCCACCTAAGCACAATGCCAAACTATAAGAAAGGAACAAGAAGTATATGAAACAACCAGAAAACAACATGGTGGGAACAAAGCCTTAGGTATCAAGAATAACCTTGAACATTAACAAATTAAAGTACCCTCTTAAAAGATAGAATAGCTAAGCAGATTAAAAATGATCCATGATCCAAAAATGACTCTGCTTACTAGAAACTCACCTTATCATTAAAGACACATATAGACTGAAATAAAGGGATGAAAAAAGATATTCCAAGCAAACATAAACCAGTAGTGAGCAGGAGTAACTAGGTATACTTATATCAGAAAAAATGGACTTTTAGTCAGGAAGAGTAAAAAAAAAAAAAAAAAAAAAAAAAAGTCATTATATAATGATAAAGAGATCAATCTAGCAAGAGGATATTACAACCCTAAATATATATGCACCCAACACTGGAGCACCCAGATTCATGAAGCAAATATTACTAATCTAAAGGCAGATATATACTGCAATACAGTAATAATGGGGGTCTTCAATACCACATTCCCAGCATTAGGCAGATTATCTAGACAGAAGATAAACAAAGAAACATTGGATTGCAACAGGATATCAGACCAAATGGGCCTCACAGACATTTACAGAACATTTTATCTAACAAATGCAGAATATACTTTTCATCAGCACATGGAACATCCTCCAGGATAGACCATATGTTAGAGAACAAAACAAATCTCTACAAATTAAAAAAATCAAAATCATATCAGGTGTCTTCTCAGACCACTATGGACTAAAATGAGAAGTCTGTGCCAAGAAGAACTCTGTAAACTATACAAATACATATACTATTCAAATATGTATACTATACACATATTTATATACAAATATATACAACTATGTGTATACAAATTTGCAAACATAGAAATTAAACATGTTTCTGAATGAATATTGAATCAATGAAGAAATTAAGATGGAAATAAAAAAATGTATTGAAACAAACGAAGATGGAAGCACAATATACCAAAACCTGTGGGATACAGCAAAAACAGGGCTAAGAGGGGAAGTTTATAGCAATAAATGCCTACAGCAAAAAATTAGAAAGATTACAAACTAACAATCTAACAGTGTACCTCAAAGAACTAGAAAAGCAAGAACAAATCAAATCCAAAATTAGAAGAAGAAAGTAAATAAAGATCAGAGTAGAACTAAATGAAACAGAGAAAAAATACAGAGAATCAGTCAAATAAAAAGTTGATTCTTTAAAAAGTTGGAAACAAGATTGGTAAACTGCTAGCTAGGCTAACCAAGAAGAGAAAATAAATTTCTCCTTTCATATCTTATTTGAAGAAATGAATCTCTGTAAATAAAATCAGAAATGAAAAAGGAGATATTACAACTGATACCACAGGAATACAAAAGATCATCAGAGACTATATGACAAACTGGAAAACCCAGAGGAAATGGATAAATTCCTGGAAACATACAGTCTACCAAGATGGAATGAGGAATAACTAGAAAACCTGAACAGACCAATAATGAGTAGCAAGGTTGAATCAGCAATAAAAAGTCTGTCAACAAGGAAAAGCCCAGGACCAGATAGATTCACAGCTGAATTCTACCAAATATATAAAGAAGAACTAATACCAATCCTCCTGAAACCATTCCAAAAAATTGAGGAGGGAATTCTCCCTAACTCATTCTATCAGGCCAGTGTCACCCTGATATCAAAAGCAGACAAGGACACAAGCAGAAAATCTACAGGTCAATATTCCTGATTAATCTAGATGCAGAAATTCTCCATACAGTACTAGCAAGCCACATCCAACAGCACTTTCAGAAGATTAGGTGAGGCTTATACCTCACATGCAAGGATAGTTCAACATATGCAAATTAATAAATGTGATACATCACATCAACAGAATGAAGGACAAAAACCATACAACCATCTCAATAGATGCAGAAAAAACGCTAGATACAACTCAACAAGTCTTCATGATAAAAACTTTTTTTTTTTGAGACAGAGTCTTGCTCTGTCACCCAGGCTGGAGTGCAGTGGCATGATCTCAGCTCACTGCAACCTCTGCCTCCCAGGTTCAAGCAGTTCTTCCTGCCTCAGCTTCCAGAGTAGCTGGGATTACAGGCACCTGCCACCAAGCCCAGCTATTTTTTTTTTTTCTTTTGTATTTTTAGTAGAGACGGGGTTTTACCATGTTGGCCAGGCTGGTCTCGAACTCCTGACCTCAGGTGATCTGCCTGCCTCGGCCCCCCAAAGTGCTGGGATTGCAGGTGTGAGCCACCATGCCCAGCTGATAAAAACTCTTAAGAAACTAGGCACAGAAGGAACATACTTTAAAATAATAAAGGCCATATATGACAAGTCCACAGCTAACATCATCATGATAGGGAAAAATTAAAAGCCTTTCCTGTAAGAACTGTAATAAGACAAGGTTGCCCGCTTTCACCACTCCCATTCAACCCAGTACTGGAAGTCCTAGCCAGAGGAATCAGGCAAGGGAAAGAAAGAAAAGGCATCCCCATTAGAAAAGAGCAAGCGAAATTGTCCCTCTTTGCTAATGATATTATTCTATATCTAGAAAAACCTAAAGACTCCACCAAAACACTCTTAGGTTTCATAAATGAATTCAGTAAAATTGCAGGTTACAAAAGTAAAGGATAAAACAATCAGTAGCATTTATATACCCCAATAATGACATAGCCAAGACCGAAATCAAGAAGGCAATCACATTTACAATAGCTACAAAAAATACTTAGGAATAAATTTAACCAAAGAGGTGAAGGATCTCCATAAGGAAAACTATAAAACACTGATGAAAGAAATTGAAGAGGACACACAAAAACATGGGAAGACATCCCTTGTTCATGGGTTGGAAGAATTAATATCGTGAAAATGACCATACTACCAAAAGCAATCTACAGAGTCAATACAATCCCTATCAAAATACCAGTGCCATTCTTCACAAAAACAGAAAAAACAATCCTAAAATTCATGTAGCACCAAAAAAGATCTCCAATAGCCAAAGCAGTCCAGAACAAAAAGAACAAAGCTGGAGACATCACATTACCTGGATTCAAAATACACTACAAAGCTATAGTAACCAAGACAGCATGTATTGATATACAAATAGACACACAGACCAATGGAACAGAATAAAGAACCCAGAAATAACGCCATATATTTACAGCCAACTGATCATTGTCCAAGCTGATAAGAACATACATTGGGGAAAGGACACTTTCTTCCGTAAATGGTGCTGGGAAAATTGGATAGCCGCGTGCAGAAGAATGAAAGTGGACCCTCCTTATCTCTCACCATATATAAAAAAGACTCTACATGGACTAAAGACTTAAACACGAGACTTGAAACTATAAAAATACTCAAAATTTAGGGCAAATTCTCCTGGACATTGATCTAGGCAAAGAAAGTATGACTAAGACTTCAAAAACACAGGCAACAAAACCAAAAATAGACAAACGGGATTTAATAAAACTAAGGAGCTTCTGCACAATGAAAGAAATAATCAACATAGCGAAGAGAGAACCTGGTGAATGGAGAAAACATTTGCAAACTATTTACCTGAGAGGAGACTAATATTCAGAATATACAGGGAACTCATACAATTCAACAGGAAAAAATAATCCTATTAAACTTGAGTAAGGGACATGAATTGACGTTTCTCAAAAGAACACATACAAACAGCCAGTGGTCGTATGAAAAAAATGCTCATCTGTTCATCTTATGCCTAAAAAACAAAAAAAGAATAGCTTAACATCACTAATCAGAGAAATGCAAATCAGTCAGAATGGCTATTATAAAAAGACAAAAAAATAACAGATGGTGGAAAGGATGCCAAGGAAAGGGAACTGTTATATGCTGCTGGTGGAATGTAAACTAGTACAGGCACTATGGAACACAGTATGAAGATTTCTACAAAAAAAAAATAGTATTATCATTTGATCCAGCAATCACACTACTATCTACCCAAAGGGGAAAAAATTAGTATATCAAAGGAGCATCTACACTCGCCTATTTATTGCAGCACAATACACAATTGCTATGATACGGAATTGACCTAAATGTTCATCAGCAAATAAATAGATAAAGAAAATGTGGTGGCCGGGCATGGTGGCTCACGCCTGTAATCCCAGCACTTTAGGAGACCGAGGCGGGTGGATCACGAGGTCGGGAGATCGAGACCATCTGGCTAACACGGTGAAACCCCGTCTCTACTAAAAATACAAAAAAATTAGCTGGGCGTGGTGGTGGGCGCCTGTAGTCCCAGCTACTCGGGAGGCTGAGGCAGGAGAATGACATGAACCCAGGAGGTGGAAATTGCAGTGAGCCGAGATTGCGCCACTGCACTCCAGCCTGGGTGACAGAGCGAGACTCCATCTCAAAAACAAACAAAACAACAACAACAAAAAGAAAATGTGGTGTATATACACAATGGAATATTGTTCAGACATAGGCAAGAATTAAATCATGTCATTTGTAGCAACACAAGTGGAACTGGAGGTTAGTATCTTAAGTGAAATAAGCCTGGCACAAAAAGACGTCGTATGTTCTCACTTTTATGTGGGAGCTAAAAATTTTGAACACATGGAGGTAGAGAGTAGAAAAATAGATAACAGAGACTGGGAAGGGTGGGTAGAGAGATGAAGAGAAGAGGTTTAAAGGGTACAAAGATGCAGTAAGATAGAAGAAATAAAGTCAATGTTTTAGAGCAGAGTAGAATTACTATACTTAACAAAAATGTATTTTATTCAGGTGATGGGCATCCGAATACCCTAACTTGATCACTAGACAGTATATACATGTCACAAAACTTTTGATGTGCTCCACAAATTTGTGTAAATAATAATAAAAGGATGCAATGAAAGGTTGTTAGAGGAGACTCAAGACAGTGGGATGTCATATTCAAAATGCTCAAAGATGGCTGGACATGGTGGCTCTCATGCCTGTAATACCAGCATTTTGGGAGACTGAGGCAGAAGGACTGTTTGAGCCCAGGAGATTGAGACCAGCCTGGGCAACATGGTGAGACCCAGTCTCTATTTAAAGAAAATTGAAAGTAACCAAACAAAAAACAAAGTGCTCAGAGTTAGATAAACTGTTAACTGAGAATCTTATGTCCAGCAAGTTAACTTGCAAGCATGAAAGTGAAATCGACATATTCCCAGATAAAACCTGTGAGAATTGGTTGTTACAGCCTTCCCTTAAAATAAATACTAAAAGTATTTTGAAAGCAAGTGACTTAAGGTGGGAATTAAATACACATGAACAAAGAGCATTGGCAAAGTTAATTGTAAAGAAGAATATAAATGCATATTTCTTCTTTGTTAGTTGACTTTAAAAGCAATTTAAAAATAATTTATATGTAAGCAATTTGTATATATATATGTATGCATTGAATTTATATATTATGTGTGTGTGCATGCGTGTGTGGTTGCATATGTGTATATGCCCATAACATATAGAAATGTATTATCTTTGGCAATAACAGTACAAAGGAAGTGGGCAGGGGGAAAGTTCTGTTGTGGTAAGAAATGACTTTAAATGATAACTCAAATTGAGAAGATGAAATGGAGATCCAGAAATGGTAAATAATTTTAATATAACTAAAGCTATAAATATGTATGTTTTCTCCTTTCTTCTCTCAGCTTCTTTAGAATACATAAAATTATATAAAGTAATAATCTTATAATGCTGGATTTATAACCTTTATAGATGTAATGTGTAATAATATCACAAAAAGGCAGAAAAGGAAATAGAGTTATATAGGAATAACTTTTTAATATCTCACTGCTGTTAGTATAGGTCTGAAGCTGATTATGACCAGTCAAGATTCATATGGTAGGCCAGGCATGGTGATTCATGTCTATAATCCCAGCACTTTGGGAGGCTGAGGCAGAAGGATCATTTGAGTCCAAGAATTTAAGACCAACCTGGGCAACATGGCAAGACCCTGTCTCTACAAAAAAATTTTTTAAAAACGAGCTTGACATGGTGCCATGTGCCTGTAGTCACAGCTACTCAGGTGGCTGAGGTGGAAGGATCACTGGAGCCTGGGAGGTTGAGGCTGCAGTGAGGCATGGTCATGCCACTGTACTTTAGCCTGGGTGACAAGGTGAGAACCTGTCTCAAAAAGAAAAGAAAAGAAAAGAAGATTCATATGGTAAAGGCTGATGTGACCACTAAGGAAAGAACTCAAAAATACAGTTCAAAATTATTAGATAAATTAAGACATTACATTAAAAAGAATCTGCTTGTTTTAGATCTTTGAGGAATCACCACACTGTCTTCCACAATGGTTGAACTAATTTACATTCCCACCAACAGTGTAAAAGCGTTCCTATTTCTCCACATCCTCTCCAGCATCTGTTGTTTCCTGGCTTTTTTTGTTTGTTTTTTGAGATGGAGTCTCGCTCTGTTGCCCAGGCTGGAGTGCAGTGGCACAATCTCGGCTTACAGCAAGCTCCACCTCCCGGGTTCAAGCCATCCTCCCATCTCAGCCTCCTGAGTAGCTGGGACTACAGGCACGCACCACCATGCCCAGCTAATTTTTGTTGTTTTTAGTAGAGACAGGGTTTCACTGTGTTAACCAGGATGGTCTCGATCTCCTGACCTTGTGATCCATCCGCCTTGGCCTCCCAAAGTGCTGATTACAGGCGTAAGCCACCATTACTGGCCATTTCCTGACTTCTAATGATTGCTATTCTAACTGGCGTGAGATGGTATCTCATTGTGGTTTTGATTTGCATTTCTCTAATGACCAGTGATGATGAGCTTTTTTTCATGTTTGTTGGCTGCATAAATGTCTTCTTTTGAGAAGTGTCTGTTCATATCCTTTGCCCACTTTTTGAGGGGGTTACTTTTTTCTTGTAAATTTGTTTACGTTCTTTGTAGATTCTGGATATTAGCCCTTTGTCAGATGGATAGATTGCAAAAATTTTTTCCCATTCTGTAGGTTGACTGTTCATTCTGATGATAGTTTCTTTTGCTGTGCAGAAGCTCTTTATTTTAATTAGATCTCATTGGTCAATTTTGGCTTTTGTTGCCATTGCTTTTGGTGTTTTAGTCATGAAGTCTTTGCCTATGCCTGTGTCCTGAATGGTATTGCCTAGGTTTTCTTCTGGGGTTTTTATGGTTTTATTTCTTACATTTAAGTCTTTAATCCATCCTGAGTGAATTTTTGTATAAAGTGTAAGGAAGGGGTCCTGACTGTTTTCTGCATATGGCTAGCCAGTTTTCCCAACACCATTTATTAAATAGGGAACCCTTCCCTCCCATTGCTTATTTTTGTCAGGTTTGTCAAAGATCAGATGGTTGTAGATGTGTGGCATTATTTCTGAGGCCTCTGTTCTGTTCCATTGGTCTATATATCTGTTTTGGTACCAGTACCATGCTGTTTTGGTTACTGTAGCCTTGTAGTATAGTTTGAAGTCAGGTAGCATGATGCCTCCAGCTTTGTTCTTTTTGCGTAGGATTGTCTTGGCTGTACAAGCTCTACCATTTGACCCAGCAATCCCATTACTGGGTATCTACTCAAAGGATTATAAATCATTCTACTATAAAGACACATGTACACATATGTTTATTGCAGCACTATTCACCATAGCAAAGACTTGGAACCAATCCAAATGCCCATCAGTGATAGACTGGATAAAGAAAATGTGGCACATATACCATGGAATACTATGCAGCCATAAATAGGCTGAGTTCATGTCCTTTGCAGAGATATGGATGAAGCTGGAAACCATCATTCTCAGCAAACTAACACAGGAACAGAAAACCAAACACCATATGTTTTCACTCTTAAGTGGGAGTTGAACAATGAGGACACATGGACACAGGGAGGGGACAATCACACACTGGGACCTGTTGGTGGGTAAGGGGCTAGGGGAGGAACAGCATTAGGAGAAATACCTAATGTAAATGATGGGTTGATGGGTGCAGCAAACCACCATGGCATGTGTATACCTTGGTAACAAACCTGCACGTTCTGCACATGTATCCCAGAACTTAAAGTATAATATAACAAAAAGAATCCACTTGATGCAGAAGAGTAAAGGAAGAATAAAGGAACAGAAAAATTCGAAGACATAAGAAAACAAAATGCAAAATATCAAATGTAAATCCAACTACAGTATATCATTAATAACATTAAATGTGAATATATTAAACAAGAGGCAGAGATCGTCACATTAGATAAAAGCAGAAGATCCATCTATGTGATATTTACAGGACACACATGTTAAATTCAATAATACAGGCCAGGTGTGGTGGCTCATGCCTGTAATCTCAGAACTTTGGGAGGCCAAGGAGGATGGATCACCTGAGGTCAGGTGTTTGAGACCAGACTGGCCAACATGGTGAAACCCTGTCTCTACTAAAAGTACAAAAAGTAGCCGTGTATGGTGGTGCAAACCTGTAATCCCAGCTACTGAGGAGGCTGAGGCAGGAGAATCATTTGAACCTGGGAGGCAGAGGTTGCAGTGAGCCAAGATCACGCCACTGCACTCTAGCCTGGGTGACAGAGCAAGACTTTGTCTCAAAAAGAAAAAAAAATTCAATGATACAAACAGACTAAGTTAAAGGATGAAAAACTACCATGGGAACAGCAATCACAGGAAGGCTGGAAGTGCTAATATCAGAAAAAAAATAGACTTACAAATGCTACTGGTGATAAAGAGGGACATTTTATGATAAAAGGGTCATCAATTAGGAAGCTATAACAATTATAAACCCATATGCACCGAATCACAGACACGCAAATACATGAAGCAAAAAGTCACAGAAATGGAGAAACAGATAACTCAACAATAATAGTTGGAAATGTCAGTTCCTCACTTTCAACAATTGATCAAAAAACTAGGCCCAAGGTCATCAAGGAAACAGGAAGTTGAACCATACAAGCCTATCAGACTTATCAGATCTCTAGAACACTCTACCCAACAGCAACAGAATCTGTATTCTTCTCAAGTGTCCTGGAGACATTCTCCAGGATAGACCATACATAGATCACAAACCATTTAAATAAAGAGAATAGAAATAATACATTTCATATACTCTGCCCACAATAGAATTTAATTAGAAATGACTAACAGAAGGACATTTGGGAAACTCACATAAAATAACACATGTCTAAATAGCAAGTTTAAGAAGAACCCAAAAGGGAAATTTGAAGCACCTTGAAATGAATTAAGACACAACACAGGTGGAGCAGCAGACTGAAGAGTGAAGCCCCTCCCTGGAGCCTGTGGACTGCCCCGCGCCTCCAGGTCCACGCCCCGCTCTGCGTCCTCGCACTCTCTATGTCCACGCCCCGCTTTGCGTCCTCGCACTCTCTATGGAGCCATCGAAGGCTTGGTTCCCCCATCTGCCTCCCCGGTAGTGCAGGCGGGCACCACAGGGAGGGCCCAAGGAGGTGGCATCTGTAGTGGCGGCCCCCACCCTGCTATGTGGGTACTAATGCGGGACCCTCTTTCGTACAGTGGAGCTGATCCCCAGCCACAGGATGAAGAAGAAGGGCCCCAGCCTGCCCAAGGGCCTGGATGTGAAGGAGCAGGGGCAGTAAGTGTGTCTGCGGGCTGGGTTCTTTCCAGGATGGCAGTCTGTGTTTGGACAGTGCTGCTGTGCCGGGCCTGACCACCTCATCCCGGGACAGCCTCTGCCATCTGATACCCAAGTGGCATGGCCTCCTCCAGGAAGTCCTGCTGGCAGGCTCTGGGCTTCAGCCAAGATGAGGTGCAGATGATGCACCCTGCAGATGAGGGTGCAGAGTCACAGGGCACACTCATGGAGCTGCCCTGGGCTGCTCCCAGTGGGTCAGAGAGGGGTTCTATGTCCTGCAGGAGGGTGGCCACCTCCCGTCCCAGAGACAGCCGCTGAGTGGGGTTTGAGCCCAGGCTCTGCTTCTGCAAGATGTCCTGTGGAGGCTTGCCTGGCCTGCTGGCTGTGTGGCAGAGCCTGCATACCTGCACCCTCCTTGCCCCTCCCTCCACCACTGGCCTCTCCTTGGAGTCTCAACACTACTCTGCTGTTCCAGAACAGTCTCTTTACATGCCTGTTTCTCCTCTGGGATGAGAGGGCAGGAACCAGGCCCTGTTCTTATGGGCGTCCCCACCTCATAAACCCTGAGCCACCCAGCGAGGTGATGGAGAGGGGACTGGTGCAGGACAGGGAGGGGTTTCTCCTCCTAAAGCAGAGGAGACTGGTGCTTTGAGGCTCACCCCAAAGGCAGGCTCCATGCCCTGTCCTCGAGTCACTTCTCCCACGCCACAGTGCACCAGAGACATTTCCCTATGTGCCTAGGAGTTCCCCACCATCGTCGTGTTTGTGGCACCATGGCGGTCTCCTGAATGGATGTGCATTCACTTAACCAGCCCTTACTGGTGGGCAGAGGTGGTTCCCAGAGCTCGGCATGTGTTGGTTTACTATTCTAAATGTTGCTGTGCTGAACATCCACAGGACGGGGACTTGGGGGCTTTTGTCTGTGTGTGAAGGCTGCCCAACACGGGGCAGTGCGGGACGGTGGGGACTAGCCCAGGAGCTCAGGGCTGGGCACAGCTCCCAGGCAGCGGCTGTTTGTGGGGAAGCGGGTTCCGGAGTGGCCACCTGCTGACTGTGAGGCTCTGTTGCAGAATTCCCTTCTTCAAGTTCTGCTACCAGTGTGGCCGCTCCATCGGGGTCCGCCTCTTGCCCTGCCCTCGCTGCTACGGGATTCTGACCTGCAGCAAGTACTGCAAGACCAAGGCCTGGAACGAGTTCCACAAGAAGGACTGCGGGGACCTGGTGGCCATCGGTAGGTCGGCCCTCAGGTTGGGAGGCAAGGGGTCCGCTGCTGCTGAGGGCGAAGGCGCAGACCTGGGGTGCTGGTGAGGGGCACCTTCATTTCCCGAAATCTCTCCAGATTCAGGCCACTTTTCCACCATTTCCAGATGGGCCTGTTGGGCATCAGGAGGCCACTGAGGCAGCCTGGCTCTTCCTCACCTACTGTGGCAGCATGATGCTTGTCCTCGCCCTGGAAGGGGATACACCCCATCCCTGCAGAGCTGGAACATGGACCCCTGGGGGCTCTGTGGATCCGTGGGAGCTTCACTGAACTCCTGGGGCCTCTGCTGACACGTGGGAGCTTCACTGAACTCCTGGGGGCTCTGTGGACCCGTGGGAGCTTCACTGAACTCCTGGGGGCTCTGCTGACATCTGGGGGCTTCACTGACACCTGGGGGCTCTGCTGGACACCAGTGCCTCTGGACCACAGGGCAGTTGGCCTTGGGGCTCCTTCAGGAAATTTCCTCCCAGCCTGCCGTCTCAGATGTCTGTCGTAGTGTAGACATCAACAGGTGTCTGCTTCTAGAAACATCGGTTCTCCTGCGCTCCCCTCCTCCCCTCCTTGGTGTGACCAGGGCCCGGAGCCTCGAGGGCGGCGGGCATTGCTGAGGCTGGTGTGTGAGGCTGTGCAGTGGTGACCGCTCTACTGGGACCTGGCTGGGTTCCCAGCCTGGTGGGGATGGGAGTGGGTCTGGGAAAGCCCCTGTCCTTGGGCCTGCGCCCTGAAGCGAATGGCTGCTGACCTCCTTCCCCACTCTATAAAATGGGGCTTTATTTTTTTTTTTCTTTTGAGGTGGAGTCTTACTGTGTCACCAAGTCTGGAGTGCAGTGGCGCGATCTCCGCTCACTGCAACCTCTGCCTCCCAGGTTCCAGCGATTCTCCTGCCTCAGCCTCCCCAGTAGCTGGGACTACAGGCGCGTGCCACCACGTCTGGCTAATTTTTTGTATTTTTAGTACAGACGGGGTCTCACCATGTTTGCCAGGATGGTCTCAATCTCCTGACCTTGTGATCCACCCACCTCGGCCTCCCAAAGTGCTGGGATTACAGGTGTGAGCCCCCGCGCCCGGCCAATGGGGCTTTTAATAACAGGCACCCTCGGTGGGGTCACAGCTCCTTGGCTTGTAGACTCCAGGATGGGACTTGGTGGGTCTGGCAGGCCCCTCTTTGAAGAGTTACCGCAGATAGCCCTCAGGCCTTGCTGCGTCCGTTCTCCTTGCCTGCAAAAGCGCTAGACAGAGCACAGTCCTCAGCCGCCCCACATAGCCTGACTTCTGGAGCCAGGCCTGGGGGGAGGCCAGCTCCAGCCCCCTCTTCCGCCTCCCCCATACCTTTTCCTCCTCCAGTGACACAACTGGAGGAAGTTTCCAGAAGGAGAGAAGAATCTCAGTGAAGCAGCAGCTGCACGTCCGAGGCTTGGGGAGGACCCAGGACTGTGTGGGTTTCTTACCTGCCCGAGCCACCTCGGGGAATCTTCCAGCCTACTGCATGCGTTTCTGCAGTTTTGGGGCCATGCTTTGCAGCCGTGTCTCCCTTGCGACCTCACAATAAATTGGCTCCACAGGGTGTTTTTGACAGTCTGTGCTGTGCTCCGCCCCTCGCGGGGCAGTCCCAGAGCTTTTGTGGAGCCTGTGCCTGCCTCTGCCCTTGGCTTTGATCTTGCCTGGCCTGCCATGGGGCCTGGCCTGGGCCGTCCTGATGGACCAGGCAGGCGAGGGTCAGGACTCGGAGCCTGCTGCAGAGATGGCGTGGGGGTAACTCCTGGGTCTCTGGGGCTTGTTCTGCGACCTTGCTAGGAGCCCGTGGCAGCAGGCTCCACTCCCTGCTCAGGTGCCCATGGGTGCAAGGCTCCTACTGGGTTCTGCGGTACTCATTTGTTCCCTGTGCACTTACGGAGTGTCTGCTGTGTGCTGAGTGTTCTGAAGATGACGGTGTTTGTGGAAATTACTGGGACTGAGAGGATGGAGGGCCTGGAGCAAATGACAGGGAGCAGTGCTGCCTTCGAGGGTCACCCACGTGGAAATTCATGGAGAGGGCAGGGGAGGGTGCACCGCATGGGGCGGACCTGGAAAAGGACAACAGCATCCCCGGGGACAAGGGGACAGTGTCCAGGGACGAGGACGATGGAGGTTTGCTGCTGAGGGCAGAAGAGCTGGGAGTGTGGGGGGTGGGAGCCTGTGCTGGGGCTGGAGCCAAGCAGGTGAGGCCCCACTCCAGGCTGGCTTGTGACTGTCAAAGCAGCTGCACCTGCAGTGACTTGTTGCTGGCTTCCTTGGTCTCATCAAAGATGGGCTGCATGCTGGGGGTTTGTTGGGGTGCCCTGGGAAATGCTGCTATAAGGGGTCAGCAACGAGCCTGGGCAGAGGGACAAGCTGACTGATGGGTGGCTTTTCATAGGGGCTCCAACAGACGCAGGGGCCAGGCCTTTGTACCCCTGCATCGGCTGGTCACTGGTCACAGGCTGCCCCTGGGAGGGTCGTAACCGTGTGAGCTGGCTCACTGCCGCCAAGAGCTGTTCCTGGTCGGGGGCTCCGGGATGCTGGGTGGGTGTAGGCACCCCCAGCTTCCACTACCTCTGCTAGAAAGGAAAAAGCTGCTAATGGGTACTTATTTGATGGTACACTTAATTCTGTAGAAGTTAGAGAATATCTGTAAAGCAAAAGAAAGAACCTGTAAGTGACAATTATCCACACTGTATTAGTCCATTCTCGCACTGCTACAAATACATATCAGAGACCGGAAAATGTATAGAGAAAGGAGGTTTAACTGGCTCGGGGTTCTGCAGGCTGCACAGGAAGCATGGCGGCATGTGGCAGCTTCAATCATGGCAGGAGGAGAAGGGGAAGCCGGCACTTCACATGGCCGGAGTGGGAGGAAGGTGAGGGGCTGCCACACACTTTTAAACAGCCAGATCTCGTGAGAATTCTGTGACCACAAGAACTGCACCAGAGGGGGACGTCTGCCCACGGGATCCAATCACCTTCCACCAGGCCCCACCTCCAGCATAGGGGATTACAATTTCACATGAGATTTGGGCAGAGACACAGATCCAAACCGTATCACAGACACCCGGAAACTACCACGGCCAACACTGTGTGCCCCTTCGATCTCTACAGGCATAAGTGCGCACAGACACGTGTGTCTAGAAGTGGGAGCATCCTCTCTGTTCTGAAATAGGCCATGAACATCTCTGTTATTACTTTTCTGCAACATAATTTCCCCAAATAGCTTTATTTTGTATTATGTATGCAACATATGCATTTTTAAGAGAGAAGACAGCAAAGACGAGTGATAAAAATAACTGGGGGAGGTGGCATATGCCTGTGATCCCAGTGACTTGGGAGGCCGAGGTAGGAGGATTGCTTGAGCCCAGGAGTTCCAGACCAGCCTGGGCAACATAGTGAGACCCTGTCTCTAAAAAAATGATCTTAGCTGGGTGTGGTCGCACACACCCGTAGTCCCAGCTAGCTACTCAGGAGGCTGTGGTGGGAGGACTGCTTGAACTAGGAGTTTGAGGCTACAGTGAGCTGTGATGGCATCACTGTGCTCTGGCCTGGGTGAGAGTGAGATGCTGAAAAATAATTTTTAAGAATGAGAAAATCATCTTAATCTTACAATTCAAGGATAAGCATTCTCAGCATTTTGGGGAACATACTCTTTATTTTTTTTGAGACAGAATTTCTCTCTTGTTGTCCAGGCTGGAGTGCAATGGCGGCATCTCAATTCGCTGCAACCTCTGCCTCCTGGGTTCAAGCAGTTCTCCTGCCTCAGCCCCTGAGTAGCTGGGATCACAGGCGTGTGCCAACACACCCGGCTACTTTTGTACTTTTAGTAGAGACAGGGTTTCACCATGTTGGGCAGGCTGATCTCGAACTCCTGACCTCAAGTGATCCACCCGCCTCGGCCTCCCAAAGCGCTGGGATTACAGGCATGAGTCACCGCGCCCGGCCCTTGGGGAACATATTCTTTGACTGTAACCCGTGCATGCAGGCATCCACACTGAGCCACACTGTGTACACGCAGGCACTGTCTCGTGTCCCCGCTGCTTATTAAAATCGCACGGTTAGTTCTTCAAGCCCAGCCTACCACACATGGTGTTGGTCCCGCCATCTTCGGTGGCCGACGGCACTGCACTCCCTGGGCTAGGCGGAGTTCACCCACGTGATACCTGTTACAGGCATGCGGGTGGTTTCATGGTCCACGTTAAAGGGTGAACGGTTCTAAACAATGCTGTACACACACGGTTGGCCTAGTTTTCCCTCCAGTTAAATTCCAGGAAGTTATGTTTTCAGGTTCTAAGAGTTTTTGTTCTCAGTTGTGTATTCTTGGCGCACTCTTGGGGAAGGTTCTATCAGTCTGAAGCGTGGTCAAAAGACTGTGAGCGTGACTTCACCCTGCACCCGCGGCCACGAGCGCTGCAGGAGGTTTAGCCTTACCCAGGCTCCTAAGGATTTATGCGCGAGTCTGAGCATCTGTGCATGTTGGCGTGACATTGATGTTTTCTACTGGTCCCTTTTTTTTCTTTTTTTTGAGATGGAGTCTCGCTCTGTCGCCCAGGCTGGAGTGCAGTGGTGCCATCTCTGCTCACTGCAAGCTCCGCCTCTTGGGTTCAAACCATTCTCCTGCCTCAGCCTCCTGAGTAGCTGGGACTACAGGCGCCCACCACCTCGCCTGGCTAATTTTTTGTATTTTTAGTAGAGACAGGGTTACACCGTGTTAGCCTGGATGGTCTCGATCTCCCAACCTCGTGATCTGCCTGCCTCGGCCTCCCATAGTGGTGAGATTACAGGCAGGAGTCACCATGCCCGGCCTCCACGGGTCCCTTTTTATTGGAGATGTTTGCTCTTCCTGATGGATAGGAACTCTTTAAAGCACAGCAACTTCTCCTATGCCTTGTGTGCAGATAACTGTCTTGCAGTTTGCAGTGCGCACGTGGAAGTTTTTCTCGTGCTGTGAAATCCACCTGTCCTTTCCTCAGGGCCTGGCTTGCTGGAGTGCATAGAGAGCAGTCCCTCGCTGGGCTGATGTATGCAAGGGCAGCCTTTGCCCAGATTCTCACCACCGTTTTAATGCATTACTGTTTCACCTGTAATTGTATAACCAATCTAGCATTAATTTTTGTGTGAGGTTTGAGAGCCAGCTATCTAGATCTATCCCCAAATGGTCAGTGGGATCGAGTAATCCATTTCTCTTCCCTGGTGGGCACATGCCTGCCTCTTAGTTGCCATAGGGGCCCCTCCTGTGCTCTGCTGTCTCCACCTGCAGCTCTGGGCCCTTTTCACATCTGCCAGGACGGGCCCACCCTCCTCCTCACCGGCCCTGTGAAAGGGCCCTGCTGTGGCCATGTGCTTTTTCTTCCAGATGAATTGTGCAGGGTGTGTCAAGTTCCCAAATGTCTCACTGGGACTTAGCAATTATCTTGTTTCACTTGATTGGCAGACAGTTGGCATCTTCTGAGCAGAGTTGGTGAGATGGTGGTCACTTACTGGCACTGGATAATTTCCTCTCTATAGGAACCATCCCGTGCTCCTCTCTGATTTCACACCTCACACCCGGTCCTTCCTGAGGTCTGCTCAGCTCTGCCTTCAAAGTACAGCTCAGCCAAGCTGCTTCCAGAATCCCCTCCTGCCACCGTCCCTGTCCTCCTCATCATTCCATGCAGCCAGAGCCCAGACCACCTGTCCCTCGGCTTTTCCCCACCCACTTCCGGGATGGCCCATTAAATCCTTGCTGCTTGGGCCCTGAGGCCTCCCCACCCCACCACTGCCCACCACCGTGGAGAAACCCCGCCCAGCCTCCTCCTTTGGAGCTGGCCAGGCTGGTTCTCGCCCAGCCCTGCCAGTGCCCTGCCCTCTGTAGGGAACGCCCTCCCCAAAATGTCATCCGTGCCCGTCTCTCCTCTATGGGGTCAACACCTGCAGTGAGCCCTTGCCCTCTGACCCACAGGAGAGGTGAGGTGAGAACCTGGCAGAAGAGAACCGAGTCCCTGCGCAGGAGCCGACTCATAGTACAGGGAGCTGGGATGCCAGATGACAGGCGTCCCATGGAGAGAGAGGGACTGACGCTGCAGGGCCAGGCCGGTGGCGTGAGCAGGGTGGGCTTGTTTGTTACAGCAAGGAGGGGCCCTGTAGCCTGTGTGTGACGGCTCTGTCCTGGGAAGGCAGGAGGGGCTGGGGGCTTCAGAAGGGAGTGGACCACCCCCTCTTGGAGCAGCTCCTCTCTCCATCCCCTCCCCAGATGTTGACATTTGACATTTCGCCTGCCAGCGGTGGTCCCCACCAAGCAGGGATTCTGCTGTTTCAGGCAGAGCCTCCAGCTGCTGTGACCGTGCTGGTACAAGGCGGCGCTCTGGGCCCTTAGTGGAGACTCAGCTGATAGGTCCTGCCTTGTACACACCCCAGCAGGAATCTCCTATTTCGCACCCATTGGTGAAGGGGGCCACATGCGTGGTTGCCGGTAGGGCAGCCGAGTTCCCTGAGTAGTTGCCGTGGTCCCTGTGGACGCCGTACCTGCTGAGCCTCTTCTTTTCAGTCTTTCTGGCTCTTGGTTCCCTGCCGGGCGTCACGCAGCACCCTGGGATGACAGCATGGCAGCGCCTGGCGGTTTGTGGGAATGCCTTCAGCAGCCCTTTTCTTGGGTGGAGGCCAGCATGCCTTCCCATGGCGTGTCACACTTGAACTCATTCTGTTGATTAATTTCTCGCCCTTCAATCTTTAACTCTTTCTCAGACTTCATTTTGCACAGCTGCCTGCCTGTCCCATCTATGCTCACCTCTGTGTGTTCCATGTGTGGTGAAGCCCCCCGTGGTTCAGGGCATATCCTGGTCCTGCCCTGCCTGTGGTGGTCACCAGCATGTCAGGGAGGAACGTGGAGGACCCATGCCTCATGGAGCCCCTTCTTTGCTTCAAGTCGGGTACCTCACCTGGTTTGTGGACAGGCCTCGACACTGGGGGTCCTCCAGGCTGTCCTTCCTCTCCCTCGAGGCCCCTCTTCCCACGGAGACTCCGTCTAGAGCAGAGATGCTGCCGAACCTCCCGCTGCTGCCTCAGGGTCTCGAGGGGCTCCAGCAGCTGGGTCTCGTCCTCAGAGACCCTCAGAAACAACTCAGGGCCCTTCGCTGTCACCGTGGTCAGCTTTGCCCTTTATGGACCCAGCTGTCTGCACTTCAGCAGCTTGGAGTCCGGCACCACCAGAGCGTTCGCAGTGGAAGGGAGGCTTGCCGGGGCCTCCCTGAGCTCCTGCAGAGGTCACTCTGCTCTGCAAGGTGGAAAGTGGCTGTGGCCTGGGAGGGTTCAGGGCCCTGTCTGCTTCCGGGCCCTGTCTGTTTCCGGGCCCTGTCTGCTTCTGGGCCCTGTTTCTGGGCCCTGTCTGTTTCCGGGCCCTGTCTGCTTCTGGGCCCTGTTTCTGGGCCCTGTCTGCTTCCAGGCCCTGTCTGTTTCCGGGCCCTGTCTGCTTCCGGGCCCTGTCTGCTTCCGGGCCCTGTCTGCTTCTGGACCCTGTTTCTGGGCCCTGTTTCCGGGCCCTGTCTGCTTCCGGGTCCTGTCTGCTTCTGGGTCCTGTCTGCTTCCGGGCCCTGTCTGCTTCTGGGCCCTGTCTGCTTCTGGGCCCTGTTTCTGGGCCCTGTCTATTTCTGGGCCCTGTTTCTGGGCCCTGTCTGCTTCCGGGCCCTGTCTGCTTCTGGGCCCTGTCTGCTTCCGGGCCCTGTCTGTTTCTGGGCCCTGTCTGCTTCTGGGCCCTGTCTGTTTCTGCTCTCGAGCCCTAGAGGAGGTCCCCCGAGAGCCAGGCTGCTCCGCGCAGCCCTCCATCCTCCCCTTGGGGGCCACAGTATGGTCCAGCCCCTTAGCTATCTGTGAACGTGGAGTTCTGGGATGAGGGCCACATGTGAGAGCTGCAGTGTTCACCTAGGAGAATATGGGGCTGGGCTGGGGCAGAGGGAGGGGAGAGAATCCCTGGGATCCAGACCCCCCGCTGCTTCTCAGGGCCCTCAGCTCTTTTCTCCCCTGAGCAGCTTCTCTGAGACTTGTCCCAGGCTTCTGACTGTAAGTGGAGGTCTCTGGCTGGAGTCTTCTCTTGTCCCCACGGGGAGGCAGGACAGCAGGCACAGGGAGCCGCCTGTGTCCCCAGGGCCCCTCCAGGCTCTCCTGGGCAGTCTCCAGGTCAGGGAGGGATATAGGGGTGCTTGTCCTTGCCCACCCTGCCCCATCCCCACAGCCATCTTCAGTCCCATCCTGGCTGTGAGATGGTCTCCTGCCCTTTGGTTGCAGGGCCAGTGCCTCCCCCACTGTCCCTCCCCAGGAGGGCAGCCTTGGTGCCCCACAGTCACCCTGGGCACTGGATGGTGCATGGGGATCCTGGGCAGAGGGTCTGGGAGAAGCAGCTCACGGTCCATCTGGAAGGTGGATGCACACTCACCTGTCCCCTCGAAGGCTGAGGACCAGGCACCGTGG
Organism: Macaca nemestrina; assembly: GCF_043159975.1. Taxonomy (NCBI): domain Eukaryota; kingdom Metazoa; phylum Chordata; class Mammalia; order Primates; family Cercopithecidae; genus Macaca; species Macaca nemestrina. The sequence continues at coordinate 138,527,220 of NC_092135.1, read as the reverse complement.
GTGGGTGGCATGGTGTACCTGCTGGGCGCAAGATGACTAGGCCAAGCCACAGCCATGCTGTCTAAGAAGCCTGAGGCCTGGAGCCCATCTCAGGTGCTCCACAAGTCACCGTTTCTAAGAACTTCCAGCCAACTTCCTTGGAAGCAGGGACAGGGAGGGACATGGGAGCGTCCCGTGGTTCTCCAGGGTGTCCAGGGCATCACCTGCTCTGCCTGGGCCTAGGCCATTCCCCTTGCTGACGTGCACGCCACTGCTGCCTCCTGAGCCGGTGACAGTGAGCTGGGGCAGGCCGGCACCGTGGAACCCTGGCAGCTATGAAGGAGCCTCAGCAGCGGGAAAGTCAGGTGGTCTGGGGTGGGAGGAGGGGGTCACCCATGGGATGGAGATGAGGAGCAGGGGGATCTGGGGAGGGAAGGCAGGGAGACACAGAGGCTGGGACATGTGTTGAGTCTGAAGCCCCCTGGGACCCTCTACAGTGGGACTGGGAGCAAAGGAGAGGACTCCTACCCTGGGGTTCACCCCCAACTCTCTGGGGCAGCAGGGGAACATGGCTTCAGGTGCATCGGCCTGAAGGCCCAGGAAGGGTGTCCCTGAGTCTGCTGTCGTCTGCTGAGCACTAGCCCCCAGCCCAGCTGTGCTGCTATTGAAGGCGCTACAGAAGGGGGTCCCAGCAGGTCCAGGGTGCTCTGTGCCCCAGCCAACAGTCCTCCCTCTCCTGCTTCCCCTGTGTCCCCCCACTGGCCTGAACCCTGGGCAGCCTCCAGGCCCTGCGGCCTTATTGCAGGGCGGAGGGTTGGGCTTGCCCAGGTGGCTGTTGAAGGGTCAGTGTGCTGAGGGTGGGTCCGGGGCCAGCCCCTCCCCTGGCTCAGCCTATACCACCCGCCGCCCCCAGACCCCACTATACCTTGCCTCTCAGGAGAGTGGGCAGCCACCTAGGGGATGCCAGGTGGCAGCCAGAGGAGCCTTGGGCGGAGAGGGCAAGGAAACTAGGAATGGAAAGCAGTGCTGGGGTCTGAGAGGGACACAAACGGTGGGGAGGGAGCACAGGAGGCAGAGGGGACGGCTCTGGTTCTGACCTGGAAGGCTGTGCTGGAGATAAAGGGCCTGGAGTTTTCGGGTGTCAGGGTTCTGCCCAGAAGCCAGGGAGCTCCTGTGTTCTCTGGAAAGTTGGGGCAGCGGGCAGGAGGGGGTAGCCAAGGTATGTCCTGTGGTCCCAGGAAGGAGGCAGACAACATAGCTGTTGGCCAGGGTTTTCTTCCTTGGACATCATAGGGACAGAGCCTGGCCCTGCCTGCTCTTCTTGGAGCCTGGAGCCGGCACCTGCCTCCCTCCCTCCTTCCCACCAGCCCCCATCTGCCTCAGCCCGTGTCTTCCTTTGATTAACTGGAAAACAGAAACTTCCCGCACAGGCTGTGCCTCCATGCTGAATTGTTTGTGATTTTTCTTTAAGTAACTGCCTGCCACCTTGTAAGCTTCAAGGCCTTTCAAAACCTGGCTCTGACCTGATACACTATTTCAACTTAAAAACAAAAACAAAAAATGGTAGAACAATCGAAGGAGGCCCTGAGCCACCAGCATGCGGTGGGACATGTACACACGTGTTGTCCTGCTCCAATGCCTGGATTTTACGGAAACAGAATGAGATGCAGCTAAACCTGCCACCTTTCTCCTGTTTTGTGATTCTGCTTTTCATTTGTACCTCCTTGCGTGGGATGTGGACTTGCTCTCTGCGTGAAGATTTTACACTGCACCATCTGTTGGAAAGCATCGGTTTGCATTTCCTTGATGATGGATGAAGTTCAGGGCTTTTTCATACGTTAATTTATTGGCCACTTAGAGTTCCATGTCGGTGAATTACGTGTGAGCGTGATCTTTGCCCCCTTTTCCTATTAAACTGTCTTTTTTTATTGCTTATGGGAGCATCTTGCATGCTCTATGGCCTCGTCTCACGGTGCCGTGCCTGTGCACGCAGTTTGGAGCACGCATGCCTCGCCGTCGTCCCCTTTGCCTCTGCAGCGTAGGGTTTTGTCTCTGGGAAGGCTTGTTCCAGCCCATGGCCATGCGTCTTCTCCTCTGCTGTCGTCTCCATGTGGTGAGGCGTCGCTTTTCACATTTCGGTCCCTATTCCATAGGAGAGTGATGAAGATATGTTTTGTGTTGACACCATGACGTAGGGACCCTGTTTATCTTTCCCACGTGAACAGCCACAGCCCTGCACTGTATAGTTAAGGCTTCCTTGCCTACTCTTCTTGTCTCTAGAGGTTCAATGTCATCCAGATGGAAGCAGACAGTGGGTGGTCTTTTGTTGCCTTGAGGCTGTGAACCTGTAGAGGAGGGGCCTGTGGGCTTATGTCATCTCCACGGGGAGGTCTTTGTTCCAACTCCCACCTCAGCGGGTCCAAGAGCTGAGCTCCCTCTTGGTCCTTACATCCCAGCCCCTGCCTGCTGCAGCAGTCCCCACTGACCCTCCCCATGTCGGGGGTCTGGCCTTCTGATGGGGACTGTTACCACTTCAGCTCCACTTGGTGCTTTTTTCCCCTAACTTTATTGAGGTATCATTGACAAAAATTGTGTATATTCACGGTGTACACATAATGATTTGATATCCATACACATCATGAAATGATGACCATGATCAAATTAATGAACACATCCATCACCTCATACTTCCCATTTGTGGGTGTGTGCGCATGTGTGTGTGACGAGGTGGGTGTGTGCATGTGTGTGTGAGATGAGGTGGGTGTATGTGCATGTGTGTGACAGGTGGGTATGTGTGCGTGTGTGTGAGATGAGGTGGGTGTGTGCACATGCGTGAGATGAGGTGGGTGTATGTACGTGTGTGTGACATGAAGTGGATGTGTGTGCATGTGTGAGATGAGGTGGGGTGTGTGTGCATGTGTGTGTGACATGAGGTGGGTGTGTGCGCGTGTGTGACATGAGGTGGATGTGTGTGCATGTGTGACAGGTGGATGTGTGCGCATGTGTGTGATGAGGTGGGTGTGAGTGTATGTGCATGTGACAGGTGGATGTGTGCACGTGTGTGAGGTGGGTGTGTGCATGTGTGACATGGGTGTGTGCACGTGTGAGATGAGGTGACTGTGTGTGTGTGTGACAGGTGGATGTGTGCACGTGTGTGAGATGAGGTGGGTGTGGGTGTGTGTGCATGTGACATGAGGTGGATGTGTGCATATGTGTGTGTGAGATGAGGTGGGTGTGTGTGCATGTGTGTGTGACATGAGGGGGGTGTGTGCACATGTGTGTGTGAGGTGAGGGTGTGTGCGCATGTGTGTGTGAGATGAGGACACTTACAATCTACTCTTAGCAAATTTCAAGTAAACAACACAGTACTATTAACTACAGTCACCATGCTGTATACAAGACCCCAGAATTTACTCATCCTGTCTAACTGAAAGTTTGCGCCCTTTGACTAAGTCCAAGCCCCACGCCACCCCCAGCTATTGACAACCAGCTTTCTACTCTCTGCTTTTATGAATTTGAGTTTTCAAGATTCCACATACAAGTGAGATCATACAGTGTTTGTCCTTCTGTGTCTGGCTCATTTCACTGAGCATAATGTCCTCCAGGTTCATCCATGTTGTTGCAAAAGGCAGGGTTTCCTTCCTTTGTATAACTGAATAGTATTACATTGCATATATGCATCAATTTTCTCCATCCATCCATCCATCCATCCATCCATCCATCCATCCATCCTTCCATCCACTGACACTTAAGTTGTTTCCATTTCTTGGCTATTAGGAATGATGCTGCAATGAAGATGGGAGTGCAGGTATCTCTTTGACATAGCGATTTCATTTCCTTTGGATATACACCCACTAGTGGGATTGCTGGTTCATGTGGTAACTCTATTTTTAATTTTTGAGAAACCTCCATACTGTTTTCTATAATGGCTGTACCAATCATTCTCATCAGTTGTGCACAAGGGTTCCCTTTTCTCCACATTCTTGTCAACACTTGTTATCTCTTGCCTTTTTGATAATGGCCATCCTAACAGGTGCGAGGCGATGTCTCATTGTGGTTTTTCATTTCCCTGATGATTAGATGAGCACCTTTTCATATACCTGTTGGCCATTTTCTTTGAAAAAATTTCTATTCAGATCTTTTACCCATTTAAAAAATCAGGCTATTTGTTTTTTTGCTGTTAAGTTGTATGAATTTCTTAAGTATTTTGGACATAAATCTAATTCAGATATGTGGTTTACAAAGATTTTCACCAGTTCTGTAGATTGACTTTTATTTTATTGATTGTTTCCTTTGCTGTGCAGAGCTTTTTAGTTTGGTGTAGACTCACTTTTTATTTTTGCTTTTGTTGCCTGTGCTTTTGGTGTCATATCCAAAAAGTCTTTGTCAAGACCAATGTCAAGGGGGCATTTTCCTTATGTCTTCTTCTAGAAATTTTATGGTTTCAGGTCTTAAATTTACACTTTTAATCCATTTATTTTTTGTATATGGTGTAAGATAAGGGTCTGATTTCACTCTTCTGCATGTAGATATCCAACTTTCCAGGCGCCATTTGTCAAAGGGGCTCCTTTTGCTATTGTACATTCCTGGTCCCTTTGTCAAAGATTAGTTGGCTGCATATGTGTGAGTTTATTTCTGGACTCTTATCTGTTTTTATGACTGTATCATACTGTTTTGATTACTACAGCTTTGTAATATACTTGAAAACAGGATGTGTGATATATCCAGATTTGTTCTTCTTTTGCAAGTTTGCTTTAGCTGATTATTTTGTGATTCCATACAAATTTTAAGATTGTTTTTGCTATTTCTGTAAAAAAGATGCCATTGGAATTCTGATAGACATTGTATTGAGTTTGTAGACTGCTTTGGGTAGTATGGACATTTTAACAGTATTCTTCCAATCCATGAACATAAAATATCTTCCATTTGTTTGTACCTTAATTTATCTCATCAAGATTTTATAGTTTGCAGTATATGTTCTATATTTTATAGTATTTATAGTATTTATTTATAGTATTCAGTATATATTCTAAAAGTTCCACCAAAAAACCTGTTAGAAGTAATAATGAATTCATTAAAGTTGCAAGATACAATATCAGCATACAAAAATCAGTTGTTTTTATGCACTAACAATGAACTATCTGAAAAAGAAATTAAGAAAACAATGCCATTTACAATAGCATAAAAATAATAAAATACTTAGCAATAAATTTAAGCAAGGATCCTTTACCTCCCTTAAATTTATTGCTAAGTATTTTATTTAAGTATTTAAGCAAGGTTCTTTTACCTCACTTAAATTTATTGCTAAGTATTTTATTTAAGCATTTAAGCAAGGATCTTTTACCTCACTTAAATTTATTGCTAAGTATTTTGTTATATTTATGCTATTGTAAATGGGGTAATTTTCTTAATTTCCTTTTCAGATAGTTAATTGTTAGTGCATAAAAACACAACTAACTTTTGTGTGTCGATATTGTATCTTGCAACTTTAATGAATTCATTTATTACTTCTAACAGGTTTTTTGGTGGAACTTTTAGAATTTTGTATATATGAGAGATCATGTCCGCTCTTCAAAAGAAGACATACGTATCCAGCCAAAAAGCATGTGAAAAAAGCTTAATATCACTGATCATTAGAGAAATGCAAATCAAAACCACAATATGATACCATCTCACACTAGTCAGAATGGCTATGATTAAAAGTAAAACAATAATAGATGCAGGTGAAATTGCAGAGAAAAGGGAATGCATATGCACTGTTGGTGTGAATGTAAATTAGTTCAACCTTGTGGAAAGCAGTGTGGTGATTCCTCAAAGAGCTAAAAACAGAGCTGCCCCTTGACCCAGCAATCTCATCACTGTGTATGTACCCAAAGGAATATAAATTTTTCTACCATAAAGACATATATGCACACATATGTTCACTGTAGTTGTATTCACAATAGCAAGGACATGGAATCAACATAAATGCCCATCAGTGGTAGACTGGATCAAGAAAATATGGTACATATACACCATGAAGTACTAAGCAGCTATAAAAAAGAACTAGATCATGTCCTTTGCAGGAATGTGGATGGAGCTAGAGGCTATTATTCTTAGCAAACTAACACAGGAACAGAAAACTAAATACCACATGTTCTCACTTATATTAAGTGGGAGATAAATGATTAAAACATTTGGATACAAAAACGGGGAAACAACAGACACTGAGTCCTACTTGAGGGTAGAGGGTAAGAGGTTGGAGAGATTAGAAAAAATAACTATTAGGTACTAGGTTTAGTATTTGGGTGATGGAACAATCCATACAACAAACCCCTGTGACACGAGTTTATCTATATAGGAAACCTGCACATGTAACCCTAAACCTAAAATAAAAGATTTTAAAAAAGAGATCATGTTGTCTGGGCGTGCTGGCTCATGCCTGTAGTTCCAGCGCTTTGTTAGGCCAAGGTAGGTGGATCACAAGGTCAGGAGATCTAGACCACCCTGGCTAACACAGTGAAACCCCGTCTCTACTGAAAAAAAAAAAAAAAAATTAGCCGGGCATGGTGGTGGGTGCCTGTAGTCTCAGCCAGCTACTCGGGAGGCTGAGGCAGGAGAATGGTGTGAACCCGGGAAGCGGAGGTTGCAGTGAGCCGTGATCACGCCACTGCACTCCAGCATGGGCAACAGAGCGAGACTCTGTCTCAAAAAAGGAAAAAAAAAAAAATAAGTGGTGAGAGTGGGCACCTTTGTCTTGTTCATGATCTTAGAGGAAATGCTTTCAGCTTTTCACTATTGAGTATAATGTTAACTGTAGGCTTGTTATATATGTCCTCTATTACATTGAGGTATATTCCTTCTGTATCTAATTTGTTGAGAGTTTACCAAAGCAGGATGTTGAATTTTATCAAATACTTTTTCTGTATCTATTGAGATGACCATATGATTGTTATCCTTTATTCTGTTAACATGGTGTGTCACATTTATAGGTGTTCATATGTTGAACCTTGCATCAACATATATCCACATCCATATGGAATCTGTCCGTGTCTACCCCAACTTAGAAAAGTTTTCTGCCTTTGTTTCTTAAAATAAACTTTCTGCTCTTTGTTTCTGTCTTCTTTTGAGACTTCTATAATTCACGTATTTATTTTCTTGTTTGCCTCCATATGTCCCTTATGCATTTTTCACTCTTTATTCTTTACTCCTTTTTTATTCTTTTTTTTTTCTTGGTTAATTGTTGAGTTTTAAATAATTTGTCTTCAAGTTTACCGATTCTTTCTTCTGTATGATTGAGTCTGTTGAAGCTCTTTATTGAATTTTTCAATTTTGTCATTGTGCTTTTCAGCTCTAGGACTTCTATTTGGTTTTTTATGGTTTAAACTTTACATTTTATGCATTTGTTTTTCTTATTTTTTTGGTTGTCTGAGTTATCTCACATGTTATCGAGTTTCTTTAAGAAGATGGTTTTGAATTGTCAGGCAATGTATAGATCTTCATTTCCTTGGGATCACTTACTGGAGCTTTACTAGTTTCTTTTGATGGTATCTTTTTTTTTTTTTTTGAGACAGAGTTTTGCTCTTGTTGCCCAGGCTGGAGTACAGTGGCAGAATCTCAGCTCACTGCAACCTCCATCTCCCGGGTTCAAGCGATTCTCCCACCTCAGCCTCCCGAGTAGCTGGGATTACAAGCATGCACCACCATGCTCAGTTAATTTTTGTATTTTTAGTAGAGACAAGGTTTCACCATGTTGGCCAGGCTGGTCTCGAACTCCTGACCTCAAGTAACCTACCTGCCTCAGCCTCACAAAGTGCTGAGATGACAGGTGTGAGCCACCATGCCCAGCTGTGGCATCATGTTGGCCTGATTATTATTCATAGAGCCTTGCATTGGTGTCTCAATTTGAAGGAGCAAACACCTCTTTCAGCTTTTACAGACTGATTTTGACAGATAAAGATCTGTTGGGTCTCTGAAGGGATTGCCTCCAGGATTAGTTTAGTCACATGGCTGCTGCTGAGTATACAGTGGGGTTTGTGGTTGGTGGGCCTATTCAGGATTGGAGCAGGCATTGATCATGTCCGGTCCCTGGGCAGACTGGACTGCCTTTAAGACCTTGAGGAATAGGGCTAGCTCTGGGACAAGGGTGCACTCAGTCACTGGGTGAGTTCCTGACAGACAGGACTGACCCCAGACCATGGTTAAAAGGGGATGAAACCAAGTCACAAGGCTGCTGTAAGGTTCACAGCTGAGACTGAGGTCTGTAGGCCTGCCTCTGGGGGCACAGATGGGCATGCCTCCTGTCAGGTTCTTGGGATGGGCAGGACTGCCTTCAGACCATGGCTGAGTGGGGCTGGAGCTGGGTCACAGGTCAACCTGTGTAGTTGTAGATTGGTAGGCCTGCCTCGCAGCGTGCGGTTGGAGATTGGTAGGCCTGCCTCCCTGCGTGCAGATGGGCTTGTCTCTCGGTGGTCCTTGGGTGGGCAGGACTCTTCCAGGACTGTGACTGGGGAAGGATGGAGTAAACTCAGAACCATTTCAACAACTTTTGTGGGATTTTGTGGCCTAACTCAGACAAGTGTCTTCCAGCAAGTCCTTGGGAAGGCAGGACTGCTTTCAGACTCCGCTAAGGGGTTGGAGCTGACTTACAGGGCTATTTCAGAATCTGCGGTGGAACCAAGGTTGGTGGGCCTGCCTTCAGGGGGGTGCGGCCATTTCTGGATATGCAAAGGACCCCATTTGGTGAGCCTGCCGCCTGGGTGCAAACCTGCACTCTTAGAACAGCCCTTCTCAGTTGGGCTCCATCAGGGTTTCACAGCCTCCTACCAGAGTCCTGAGGTTCCCACGAAGGCACTTTTTGTGGACGGCTGCCAAATTCTTGTTGCAATAGGTGGTTAAAAGCAGGGGGTCCCCTATGCTGCCAGCTTGCTGACGTTACTTCCACTTGGTACTTTTTCCAATCTCCTTATTTTTTCTTTTTAAAAATGGAATTGTTCTATCCTTGTGGTTTCTATTTCTCCCCCTTTTCTCTTTGGTAACACAAAACACTTACTTTATAGACCATTTCAGTCTTCTCTATCTAAAGTTCGCAGGGTGCTGGCTCTGGTGCCGGGTTTTTTTTTGTTTTTTGTTTTTTTTTGCATTTTGAAATTATAAAGAATCTGGTAATCCCAGCTGCACTCGGGAGGCTGAGGCAGGAGAATGGCGTGAACCCGGGAGGCGGAACTTGCAGTGAGCCGAGATCACGCCACTGCACTCCAGCCTGGGCGACAGAGTGAGACTCCGTCTCAAAGAAAAAAAAAAGAAGAAAAGAGTTTGAGCTCATGTCACTGAGGCCTTGTGATTTCTCTGAGGGAATCTCACTTCCTCACTGTGGACAAACCCTCCAGGTACTTTTGTATTTACTCATTATCTTTTGTCACCAGCCACTGGTTCTTCAAGAAGGAGGATTTTTTTTTTTTTTTTTTTTTTTTTTTTTTCTGCCCAGATCCCTAGGTGGCAAAAGCTTTCCTGGCCCATCTCTGGCAATAGGGAGAACTCTGTCGTTTCTTTGAGGTTTGCAGGTCACCTGGGGTTCCAGTTCCAGCTCCCGGCCCTCATCCAGGTCTCTGGACACCCATCACTCCCAAGCCTCAATCCTGAGAGGGTATTTCGGTGCCTGATACACCACTCTCCCTGCTTCCCATTCATTGAAGCCTCTCACTTTCTTTTTCTTTTCAGCACATGAGGTTTTTAGCTCTTCTGTGACCTCAGATAGGTATTAACTTTGCGAAACTGACTTTTTTCCAGAATTTCGACATGTCTCTGAGGAAAGAGGGTTATTTTAGCTGAGTCTACTATGTTGCTGTCATCTTTTCAAAGTCAACATTTCCCAGTGTTTGCTCCTGTTTCTTGTAATTCCCACATCAGGACAGTTGGTCTGATTTCCCAGGCCGATGCTGCATATTTTGACGTTTCCTATAAGTTTTTTACTGGCTCTTTTTTTGTGCTTTCTCAGATTGAGTATAAACATGGATTTGTGCTAGAAACCATGAAGGTTCCTGTTCATATTTCCAGGCCATATGAAAGAAGGAGGGAAATGTTTAGACTCACTGGTTTCGCTTTATGGGGTGGCCTCATCGGGGAGGGGCTCCTGTGCACACGAGGACAGCTTGCTGGGCAGTGACGGCCTCCAACTCATCCTCAGCCGTGGCATCTGTGAAGCCTGTAAGGTTTACTGCCCCTCACCCACTCTCAGGAAAGCTGTGGTGGCCTTATTGTTGGGGTCTCTCAGCCCCACCTTCCCTAGACTCTACCCCCTTCTTTGATGGCTGTGACACATGCTGTGCCACCAGCCTTCAGTGTCCATTGGAGAGATGGATGCCCAGTTATGGTCCTTCAGTGATTTCAGTAGTACGTAGGGCAGGAGGAAGGTGGACTGAGACGTGGGAGTTAGTTTTCTGTCCCAAACTCAAGGGAGCACTGCGATTATAAATGGTGTTTCTCGATGGAGGGCCTTGTCCCCAGATAAAGAATACCTAGGGTCACCTGGACAGCAGTGTGTGCACCCACGGGTGTGTCTGTCTCTGTGTGCATGTGTGTGTACTGTGGATGTATGTAATGTGTGCATGTGTGTATGGACACGTGTGCATGTCTACATGTGTGCACGTGCACAGAAGTGTGCACATGTGCATGTGTATGGGCATGTGTGCGTGAGTGCAGGTGTGTGTGCATGTGTATGGATGTGTGCTTGTGTGTGCATGCACAGGGCATTGTATGTGTCCATACCTATGTGTGCGTACATGTGTAAGTGTGCACATGTGCATTTGTGTACACACGTGTAAGAGTGTGCACATGTGCATGTGTGTCTGCACGTGTGATGGGTGTATGTGTAGAGCAGACACCCGTGCTGGCCTGCCGGGGTGCCTGCAGATGGTGTGGGATGCTGAGGCCACCCACGGCGGCTGGGCTGGGCTGCTCAAGGGAGGCTGCCTGAGGGGCTGCTCTCTGCTCATCAGTGTGGGTGGGTCAGCTTCTGGAATTTCTGTGAGGAACGGAGAGGGACTGAAAGCCAGTCCTGGCTGGAAGGGGTCTCTCCCTGAGCAACCTCTTGGGGTAGCACTGGGGTGGGCAGAACTTGGGAGCTCCCTGGTGGTCCGAGGTGTGCCTGGGCAGGCAGGGCTGAGACTGGCCAGGTGCCCCTTCCCACCCACTCCTGGCCTGGTGTCGGTTCTGCATAGAGTGCACATCGCACCTGTGTCCTCCTTTCCCTGACAGGAAAGATGTATTTGCCTCGGTTCAAAAAGGGCTTGTGGAAGTTTTGAAGCAGCTGGGCAAAGTGGTGCCTGGAAGCCTGAGATCCTGCCGGCCGGACCAAACACGTCATCACAACTACAGCCACTGATGAGCGTCTGGCTGCTCACCTGTCCCCTAGGGGTCCCACTGAGCCCCTAGGCTGCATCCCCTGGCCCACCAGGGAGAGGACTCCACCCCACCCTGATTTCCTGGAGGAGGAACTGGGCCTCTGGGCCTTGTGAAGGGGCAAGTGAGGATCGTGGCTACCAGGGACCTGGCGGCTGCAGATGCTTTGGGGGAAGTGCGTGTGCAGCCCTTGGTCCTGCCTGGAGCTGTGACCTGCTGAGCAGTGGACTTCAGCAGGGCTGGGTGAAGCTGTGTCTCCCTCCTGGGGTGCCCACCCACCCCTCTGTGCTCTCCCGCTCACAAGGGGCCTGGAGGTCCCAGTTGCCAGGGGGCCTGCAGTATTCCTGGGTCTCAGATGATGGAAGCACAATGTTAAAAATGTTCACCAGACCAACCTGTGCTGGCTGCAATTCTCAATAAAGCAGCTGAGGGACATACCCAGGAGTGGACGCTTCTGCCAGTGCCGCCGTGCCACTTCCCAGCCTCTGGCCATGACCCCACAGGAACAGGAGCGGAGCTACAGGGAGCCCCTAGGGTTACACAGGACCCTCCACCTCGGGAGAAAGGTGGCTGGGGACAAACTGGACCACAAGGGCATCCTTGGTTCCTTCTCTCTGGCCCCTTGGGCATCTCTGAGGCCACCTGGCAGGAACCAGAACCTTCCGGGGTAGAGGATCTCTGTGCTGTGTGTGCCCAGAGCGGGGCCAAGAGGCAGGAAGAGGTAGATAGGAGGTGGGGCCTGCTGGAGGCCATCTGGGTCTCCGTGCCCTGGCCTCTTCCTTCTCCCCTGCACCAAGGAGAGGGGCAGGCAGACCTGTCTGCCCAGGGCGAGGTGCAGTGCAGCTGGCAGGGGCTGCACGCTCACCCTGAACACGGAAGTGTGGCCCATGCCCAAGCCCCAGACGGACACACGTACACACACCCTCTCTCTCTTCCCCCACCCCGCCATGAGGCCTCACCCTGCTGTAGGTCTCCAGCCTTTTATTCATACAAGGACTCAAAAGAACGCGTCACCCGCTGACACTAAGTGGTGGGGGGACGTTGTGGAGGAAGGACACAGCAGGCTTGGCCACTGCCCTGACCAGTGACCACTCAGGGCTGCCCCTTCCAGAGATGAGCATAGGGTGGGGTCTAAGCGCCACCCCCGGGCCATCCGTGTGCAGCAGGAGTGCTGCTGTCCTGGCACCTCGCATCACTGTGCCAGAGTCCCCAGCCCACCTTGGTAATGGCAGGGTTATTATGGGGTGGACATGCCTGTGTTGGGGTGCTCCTGAACCCAAAACGTCTAAAGTCAGGTTCCAGAGAACAGAAGCCATGGGGACCTGACCAGCAACCAGGGCGCTCTGTCCATTGTGCGGAACGGCGATGAAAAGCAAAGCAGCACTAAGCAGCCTCCTCAGGGTCAGTTGGTTCAGGACAGCTGCCCCCAGACCCTCCAAGTCCTCCCCTTGCAGGACCCCTTCCCAACATGATACCACCCCTCCCCAGGGCCGCCTGGCAGCCGGGGTACAGGGGGAAAGGAGGGCCCGTCCAGGACTGGGGCAGGGTCCTGATGGCCTCAGTGAGTGACAGGAGGTCGCCAGGGTCCAAGGTGGGCCCTGCGTCTCTCCAAAGCTATCTGGAAGGAGCAAACAGCTCTCCGTGAACAAGGACAGTGTCAGTAAATGGATGCACGTTTGGAAAAGCCCTTAACTACCCAGGTCCCCATCCCCTGCAGCTGGCTGAGTCGGGAAGGGACCTAGGCGTTCCCGTCTGCGGTGCTGGGTCTTACCAGCCACCAGCACCCCTGTGTGACAGCCAAGGGTCACTCTGAGCCCTGGCCTGTGTCACCCTGAACAGGGAAGCCCTGGTTCCTGATCTGGGTGAGGATGGGAGCAAGCAGGTCCCGGCTGCTCCTCAGCCTTCACGGTCTTCACGTAGCCCTGGACCCCAGCAAGGCCTGCCCTGTGAGCCCCGTGTGCGAGGGGGCAGCCCACATCAGCAGAGCCCACGCCTCCCTGGGCCTCGGGCCCAGCTCCGCCTCCTCCAGCAGAAGCGCAGGTGGGCCAGTGGCCCGTCATCCGCGCATGGAGGCTCCTCACCGCAGGTCTGTGGGAGGACAGAGTCCTCAGACTCCTCAGCACTGGTGCTTTCTCAGGCCCCACCCTGCAGATGCTGGGGCCCCTCAACGGCGCAGGGAGGTGGGGCCGGGCTCTGCAGCCTGCGCTGAGGGGAGGGTATCATGCATCATCTCAGAGGCTTCGCTAGACCCTGGAGGGTGGACACCCAGAAAGCCCTTGTGGGGCTTCTCTGGGGGCTGAGGAGTGGGCCAGGGCTGGCTGGTGGGCTCTGCTGGGAGTCCCAGCGGAAGGAGGCGGGGAGGAAGGCACAGGCTCGCTGCGGGCTCCAGCGGGTTGCTTTGAGGCCTCCTCTGCAGGCCTCAAGGGGCTGCTTCTGCAGCGGTGCAGGGAGCTGGGGGAGGGCTGGGCAGCCGGAGGTGCCCCTGAGGTCCCTGAAATACATGGCTTGTGGGGACACTGGCTCCCAGCTGACCTGAGGACCTCATACAAAATTAAAAGGCAGAGAGGCAGGCAAGGCCAGGCCTGGGGCCAGGGCCTCTGCACCTGCCCCTGCTCAGAGCTGCTGGCCCTCCCTGTCCCACCCCAGGCCTCTCCAGGCTGAGGTGAATTAAATATCGTCTGTTTTGTATTTTTGGCAAAGTCAGTCCTTGGCCTCTGTCCCTGGGGCCTTGGGGCAGTTACCGCCACCGGGGCCCGGCTACTGTAAGGGCCAGGGAGAGGAGGAAGGGCAGGAGGAAGGTGGGGGGCTGGGGGCAGCTGGCAGCCGAGGTCTTCTGCCCTTCCTGCTCCGACAGGCCTGGGAGGGCATGGGTCAAGGGCGTCCGGGAGCCGGAGCTCTTCCTGCTGGCCCCCCGGCCACAGCGATCATCCGGACAGCCATCACCGCTGCCCGAGCCGCTGCCGTCGTCACCTGGGAAGGAGAGAAGGCTCCGGCAGGCTGGTCCCCACAGGAGACCCCAGGGCAGCATCACCCTGTGAGGACCCCACATGCCAGGTGACCCCGACATCCTTTCCGTGTGGAATCCCAGGACCAGCAGCACCCAATCCCCGCTGACCCTGAAGCTGGGAGACTCTCACTCCCTGGGGCTGCCTCCCTTGGTCCCTGGAGCCAAAGCTGATAGACATCCTGGCCAGGCCTCCAGGGGCCACAGAGGTGCAGGGCTCGGTGACCGTGCCTGGGCAGCACAGTGTCCTGAGTCACTGTGGTGATGCTGGAGCAGAGGGCCCCTCGGGTGGGGGAACCTGGAGGGCAGTCACAGCCCTGCGGCACCCCCGCCATCCCTGGCCCCTTGCCCGCCCGGTCAGGCCCTGCTCTCACTGGCGTCCTGGAAGTCCACGTCATTGCCGTTGTAGGCGCTGCGCAGCCGGTTGGTCATGATCTTCAACTGCATGATCTGCTGCCGGATGGTCATGTCCGGCTTGGTGATGTCCACCTCCACCTCGGGGTTGTTGATCTGGTTGGCCAAGCCGTCACCCATGACCTCAGGGAGGTACCTGGAGGAAAGGCAGGCAGAGCCCAGGTCACTGCTCCAGCCCCTGCAAAAGGCCATCACCTGAGCAGGACACCCTCTCGCCCTCCAAGCCTGAGACCCTGGGCCTGAGATGCCCAGCAGGCCTCCAGGGACCGAGCAGAGCCCATGCAGGCCACAGAGAAGTGGGGCTCGAGCCCTCCAGCCAGGGACGTGGCCCTGTGCATACAGCACCCGGCCCAGGCACAGCCCAATGGAGACGGCATGGGAGGGAGGGCTGTGCCAGCCAGGCAGGCACCTACCGGCCTCTGGCCATCCCGTTCCAGCAGCGGTCATCACTGGCAGTGCTCAGGGCCATCTTCTCGCTGCACAGTGTCCCTGGGAGGCTGATCCAGAAGTCCTGGACGTCACGGAGCTGGGCCTTGGCTTCGGAGACCTGCCGGGCAGCAGTCAGGCCACTGGGTTGCCAGAGCCCGCCCGCCCCCGCCTGTCTGCCTCCCTCATGCCTGGTCCGGTGGACCGGAGAGGGGCCACTCACCAGCTTCTCCAGGGTGCCTGAGGGTGGCCTCTCCCGTGGGGCCAGCTTGCCCCGGCGCCGCTTCTCCTCAGGCCCAGAACCCTGGGGGTTGACCTTGGGGTTCCCGCAGCCCTGGATGACCTGGGGAGACACCACAGGGTCCTTGGGGGGCAGCGGGGTCCCTCAAGCCCAATGGAGCCACATCCAGGACCCCCACCCCACTGTGCTCGTCATGTCCTCCCGCCCGCACCTTGGCCGTGAGCGTGTCCCTGTTGTCCTGGAGGGCGTTGATGGCCTCCGCCAGCCACGTGTGCACGCTGCCGATGACACTCTCCACACCTGACGTGCCCCAGAACTTGTCGGTGATGAGCACCATGGAGTCTAGCACAGGCGTTAACACACGCGCACACAGGCGTCACCACGTGTGCATGTTAATGCAGTCTTAACAGCACAGGTCAGCGTGGGAGATCCCGCGCACGCACTCGGGTTGGCCCATGTGATGTGTGCAGGCCACGTGCACTCAGCTGCACTCAGCCTGGCCCACGCCCACATGTGCACATGCGCCACGGGCACAGGTGGACACGCACACACGGAGGCCATTCTGCATGCTCGCTGGCCTGCCGTGTCTCATGTATGTCCACGCTGGCTCATGCAGGTGTTGACATGTACATATGCTGACTCACCTCGGTCCAGCTTGTGTGCACATGAGCCCATGTGAGCTGGTGTGTATGCATGCTGGCTCGCCTCATGCCCCCCCACGTACACCTTAGTTCATGTGTGTGTTGCATGCATGGTGAGCACATGTACAAGTAAAGCTTATGCATTTTGTCAGCTCCCATCACATTAGCACACACGTGTTGGCTCCATGTCAGCACATGGTAGCACATGTGTTGGCACAGATGCATGCTGTCCCACCTCATGTAAGCATGTGTACACGTTAGTGGATCTAGATAAGCATGTACATATTAGCACACATGTGTTGGCATGGATGCGGGTCAGCCCAGCTCATGTCATCACATGCACACAGGAGCACACACCATACTGGTGGGCACCGGCCCGCTGTGTGTCAGCAAGTGTGCACGCCAGCTTGCATGTGTTAGCCTGTCATGTGACAGTGCATATATGTGTTAGCTTAAGCAAGTGCTGGCCCTCCATGAGTCACATGTGTTGGCATGTATGCACAGTGAGTCACATGTGTTGGCATGTATGCACACTGAGGTGCTCACTGGGGAAGCACAAGAAACTACGACCTCACAGGGCTCCCTCCCTGGCAAGCTGCCCCAAGTCACACACCCTGGTCAGGGCATTCCTGGTCAGGTCCCTGGGTCCAAGCCCTGAGCTAGGGACCACCCGCCCCCCCAGGACCCCCGCCACACACTCCCCAAGACAGTTCCAGGCCGCTCTGGCAGGTGGGGGCTCACCCAGGAGGTTCCTCCACTCGGCATCCAGGTCGGCCTGGTTGGCGAGGCAGCCCTTGAGCACATTTCGGCAATAGTCAGGGCAGGGCCTGGCGCCAGGGACTCCCAGACAGTGAGCACAGTAGACCAGCTTCATGACAGCCCTCGAGCACTCTGGGCCCAGGGGGACCTGGGGAGCAAGGCAGCCTGAGCCAGACCCCAAGGCCCTGGGTGTGCCCAGCCCCAGCCAGCCTTTAATGGAGCCCCAGGGTGGGGGGCTCTGGAGGGAAGTCAGGGGAGGCCTGTGCTCTGCCCCAACTTGCAGTGGCCCTTGCCTGACTCGCGGGCCTGCCAGCCCTGACGGCCCTCATTCTAATGATCTCAAGGGTCATGGGGAGGCACGAATATCCTCACCCACATGCTGCTGAGGATACCAAGGCGCCCCAGCCTACCTGGGTCTGACACGTGTCCCCCAATGGACCAAGGCATCCCCCTGGCCTGCGAGGCTCCGGAGCCCCACCCTGCCCGGCCCCCACGCATGTTGTTCTCTTCTGTCTCCTGTGCATCTTCACTCCACAGCCTGGCTCAGCATCCAGCCCAGCCCCTGGCCCTTCCCATGCTGGCCCATGATGGGTCTGGGAGGGGTGGGCCAGCCCAGAGCCACCTGCCCAGAGCAGGGCTCACATCTGTGGGTGCACCGTTAGCAGGCCGTGGGTAGCAGCCAATGCAGGAAGGACTGAGGCTGCGGGGCAGAGGTCAGAGGCTGGCCAGGAGGTTCAGGGACATAGGGTTAAGTAGAGGGAAGAGAAAGTCCCTTGGGCAGAGCGTGGGGGTCTGGAGGGCCTTCTGAGAGCCCTGGGTGGCTGTGCGCACCTGAGCCACCTTCCGGACCACGTCACTGGCCACGCCCAGGCCTTGTACGAAGGAGCGAGCGGCCACGAAGGCGCGGGTGGCCCGCAGGCGCAGCTCTCTTGGGGCCTCCCCGAAGGGCCGCAGTGCCTCAGCCTGCTTGCCCAGGCAGTCCAGGTAGTCATCAGGCAGCAGTAGCTGGGGGTGCAGCTGCTTGAAGAGGCGCTCGAGCAGGCGGGCCCAGAACTCGGCCAGTGTCTCCTCCAGGTGCAGGTTGGCACCGCGGTAGTACAGGCGCAGCTCTGCGTACAGGTCCCGGAAGGCCTTGGTGTTCTGCGTGTACAGCTCTCCGAAGGTGCCCGGAAAGGTGCCCTGCAGCGTCCGCTCTGAGTCGTTCAACAGGTGCTGGAAGTGGTCTGCGCACAGGGAGGGGGCGTGATCGGGACGATGTTTCCCCCGTGACAGCTGGACTAGAGCAGGAGACTCAGCTCGGGAGACCCACGGCTCTGAGGATACACTCTGAGGTCCTCGGAGTCGGACGCCACACTGCAGCGGCTGTGGGCCCCGTGAGTATCCACGGGGCTCCCCGAGACCTCACCCCCTGGCCTGGGGAGCAGAGACCCAAGTGGCAGGGGTCCTCTCTTGGATCGCAGGACCTCTGACTGGGGCTCCAGTGGCTGTTTCTGAGCTGAGCCCAGGGCAGGAACAGATACTCTGTGACTGAGAACACCCAGGGAGGGGCTGCTGGTGGAGATGGGGCCTCACTGGGGTAAGAGGGGCCGGACCGGTCTGTGCTCCCTTGCCAGCCGCTTCTTCTCTCCACCGGTCCCCATTTGTGCTCCCTGTGGCCCCAGCCGCCTGCCCTGTGAATCTCCAGGGCCTCTGCCCTTCCTGCCACCCTGTCTCTGCTGCTCTCCTGGGCGTCCCGTCTTTTCTCAGCTTCCAGAAGCCTCAGCTGTGAGCACCCCAGGCCTGAGGGCTCTGGGGAGCCTCCCACAGCCCAGAACCCCAGATGTTTTCCCCGCTGGGTGGGGGACGGGGAGGCACAGGCTCACCCTCAGACCTCCCCATGTGCTGCAGGAGCTTTGGGAAAAAGCCCCGTACCCCGTGCCTAGATGGGACCCTGGACTTCCCCATCCCCTTTGGAAGTGAGACTTCCGGGTCTGTAACTGCTCAGAGCATCCCTAGGGCCGTGGCCGGTCTTGCCCACAGGTACCAGGGGCTCGATGGCCCACCACGGGGTGCTCCAGGGACGCAGGGCAGAGGCTCTCCTCTGAAGCAGGGTGGCTGTCAGGCCTAGAGATCTCTGGACCAGCCCCCACGCTGACCCCTGGCAAGGCCTGGGACTACAAGGCTGGCATGGCTACAGAGAGCTCCCAGGCCGCTGTGGGGAGGGTAGACGGGCCACGCAGCTGTCCAGTGTCCACCTCAGGTCCTGGCACCTGGAACGCCCTGGCCTCTCCCAGAAGGGGGCAGCTTGCAGTTCATGCATTAGCCCAGACACGCCTAGAGGGCCATGGGCCCTACCTCCTGCCAGGCCGCATTCAGTTGCCCTTGAAGGCTGGTGAGGGGGCGGGCATGGGGCTCCCAATCCCTGAACACAGCAACCAGAGGCCCAGTCAGGCTCCTCTCCTACCGCCTCCCACTGGCTCCCACCAGCACTGCAGGCAAAGACGGAGGGGCCCTTGGCTGCCCTGGAGGCTGGGAGGGGCCAGCAGCTGCTGTGGGCAGGGGTGGGAGGGGAGGACATGGGAGGTGGGGGTTGGACGAGACTCCCTGGGGTACGGGCACAGGTGGGCCTTGGTCACACAGGGGGTCATTTTCAACACAAATGTCCCCAAAGGGTGTCTGTGTTTTCATGTCAAAGATAGGAGAGTCGAACAGGAAGGCTGGAGGCTTCCAGAGGGCAGCAGATGGAGGGCGGCGGCAGGGCGCTGACACGGGACGGGCCCCCAAGCAGGGCAGCGACACCGACCCCCTTAGAGCCAGGAGGAGGCAGGTGGGCAGGACGTCCCCAGGCCAGGAAGATGGTGTGATGGGCAACGGTCTTAGCAGGAGAGAGGAAGGGGCAGGGCTGGGTGGCACGCTGGGGTGGGAGCCAGGGCTCAGTGACACTGGGGAGAAACTGAGGCCCAGGACAGAGTGGAGGAGGTGAGCAGGGTCCCTACACAAGGGACAGACCCAAGCAGCTCAGGAAGGCTCCTGACTCGGGGTGCAGGGGTGCGTTCCCTAGGGCCAGCTGGGCAGGAGGAAGGAGAATCCCAGAGGGGCCAGGAGCGTCCCACGGCCCCACACCAGGGGAGGCTGAGCTCTGAGCGTCGATGTCCAAGTCACAGACAAGGAGCTTCTGACCCACCGTGACCCAGGTATACGCCAATAGCTGAGGTCCCGCAGCCCTGTGGAAATGGCCTTGGGGGCTCCTGGGGATAGACAGACTCTCCCGGGAGCCTGGGAGGCCACAAGCAGGTGTCCAGGAGCCGGAGAAACAGGAATGCTGAGACAAACCCCAGGGCCCCAGCAGCAGCTGCTGTCCCTCACGGCGACATGGAGCTGCGCGGCCTCAGCGCTCCCTCCCTCTCGTTTGCTCAGGCTCACTGTCCTGGCGCCCCAGCTCCGCTGGGACACAGGGGCAGTACCTCAGCCCAGGCCGCCTCCCTCCACCAAGTCCTCATGTTTCTGATCAGAGGTCACTTTATGGGGGTCCTCCTGACCCCACACTGTCCCCCTGGAGGTGCCTGCTGCTCTCCGCCTAGACACAAGGTGAGGCTCAGACTGGGCTGAGGAGTATGTGGCTCTGACACAGTAGCTGGCAAGGCCTCAAGGCCTGCAGGGGTCACTCCCCAGGGCCCCAAACTCCTGCCCCGATACAAAGGGCTGAGTGGCGGCCACCCCTGGGCAGGCCCTGCACTCTGCAGCCCTGTCCCCAGCCCCAGTCTCAGCCCTTGCACTGAGCTCCCTGGCTCCAGGCCACCGGGTCCCCAGGGGTGGCGGCCTGGGGCACGTGCGGAGTTGCAGGGAGGATCTGGCCGAGGCCCGTCTCTCTGCAGGTGCTCGGGAGAATCTGCTGGTGACAGGAGCCTCTGCGGGGCTGATGGGACAGGCCCTCTGTCCCCAAACGTGCACTGGGAATGGGCTGTGCACACCCCCAGGTGGGTTTCAAACCCTGCAGATCCCTGCCTGAGGGTAGCCGCCAAATCCCAGCTGGGGCTTCAACCCAACACCCTAGCCCCAAAGCACTAACTCCCCCACCTCCTCCTGCCAATGCCCCACCCTCTGCATTGACACACCAGGCAAGGCCCAGTGTGCCACCCCCCTCGCCCCGATGCACCAGCACCCTGCGGCCCCCGAGCACCCTGGGAGGCACTCACCATCGAAGCTGCGCAGCTGGGTGGCGAGCATGGCCTGCAGGACGCGGCTGCTGTCCCGGAGCGCGGTCTCCAGCTCGGCACGGCTGCGGTTGGCCAGGTTCTCCTCCATCTCACTGGTGCAGCAGGTGTAGCCTTGGGGGCAGATCCGCAGATGCTCACCTGTGGGGAAAGGCCAGTATGAGGGAGAGGGGCTGGGACAGCACTGGCAGCCAGGAGGGCACCCTCAGGCTCTCCTGGGCAGAAGGATTGCAGACCCAGGGTGGAGCACAGCTCAGAGGTGGGCCAGCCTGGGGGGTGCCCTGGGTGAAGGCAGAAATGGTGGGGGCGTGGAGGGAGGAAAAGGCCTGGCTCGAGTCCTATAGCTTCCCACACAGGACACAAGAGCAGGGCTTCCTCAACAAGGGAGGGGGCCCCTTGGGCAAGTCCTGCCCCCCAGCCTGCTGTCCCAGCAGCCACAAGCAAAGAACTGGCCCCAGGTTCCCGTGTGCAAGTCGGGAGGAGGCTACCAGGCCCGACAGTCACCCCTTACCTGGGCCCACGGCTGAGGATGGGGAGGGAGGAAGGAATCCAATTCCCCTCTCTTCCCACACCAGCCCTGGGAGGCACCAAACTCCCACTGCAAGGACAGCAGATCCCACCAACAGTGGGCTGGCCAGAGGCAGTGGCCCTGCAGGACCCCATACACAAGTCTGGTGTGGGGACAGGTATGCCCTGGTGCAGGTGGCAGATCCCATGAAGGGGTCATCGGACCATGCCCCAAGCCCTGCAGGGCACACCCTGTGCCTCCTGGTGTCCTTGTGGAGTCCTCTCCTCTGCAGCCTGCCCTGAGCCACTCTGCTCCAGTGTCCTGGGCAGTGACCGTGGCAGTGACAGAGACAGAGACAGCCTCACCTCCTTGTGGGGAGTGAGGACAGGCTGTGAGTCAGCCCTCAGCCCTGCTGCGCACACCTCGGTGCCCACCTGGAATATGTGTGTGGCATCAGGAAAAACTGCATATTTAAAAGGGTGTGCATCGCACTGTGATGAAGGCTGCCGAAATGCCCATCTTATTAACCAGGAAACCGGGGCTTACAGAGATGAAGTCTTGTCCCAGCTATGCAGTGAGGGAGCAAGTGGCTCTGGCTGCCTGAGCTCAGGACTCCACCGTTCCTTCTGGGCCTCGTACCCTGCCTCTAAGGCCCTTCTGGTGCTGGCCTATGTCAGGCACAGTGGAGAGGTGGAGGCAGGAGCCTGGCTTGGTCAGAGGGGAGGGGTCAAGGGGGGCTGTCAGCAGGAATGCCAGAAACTTTCCTCAGGTCTGCCCCCTCAGAGGTCAGGGCTGAGGCCTTAGAGCCTGTCTCATCTCATCCCGGGACCCTGGACCAGGGTGGCTGGAATGTGGCAGGTCCTGCATTCTTTTACCTCCCGCCTGGGGGTCAGCGGGAAGTAAAGGCCAGGCCAGGGAGGAGAGGCAGGAGAGGGAGCTGGGACCGAGGGCAGGGTCAGCCTGGGCAGAGGCACCTGGCCCAAGGCTGTCCTGGGGGAGGTGGCAGCACAGCGGGAAGGGGTGCACCCCTGCCTGGAGGTGGGAGCAGGGACCTACAGCCCCAGTGCAGGCAGGGCCTGGAGCAGCCCAGGCAGTGCCCTACCCACTTACTACAAGAGGAATCACCCCTCAGGCCTGGGGTCCAGGGAACCCTTCCCCACTAGAGGCCATCTGGGTTGAGGACCCAGGGTTAAGTAACTACCCGGAGGTCGAATGCCTGGGTCAGATTGAGTCTGCCAATCTTCCGCACCCTCTAAGCACACACACCCAGGGAGGAGGCTGAGACAAGAGGAGGGAACAGAGAACCCGAACCTGGGCTTGGGTGGCTGCCGCTTGGCCCCTGTAGCCTCTGTGCCTGCTGATGTGACAGCAAGGAGACGGGCTGTCAGAGGGGCCTGGGAGAGCCAGAGAGGGCCGAGGCACAAGGATGGGCCCTCCCCAAACACAGCCCCAGCTTTCTGAGGTCGGGTTCTTGTCCTGGAGCGCTCCCTCCTGGCCCTCTTTTCGTGCCTGAGTTCTGGAATGTACTGACGAAGGGGGCTCTGGCTTGAGCTGGGGCTGGAGGGGGAGGGAGCCCTCAGCAGGGGCTGCAGGTCCAGGGAGCCCCCAGAGCCTGGACTTACGTTCCTATGAGGCAGGCAGAGCGGGAATGGCAAGTGCCCCGTGCCCCCCGCCCCTCCTTACCCCCAGATGTCTGCTGGAGGGGGAGGTGGGGGTCTAAGAGAGTCTTGGGCCAGGAGGGCTTTGTGGGAGCCAGCTGGGGTGAGGGCAGAGCCTGGCTCTGAGAGTCCTGGGGCCTAGTAGAGAACGGGTACCCCTTCCCCACTCTCAGGCAGGAAGACTGAGACACAGGTACACTCGCCAGGGACCATCCTTCACTCTGTAGCCTTTATTCACTGATGGGATTCCGCCCCAGTCCCGCCCCAGTGGGGACAGGATTTAGAGCAGGAACTGCCCCTCTGGGTCCTTTCCTGGGGCCTGCGCCAGGCTGAGCAGACTCAGGAGGCATCTCTCTGAGGGTGTGGGCTGTGATGGGGGCCTGTGCACCCTTCCAGGCTGCCCGGACCAGGAGAGCACAGGTCAGCCGGACACATGATGGTGCTGGGCTGGGCAGTGGGAGGGAAACGTGCCTGGGGGAGGGGGTGGCAGGTGCCAGCATAGCTTCCCGGTGACACCCTGGGCTCAGCTGTGACGGGGCACCCAGGCCAGGCTGGCTGGGCCACAGGCAACGAGTGGGCTGGTCCAAGACTGGGGACTAGGGCTCAAGCACTCCTAGGGAGTAGGGGTGGGTGACATCCCTCGCTGGCTCCTGTGCCCCTCCCTCGCGAGGTCCCTGGTAGACCCACTCTCCAGCCCCCACCACACAGATAGGAGAGGCTGATGAGACATGGAGAGGTGAGGCCCAAAACACCCATAAGACATGGCAGGCTCCTCCTACCTGCAGGTTCTGAGGGGTTCCTTGGCACTGCCAGCCACCCCCTACACTCCCCTCACAGCTGTGCACCAGCCCCCCGCCTCAGCCTCCCCTGTTGCCCCCCTAGCCCTGCCCGGCCACCTCGCCCAGCCAGCCCGGTGACCTGCGCTGTTCCGGCTGCCCCAGCACAGCCCCCGTCCCTCCCTCCCTCCTCGGACAAACACGGGAGTGAAGACACGGAGCCAGAGCTTGGGCGCCGGCCTGGGAGCCCCGGGCAGGCTGGACCGAGGCGGCCCCCTGAGGCCCGCTGCAGGCTGGACGCACGGCAGTCAAAGGCAGGAGGCCTCCCGCTGGCTTCCTTCTGCTGAGCTCCAGCCCAGTGCAGGCCGGGGCCCGCAGGTCTCGGTCCTAGACATGAGATGGCAGAGGCGGGCTCTGCAAAGTCCCCCTGCAGGCCAGCAAAGCAAGCCCCCTCCTGGAAGAATGCCAGGGGCTGGGGTCTTTCTGGATGGCGAGCGATGTGCCCAAGTCCAGTTGTCATCTTAAATCTCCCCACCCCCAGGTGCCTCCCCACCACTTCTCTCAGCTCAACACCTGGGGGATACAGAGGCCTCAGGCCAGGAGGGAACCCTCCCCATGTCCCTCTCCCTCTCCTTCCTGGACCTTCCTTCTGATACCTCCTTCTTGGCCTTTCCCCCCTCCAACTCAGAGGGAGGCATTTTCCAACCTAGGAGGTGAGTTCCGGCAGCCCCTCCCCTTCCCCCCCACGCAGAAAGGTATCTGGGCCCTTCCAGCCCAGCCCTCCCTCCGGCCCTGGGGCTGCTCGGGTCAAGGTCGCCAGGCCTGCTCCCCGCTGGGCCAGGGACTGGGCCCTCTCTTCCCTGATCCCTGGGCTGAAGTTGCTGTAGCTGACCCATCCTTACACAGCACTCCCCTCCCTCAGTCACTGGGACACTTCCCTCCCCAAGTGCTCTGAGGATTTTTTTTTGGGAGGAAGGGGATTATTTGTTTCATGGCAGATTCATCCCCCACCTCAAACCCAAAGCCTCCAATTCCCACGCTCCTGCTCCTCAGGTTAAAGCACAGAGATCTTGCTCCCTGGTCCTTAGGCAGCTGCTGTCTGGTTCCATCTTCCCCCTCCAGATCCTGACGGCTCTGGACCACCCCACTCTGCTGCTCCTCGCTAAGCCCCCACCAGCCTTAGCTTTAGACACGTTTTAGGTCACGCATTCCTGTCCCCTGCTGACATGTCCCCACCTAGCAGTCTCCCCTTGGTCATCAGCACCATCACCCCAAAGCTTTAGGCGAGACTCCCATCTGGACAGTGGCCACCAACCCCGATGATGAACCCAGACTTCATTTGTCCAGACCCAGCCCGGCAGCTGCCCGCGACCAGTGGCTCTGGAGCCCTCCCAAGAAGAACGCAGAGAGATGATGGCGCCACGCCACGCCCATCCCTCCAGAAGCTTCCACGACACACACAGGAGGTGCAGGCTGTAAAGCCGGCTTTATCCGCCTTTACAACCTTGTCCTAGACACTCAGTGTCAACAGAATCGAATGCCTACCGTACTGGAATTTAGTGTGGATAGTCAGCCTGCATTGCCTGCCATGGTGCTGGAGCAGGGCTGTGTGCAGAGCTCCAGGCACCGCAGCCTCCCAACACACCAGGGAAGAGCCTAGGCCTCCTGGATCCTGACCTCTACTCAGCTCTGCACCCTGCAAGGTGGCCTTCCTGGCTGGCCGATCGCTGGGAAGGCTTTCCCCAAGCCCAAACCCTCTTCTCGAAGCCTGTCCCAGCTCCTGCCCCATCTGCTCTAGGACCCCATCCAGCTCCGGTGGCTGTGGCATCCTCCTGGTATGTCCAGCAACCTCCTGTGGTGAGGGTGCACTGGGCAAATGTCCCAGGAGGTTTCCTGGGGACCACCCACCACCCAGGCTGCAGGGGATCTTTTCCTCACTTTTGCCCCATCCCCTAGGAAGCCTGCACCCCTGGCCAGTCCCTGTTCACCTGGGCTCCTGACATCTGAGCCGGAGGCAGCCTTGGCCCCACCTGCGAGGTGGACCAGCCACGGCATCTCAGCTCCCTGTCAACAGCATCGACAGCCCCCAGCCTCACCCCATCGTGCTTCCCACCCCTCCCCACACCCCTGCCGCCTGCCCGAAGCCCCTGCCACCATTTCACCCAAATGACAGCGTCGCCAAGGAGCCCCTCCGCAGCCGCAGAACCTCCGCCACGCACTGCAACCCGAAACCCAGGGGCGTCGCAGGGACACCTCTGCCCCGGGTGGGAGGGTCCGCACCCCAGGCCGGCTAAGGCTTCTGCCACCCGCGGCTGCTTGCGAGGGCGACAGGCGAGAGACCGGCCCCGGCGGCGGAACAAAGGCTCGGCGGCACCGGCGGCCGGGTCGCCGTCCTGGGGGTCCCGGGCGCCCCGATGCCAGTCGCCAGTCGCCGCGGCCAGGGACGAGGACGGCAAACCGCGGAGCCGGAGCGGGCGGCAGGGGTCTGGACACGCGGCAGCGGCGCGGCGCGGCGAGGAGGGGGCGCTGGTGCAGTGGGCGCGGCGGGGAGGGGAGGGGAGGGGGCGGGCGGGGAGCTGGGGGCTGCGGCAGGAGGGCGAGGGGAGGAGGGCGCCGCGATTGGCGGGGAAGGGGCTTGTCGCAGTGGCTGCGGCAGGCACGGGGGCGGGGTGGCGGGGGAGGGGGCTCGAAGGGCTGCGACAGCCCGGGGGAGGGGGATGGGCCTGGCGGAAGAGAAAGGGGGGCCCCGGGGCTGCGGCAGGCGATGCGGAGCGGGGCAGAGGGTGGGGGCGGGGACGCCGGGATGCGGCCCGGGAAGGGTAGGGGTGGGTGAAGCTGGGGCGATGGGCGGGGTGGGATCGGGGACGGGCCACAGACTCCCGACGGGAGGGGCGGAAAGGGGATGGGGCTGCGGCGGCCAAGCGGGGCAGGACGGAGGCGATGGGGACGAGGAGCAGGTGGAGATGGGGGTGGCGCGGCCGGGGATGTGGGTGCGGTGGCGCCACGGGAGAGGGGGCGCGGCGGGCGGAGTCCTCGGGCCTGGCTTCGCGGCGGACGCGGGACCCCCTTCGCGGCGGCGGCGGCGGCTCCAGCGGCTCCGGCGGCTCCGGGCGGCGCGCGCGGCTCTGGGTGCAGGTGCTCCGGCCGGGGAAGGGCGGCGGAGCGGGGCCGGGCGGAAGGGCTCGCAGGAGGCGAAGAGCCAGCGGGGGACACGGGCGGGCTGCCGTCCGCCAGGCACGCGGGAGACTCCGGCCGCAGCCGCCCCGGGCAGCGCCGCAGCCGCACTGGCGCGCACGGGCGAGGGCGGCGGCTCCCGGCGCGGGGACGAGCGTCCTCCCGCAGCCCCCGCCCCGCCGCGCACAGCGCCGCCCCCGTCTCCCTGGAAACCGCAGGCGGCCGCCCCGGCCCCTCCGGCCAGGTCCCCGCCGCCGCAGCCGCCTCCTGCCCGCCGCCCCGCGCCCGCCTCCCTGGCCGCCGCCGAGGCCGGGCCCCTCCCTCCGGCCTGCGGGGGCTGCTCCTCTTCTTCGCGGGCAGCCGGGGCCTCCTGGTTTCCCCACCGCAGCTAAGCGGGCCAAGGCCTTGGTGCAGGGGCGCCTGGGTCTCAGCAGGTCTGGTGCTCGGGGGTGCCAGCGCCCCTCCCCGCACGGTAATGGGGGCGGGGTGTCGGGTTTCTCTCTGTGATGAAGGTGGCAGCTGACCACTGCTGTCCTCACACAAAGCCTCCATGGTCATTCCACATCCTCTACCTGCCCCCTCCAGCCCCCAGTCCAAAGGCACCCGGGCCTTGACTCCAGACCCCCCTGCCCCTACATCCTGACCTCCTTTCCTTCTGACATACCAAACCCAACAGGCCACATCCTTCTACCAAGTCCCCCATCCAGGTGCCCGCAGCCTGGGAGGTCTATGCTGTGCGCTCTCGCCCTTCCTTGGACACCAAAGGGACAGCTCTTCCACCAACACTCTCCCCTCCCTGCAGCCCAGGTCCTGCGTGGCTCCCACTGGCCCGGCCCAGCTCCCCACCCACTCACACCAGTTCCTCTCGGGCAGCACTCGGGCCTCTCGGCCAGTCTGCAGTGGGCACACTGAGAGTTGCTGGGCAAACCACCAAGGCAGGCCACAACACTGGAGACCCCCAAAGATGGGGGTTTCACCAGGCAACTCCCAAAACTGCTCTCTAAGCTGCCCAGATCCTGCTTGGGGAACCCCTGGGCAGGCCACCCTGCCGGCAGACATCAGGTCTGGGCGGTGCCTGCCCTGGCATGGCAGGGGCCCCTCAGATGGGGGCCTAGTCACAGCTCTGGCCAAGAGGTCACGGGCCCTCTGCAGACCTCCCCCCATGCCAGCCTGCTCCGCTGTCTGAGGCTCATGCTGTGGCCTCAGACACTGGAGATGAAAGGGGATTCAGAGCTTGTGTCACAAACCTCCTGCCACACCCAGGACCCGGTGTCTTGGCTGTAAGGCAGAAAGCCCTCTCTTGGAACCCAGGGCTAGGTGCTCCCCAGAGGCTGTGCCCCACGCCTGGCTCAGCCTTTCTCCTCCTTGGCTTGGTGGAGCTGAAGAGGGCACCCACATCTCTATGCCCACCCCTGCCAACAGGGCTGAGGTTCAGGCGGGGGCCGGGTTGTCCTCCTGGGGCTCTGCCCAGCTCTCCTATCTAGTTTCCCATATACCCACTGCAGGGGCCACAGGCACCCAAGGAAGCCTCGAAGATGGACTGGCCCTCCCTGTCTGCTGCATCCACATTCCAATCCACAAACATGCCACGCAGGCCCGTCCATCTGCATCGTGAATGCCAACCAGGCAGACACACACATAGCTGAGGCTGGGCTGGATCCCAGAGCAAACCCTTGGGTGCCTCCGGAGGGAGCCCACCACGAGGGATGGCTCGTAAACACTGGGGAAGGAACAGAAGAAGGGGAGAGCAAAGGAGCTCGGCCACTCACCCTGACCCAACCACTTCCCGGGAAGCCATCTCGGTGGGTCATGGTGGCCCCAGGCACGGCTCTCCCTTCGCCCACCCCCACCACCCAGTCACTCCACCCAGCTGTGACCTGCCGCTTTCCTCCATCTCACATGCCCCCAGGAAGCCTCCCGTCCCAACAAGCCACGCTCCTTCCAGAGGGAACCTCTGCTAGGGGAGCCTCCATTTCCTTGCTCCTGCCTCCCTACCTGGCACCCAGGCTGGTCCTGGTACCCTGGTACTGAATAAAGGCGGACGTCTAAATGATTTGTCTGGGAGAATCTGCCCAGTGTTGGCATTGGAGGGAACAAGACCCACAGCCAGCATGGCCCATAAGCCACGCCCCCCCAAGCCAGCACCGCCTCCCCAGAGGAAGCACAGGGCTGGAGGGGATGTGCCCCTGAGTGGAAGGTCAAACCCAGTGAGGGCTCCCTTGTTCCCAGAGGCCTTGCTGTCTCCCTGCTGAGACGCAGAGCTCACTATGGGCCTCGCAAGGGTTTAAGCCGCATCATTTCATCTTCACAGCAGCTGTAGGTCCCGCTGACAGAGCCGACACATAGGGAGCTAAAGTGACCTGCGCAAGGTCACAGGCTAGGAGTAGCAGCACGGGGCCCAGCACGGGGAACAGCCCTGGCCTCTCCCGCCTCCCCAACCCTACAGCCTGCCCTGATTCCGATCCCAGGGGAATTCCTGCGCTGCAGGCAAAGCTGAAGCAGGAGCTGACAAGCCCTGCTGAGCCCGGAGAGGTCTGGGCGGTCCCAGGAGGGCGTCTCCCTAGGGCTTTGATGAGTTGGCGGCCGCCCAGGCACCTCTGCCTGCCTGCCCAGCATGGCAGGTGTGTGGGCTGGAGCTTCTGCCCGGCCCTGCCCTACAGCCACGATTAGGGGGACGAGTGCAGATAAGGCACAGAGGCCAGTTACATCTGAATTGCAAATCAACAATGAATTGTTATTTTAGTACAGTATAAAAGTATTTGGTCCCAAAGAACTGGAAGCAGGAAACGGAACGGGTCCCCATACACCCATGCTCACAGCATTATTCACCAGAGCCAGAAGGTAGAAACGACGTCTCTCCACAGTTCAATAGATTGTTTCCACAAACTGTCTGTAGGCGCATACAATGGAATAGGACTAATCCCTGAAAAGGAAGAAATTCTGACACATGCTCTGGTGTGGAGGAGCCTTGATGACGGTGCTGAGTGAAAGAAGCGACACAAAAGGACAGATCCGGTGATTCCACGTATGTGAGGTCCCTAAAGAAGTCAATTCATAGAGACAGAAAGGATGGCAGGCACCAGGGGTGGTGGAGAGGGGAAATGGGGAGTTGCTGTTTAATGGGGACAGAGTTTCAGTTTTACAAGATGAAAAGGGTCCTGGAGCGGGATGGGGGTGACGGCTGCACAACAGCGTGAACAGACTGAATGCCACTGAACTGAACTCTTAAAAATTGTTAAATTGGCAAATTTTGTCATGCATATTTTGCCACAAAAAGCAAACAACTCTTCTCCCCCCCCCCCCAAATATCTAGGGCGTACTTACAATAAATACATAGGGCATATTTACTCTAAACATTCATTTCCTTATTTGAAATTAAAATATTTGTGACACACTGCGCTACAAAACGATTCAGGGTCTGCCTGAAACTCCCATGTACTGGGGTCCTGTCTTTGCATCTGCTAAATCCGGCAGCCCTTTGCAGCGTCGCGGGTGCGGGGTGGCAGGCGCCTGCCTGAATCACACAGGTCTCCCTACCGGCAGCAGCCCACATCACCTTTGGGCATCCATGGCTGCGCACCCACGTAGCCCTGGCTCCCCCACTCAGGTCTCAGACCCTGTCCAGGCTGGCAGCAGGAGATTTAAGGCCGTTTTCAACTCTGAACTGCCCCCAGCCTCCTTGGAGAGCAATGGGTCTCTCCCGAAATCAGCACTATCTCAATTAACAGGCAGGCAGGACCACCCCCAGCTTACAAATGGGAAGACTGAGGCCCACAGAGGTTAGGTGGCTGCCCCCCAGGTCTAGACCTCTGCCTAAGGCGATCTGCTTCCACTGGCCTGAGCGCCCCCCTGTCCTCACTGAAGGGGAGCAAATGAGAAGCCCAGGCTCGGCACCGGGGCAACCCGAGCCCAGGCGTGGAGATTAGGCCACTCTTGCAAAACTAGGATCAGGCCTGGCCACCCTCGCTGGCCTGACTGTCCCGTCGCTGGCCACGCGCTGCCGAAACCTAGCTGGGCCTCAGGCAGCTGGGCCAGCGTCTGCAAGGCCATGTCTGGGGAGGGATACCTGCTGGCCATGCTGCTGGTCAACGGCCCACCACCAAGAATGCGCAGGGCTCCCAGACCAGGGAGACTCTGAGCAGGTGGCCGTGTCATGTGCCTGCCTGCCTGCCTCCCCAAAGGCGAGCCCTGACCTCCTGTGGGCCCTGCGGGTCCTGCAGCAGGTGGGAATGTGGGCCCTCCGCCTCCATGACTCCCACCTATTTCCCGGAGCCACCTGCCGGAGGAGAGCCGGAGGCTCAGAGTTCCACCCCCAGGCACCTGGAGTCTTGACTCCGCCCTGTCTATACCCAGACTGCCTGGCAGGGACTGTCTACACCTAGACTGCCTGGCAGGAGGAGGGATGCCGGGATCCCATGAGATGGTTCTGGGCAGAGGTTGGGGACGCTGCCTGGGGCGGGCACATGAGATCCAGGAGGCAGACAGCCTGGGGGAAGGAACCAGCCCCATCTTGTAGGGGAAGGGAGAGGTCCCTATGAAGGCAGCTGTCCAGACCCAGGGTCAGCATCTCCTGCCCTTCCTGCCTCTCCACAGGGCCTGCGGTGCCTCCTGGAGTCTCCACCCTCGACTCTCTTCCTGAAAACCAGCTGCCACCCTCAAGGCAGGCCTGAGAGCGCCTCCGGCCGTCCCACTGTCACTGCGCCCTGGGGACACTGTGCATTCCACCCAGAATGGCCTGGCAGCAACTCTTCTTGCCATTTCCAACTTCTCATATCCAGCACCAGCGAATGGGAGTGCTGACACGGCGTGCTGTGAGTGCCCAGGGCAACACCCAGGAAGCACCTGCGCCAGTGACGAGGATGGGGTCTCCTGTCCAGGCGGATCTGGCCCTGGCTCCCCAGCCTGGCCTTCCTCCCTCCCCATGGAGTGCCCTCATCCACAGCCCGCCTTCTGGAAGATGGCACTTAGAGAAAGAGTAAGCCTCCCTGACATGACATACGCTGGACAGAAGGCGGGCCAGCCTTCTGCCGGGCACACGGCGACTGTGGGGCAGGGGCAGGGCCAGCCTTCTGCCGGGCACACGGCGACTGTGGGGCAGGGGCAGGGCCAGGGACACTGGCAGTGTGGAGCCAGCCCTTAGCCCCCCGTGACCCCCCAGCAGGTTGGTTTTGGCTTTCCCTCAGGACCCGCCCCTTTGCCAAGACGACGGCCACCGGGAACGGCCACGATCTTCAAGAGAAGCAGCCCTCGGCCAAGGGTGTGACCTTCCCCAGAGGCCTGGCAGGCCGCCTCCCTGGGAACCCCGAGGTCCATGTGGACAGGGGAGCAGGCAGTGTGTGCACACCCACGCGCCCTCCCCCTCCACCTGCCGGCTCTGCACCGGCCTCAGAGTGGCCCTCACACACCCTCCTCACGGCGTTGAGCCTTCCTGACCTGAAATGACAGCCGATGTCGCCCCAGCCACACAGAGGTCCCAGAGAGAGTACAGGGACTTTGCTGTGTCCCAGTGCCCAGAACAACCTCTGTGTCGGGGCATAGCTCAAGAGATCTCTGCTTGAGGGAGGAATGAACATGGGGGTCATCTACGACACCTCACTTTCGACTCAGACCTATGGTCATGCCCCTCCTGGCTCTGGGGTCCAGCCTTAATGCCCTCAGACCCTGCCCACCCAGCCCCCAGCCCCATCTCTGCCTGGCCCACTCACTGCCTCTGCTACTCAGAAACGGGGTGAAGCCTACCCCTTCTGGGCATCCCTGGGTGCCAGATGGCAGGGGTTCAGCCATGCCAGGCTGGGCTTCCAACATGGCTGTGGGTGGACACCCCTGCTTGGGCTTGGGGCACCAGTCCACCCCGGATTCTGAGCCCATCTGTGCGGCTCCACTGCTCCCCTCAGGCAGGTCTCTCCACACTGCCCGGGGCTGCTCACCCTGGCCCTCTCTCCCTCCTCTGCGGGCCAAATGACGTGGGCCAGGAGAACCCAGTCCTTCCGGTCTGTTCCCCAAGTCTCCTCTCTGGTCCTCTCAATGAGCAGTGCTCCAGGCCCCAGATGCTCCAGGCTCCTTGGGTTGGGGAGGAGCCCCGGGTGCCTAGCCCCAGTTGAGGGTCCTATGAGGCAGCATGGGAGGCCGAGGACAGGGCAAGAGATGGCCATGGCAAGAGAGGGCAAGAGATGGCCATGGTAGGAGAGGGCCAAACTGCACTGGGGAGCCCTGGGCCAGTCCCCAGCCAGGGAGGGGTCTTCAGGGTTCGGCCCTCGGGGTTCACATGACTCAAATGGGTGAGTGGTTGCAAACCTCACGTGCAGACGTCTAGACTCCTGCATGTCACACCCCTTTACTTGTAACTCACACAAGCTACACACTCATGGTGGCCGAGCACAGGCACAGCTTGTGTGGACCCTCTCACATACGCCCTGTCTCTGCGTTAACCGCGTCCAGAGAGCAAGTGCTCTGTCTGCGGCTGCGTTTCAGCACCAAGAACAGCACCCAGCACCCAGTAGGAGCTCAAGGAGCCTCCACCAATGATGCAGAAGACCTGGGATGCGTCTCCCTCACTCACACGGCAGGCAAAGGGCCCTGCTCCTTACTCCGCCCAAGGTGCCTGGGGACCCCTCACCACGTCCCCCCGTTCCAGACCCTTGGCCACGGCAGGCCCTCCTGGGTACAGACATACTGGGCCCCAAGCCTTTCCTTCTCTGCTACGGGGGCAACTCGCTGCTCAGGTCAGCCTGACTTTCTCTGTGCCGTGGGCCCCCTCGCCCACTGCTGAAGCCTGCAGACGCTTTCTCAGGATGAGGCTTGTTTCTGAAGCGTACAGCTACACAGAGGACTATGGAAGAAGAGTTCACCACACACAGTTACCAGAATATGATACGACGAATTGTGAGGTGGCCACGCACGTGCTTCTCCAGGAGGTGGTTTTAAAGGAGCCATGACGGGTCTAATACCAACTAGGATTCAAAGTCAGGCGAGGGGACGCAGTTTCCAAGCTGCCTGCTACGGATGTGAAGGGGCATGAACAGTGGTGATGTCTACTGTGACAAAGCCCCAGGTCTTGGAACACCATCGTTCCGACTAAGGAGAAATGCTAAATTCTGGTTAGAGCTTAGCAATGATGGAGATGTAATCTCTTTCTCAGCCAAGTTCATGAACCCCCTGAATTACATCCCAGAACCTCATCCGTGCAGCCACAGGAGGGCAGGTGCATCTAGAACCACCCTCCTGCATGCTGCCACCACAGTCTGCCCATCCTCCCATCCTAGCACCTGGCGCTGAGTGGTGCCGCCGCCTCTGAGCTCCCTCTTCCCCTGGCGTGGTCCCGCCTACAGCTTCGGTTCAAGTATTTCTCTTGGGGGTGCTACTGGCGTTTGTGGAAAGGCACCTCCATCTCACAGGATTACTGGGCTCCCTGGCCCCACCCACTGAAGACCAGAGCACCCCCACTCCTAAATCACTGGGATGTCACAAGTGCCCAGGGCAACTGCTCCTGGTTGGAAGCCACCATATCCCAGGGGACCTTCCCAGGTATGTGTCTGACCTGCAGCCACCCTTCACCCCAAATTGCCCGCAGGCTGAGGCTATGCACACAGAACAGGGAGGCACCTGTTCTAATACCTAACATCCCGGGTGTGAGGCCACAGAAGGGAGACTGAAGATGCCAAGGAGTGTCCTGTGTGCAGCTCCCCCAGGCTCGGGGAGGGGCATTGTGCTCAGGGACAGTGGGGCTGGATTACACAAAGCCTTGTTCTTTTAAAATACCTCCTTGGGTCCAGCGTGTCCCAAGCTCCATGACAACTGGAGATGCATGGAAACGCCTGAGCCAACTCTGGTGGCAGGTGGCATCAGCTTTGTCCCCAGGGCCTGGCAGATGGTCACAGGTGGGTGGGATGTGCTCCCTGCAATCTCCAGAGCCAAGGATGGGTCTCCTGGCCCCGGTTCTTGAGGAGACACTTGGATGTCACAAATGGGTTACCACAGGGACAGGATCAGAACAGCCACAGAGAGCCCCAGTCACCAAGGATGCGCCAGACACAGGGGTGACCTGCAGGGTCCACAGGGGGCCCTGGCACTTAGGCTGCACCAGATGCAGGGACAGGCTGAGACCATCACCCATGGGCCACAGCTCTGTGACGCACTGGACAGCTGTCCTTGGTGTTTGGGGAAATCGTCTGAAGGTGTGCACAGGCCACAGACTTCCCTACAGGTCCCACTGCTGATGGTGCACCCAGGAAACACCCCTGCCAGGGAGGCTCAGGGTCCTGTCGCTGCTGTGTGGGCCTGTCCAAGGCTTGGCTGTTCCCAGGAGGGAGACGCGCTGTTCTGGGCCTCAGAGCATTGGGGTCACTGCAGCCAGATCCATCACCCCAGGATGGACCAGCGGGCAAGGACAGGGCTCAGGACCAGCGGGCGAGGACAGGGCTCCGGACCAGCAGGCAAGGACAGGGCTCAGGACCAGCGGGCGAGGACAGGGCTCCGGACCAGCGGGCGAGGACAGGGCTCAGGACCAGCGGGCGAGGACAGGGCTCAGGACCAGCGGGCGAGGACAGGGCTCTGGACCAGCGGGCGAGGACAGGGCTCAGGATGGACAGTGCCGCAGGGTCCTGGGCAGCTGGATTTAGGAGTCCCCAGAAGCCCCAGCCAAGTTTCTCAGTAGAACCCGAACTTCTGTGGGGCAGGAAGAGAAGCCTAGCAACGTTGTGCTTCCTGGCCCGCCCAGCTCACCCTTGTCCCTCAGGAGCCAGGACAGCAGGCGGGCATGTGGTGCCCACTGCGGGGCCGGCTCTGACCTCAGGAGACCTGCTGGGCGTGGTGACTGGGCTGGGCTGAGGCTAGCCGGGCCCTCCTGCGGCGTGTGTCCTCACACGGCCCCAACACGGGGCTGCAAAGAAGCCAAGCCGTGTTCACAGTCTCCCCTCCCATGTGCTCCCAGTGCCCCTCAGGCCTCTGGGTGCCTGCACCTGTGGGGTGGTCTGTGGCCTTGGCCCAGCTCCCCATCCTCTGACCCAGCCTCACCCCTGCTAGCCAGGCCCAGAGCAGGAGTGAGTCACTCGGCAAGCAAGTGTGGGGCCTGGCCCGGGGCAGCGAGGCCTCTCAGCTCTGAGCCCTGGGGACCCTTCTCTGGGACTCAGCTTTCCAAACTGCAAACGAAGTGGTGCTCAGCCCACCCAGTAGACAGCCCCTGGTGCTGCCAACTCTGGGAACTCCTGGGGCGCCTCAAAGATGGGAGCGGACCAGGGGAGGGAGGGCCTGGGGAAGGAGGGACCCCAAGGTCCTCCTCACTGCCCTGCTCCAGCCCCAGTCCCCTCCTCTCACTGTCCACCAGCTGCGTCCCATCAAAGACCCCTGAGAGCCCACCGGCCGGCCTCGTTCACAGCTGCCGCTGGGCCTCACCTCCCACTGCCCCATGCTGGGCTCAGGGTTTGTGCTGCCGAGTCCCCTGGCCTCAGGGATGATCTACAGTGGCTCTGTGGCTGGCCCTCCTCCCCACCAGAGCCCTGGGAGGTCTCCTCCTCCTGAAGGAGCAGGTTGGGGGGAGCCCCTGGGGGCTGCCCTGTCACCCTGCCAAGCCTCCAGGACCCAAGGGGCACTTAGCACAAGAGAACAGTGGGCCTCGTCGGCCAGCCACCACCTCAGGAGTCAGCAGCGGTGCGGCCTCCTGGTACCCGGGCCTCCCTCACCTCTGCATCTCCAAGCCCTCGCTGGCGCCCTCACCCTGCAGTCCCACTGCCTCCCCGTCCAAAGTCCACCTGAAGGGCTCTGCCCCTGACAAGTGGGACCCTGGGGCCTGTCCAAGGCACACTCACACCACTGAGCCACGACTCCCCAACCCAACCTGGAGAAGGTTTTCAGGCCAGCCTGGCCACTGCCCCCCACCCAGGTCCTGTGACGGCACAGGCGGCGGCATCCTCAGCCACTGCTGTGCCACTAGACCTGGAACATCACCTGAGTGGCCTGGCCCTGCCACCCGGACCTGAGGGAGAAGCGGAGGCCCAGGGCAGGAGGGGCTGGCCAAGGAGCCAGGAGCTTCGCAGGGTCTGAAGCTGAGGCCTCCCGGGCTTGTGGGGACCAGGCTGTGCCCTGAGAGCACCTCCGGTGGGCGGGGGTGAGCGGCAGGCGGGGGCGTGGCGACTCCCTCACACTGTCACCAGGGTCTCAGGCACATCTGTGCTGAGCTCTAAGCCCATTACAGAGACACAGCCCCGTGCTCAGGAGGCCACAATCATGAAACACCCAGAGCCTCGGGGTCTTTGCTGCCTGACGGGAAGACGTAGGTGTGCTGGGCTGGGCTAGCTCCCTACTACAGGCTAAACTGTGCCACCAAAAACCCACACAGCCCAGGTCTAACCCCGATTCCTCAGGATGTGACTTTGGGTGTGGAGTCTGGTTAAGAAGAGATGGTACTGGTGGGCCCTGACCCAATTAGAGCCGTGTTCTTGTGAAGAGGGGGAATTCGGAGACAGAAGCGCACACGAGGAGAGTGGCCTGTGAAGAACAAGGTGGGATTTACCAGCCAAGGAACATCCGGAAGCTGGCAGCGGCCGAACAGACTCTTCCTCAGCCTCAGAAGGGGCCAGCCTGGTGGACGGACACCTTGATCTCAGGCTTCCAGCCTCTAGAACCACAGATGACACACGTCTGCAGCTACAGCTGCTCAGCCCGTGGCACTGTTCTGGCGTGTTCTGGAAACACCTGTGCTCCTAACCCCAGCACCCATCCCTGCCTGGCACCGGGAGGGACTTGGGGCCTTCGCCACCCTGTGCAGAGCTCAGGCCTGCCCAGACGGTGGCCCCAGCAACAGGCAGTGTACATGTTGGGGGATGCCCAGGAAGTCAAGCTGTGGCGAAAGGCCGGAGGAGGAGCTGTGGGTGGGCACGGGGAGGACGCCGTGGAGGGAGGGGATAGGTGTGCCAGGAAGGTGGGTCAGCAGGAGCTGGTGGGAGATGGAGCTGAGGCCACAGGCAGAGGAGGGGATGGTGTGAGGCTGGCCTGGCCCTCTCAGGGGCTCCTAAACCCACCCCGGATTCCAGACTGCTACTGAGCCTGGGGCAGTGGGGTGTGCCCCTCACACCTGCACTTCCCTGCCACCCACAGAGGGCCAAGAGCAGCCAAGGAGGCTGCAGCTCTGGGCCCTGCTCCCCAGCATTGCCCTCACCTGACTGCTGCGTGCTCCCGCCTGGGTGTGGGGCCTGGAAGTGGAGGGAGAACCACCCGTTTCCCTGGCCCACGCCTCAACACCCTGCACTGCACCCCCCACCCCATCAGGAGACTTCAAGCGGCTCAGGGCACCTGCCCAGGCCTGTTCCCAGACAAAGAAAAGCCGCCACAGGCACGGCAGCGAGGAGCCCAGGCTCCAGGTAGGCGGCTCTTGTCTGGAGCCCCCACGTAAGGTGGGCAAGATCCCGGGCCCCACAGGGCTGTGCTGGCGACTGGCAAGATCCAGGTTGGCTCAGGGCTCTGGACACGTCGACACTGGACAGGGCCAGGGTTGGACAGAGGCCCCGCATATAGCAGTGCCCACACCCAGCCTCCACCAGGGATCCAGTCTTGATCTGAAATAACCGAGTCAGGCCCTGGGAGAACAGTCTGGCTTAAGAAAAGGCATCCAGCCTCTCACCGGCCCAGGCATGGCACATGTGGGGCCCCAGGCCAGACCTGACCCGTGTGGCTTCGAGTGAGCCCCTCCTGTGGCTCATCTCCCGTCTAGTGCCAGCCCACGGCTGACACCTGGGCCACGCACGTGGATGCCACAGAACAGACATGGGCATGTTCAGATACCCACTAAGCTCTCCTCTGGGATCGGATGCCCAGTCCTGCGGCTCGGCCACCAGGTAGGTATGCCCCCAGTCCTGCGGCTCGAACACCAGGTAGGTATGCCCCCAGTCCTGCGGCTCGGCCACCAGGTAGGTATGCCCCCAGTCCTGCGGCTCGGCCACCAGGTAGGTATGCCCCCAGTCCTGCGGCTCGGCCACCAGGTAGGTATGCCCCCAGTCCTGCGGCTCGGCCACCAGGTAGGTATGCCCCCAGTCCTGCGGCTCGGCCACCAGGTAGGTATGCCCCCAGTCCTGCGGCTCAGCCACCAGGTAGGTATGCCCCCAGTCCTACTGCAGGGAGGCGTCCTCAGCACCTGGGAAGATGTGTCAGCCATGGGCTCGCACTGTCCCTAGTGATCGCTGGTGTGAAGGTACAAGCCCCAACAGACCAGCCTGCCTCGTCTCCCTGGCTTGGCACCTGTGGGCACCTGAATAGGATGCCTGTCCACTAATCCTGGGGCACTTGGCCCAGTGTGGGTGGCTGGTCTGCCCTGTTGGGGACATGCAGGGCTTTGCAGCACCCGCCAGGAACAGCCCTCCTAGCAGGCTGGAGCGGCAGCTCTCCCCTGACAGGCAGTGGAGCCAGGCCGGAGGGCGAGGCCCAGCTGTGTGGAAGGCCGACTCTCCGGGCAGCAAGGCCAGGAGGAGCTGGGCAAGACTGCAGGCAGGGAGGCCTGGAGGAGTCCCGGTTAAATGTTCCAAATGTGCCTAAGAGATGGAGTCCAGGCCCAGGAGACCTGGCTGGGGAATGCACGAGCCTTCCAGAAAGTGCAGAGCCTGGGACAGGCAGCCTGGCCTGGCTTTACTGGACAGTGGTCAATGCTGCAGCCAGATCCGGCCCTAAGAGGAAGGCTTCGCCAGGCCTCGGTTTACTCATTTGCAAAACGGGTCTACAAAGACCCCTTCCGTCTGATGTGTTAACCAGACAGTAATGGGAAACGCTTCACAAGCCGGGTTCACGAGTGCTCTTGGGGTACTGGATGCCATTAACTGAGATGGGTGTGTGGGCCTTTGCAGAAGGTGTCCGGGGAGAGGGGAGGACACGGCCCGAGGCTGCCCACGAGGTGCACAGCATCCCGGCACCTTCTCCCTCCTGGCCACCTTCGTGGGAGGTCATGATTATTCCCTTTCTCTCCTGCGAAGAGGCCCAGGGAGGCTGTGGATGGGATGCGGGTGGGGGCATCTGTGCCTGAGGACTGTGGTGGCCTGCCTGGCCTGGGAGGCTTGGCGGTCCAGCAGGGACCCAGGTCACTGCATCACACAGGTGGCCCTGTCGGATCAGGGCTCCACTGAGATCGGCTCAGTCCTCATGCTGGGGATGATGAAATCCCAGCTCCTCTCGTGGAAGGAAGAGCGGTGGCACAGCAAAGGCTGAGGACCACCTGGGAGCCACACGGAGCCACCTGTACAGGACAGGGCACAGGGAACCATCTGGTCTGGTGAGGGGCTGTACGCCAGGCAGCCTCCGAGAGGCCCGCTGAGCAGGACTGAGAGGCAGATGCTGGTGGGCTCTCCTGGGCCCGGCCAGGAGCACCCTTTCAGGCATGTGGGAAGGAGAGGT
Organism: Macaca nemestrina; assembly: GCF_043159975.1. NCBI lineage: Eukaryota > Metazoa > Chordata > Mammalia > Primates > Cercopithecidae > Macaca > Macaca nemestrina. The sequence goes on along the minus strand of NC_092135.1, from coordinate 138,486,697 downwards.
CCAGGCCCTCTGAGGACGGTCCCCCAGCGTCTGTGTGCCAACCACCCAGGCGGTCAAAAGTGGCACAGAGAAGATTCCTTCACAGGGGCCCAACGAGTGGGTGCTTGGTACAGGCTCCAGGGCACGCTGGTACCCACTCCGGCTGGTAGGCGGGTTGCCACCCCAGGGCACAGGGGCGGCCAGGCAGTTCCTGTGATACAGACAGTCCCATACCCCGCTCTGACTTCTGCCCCCAAAACTGGACCTTAGGGCCCCTCCTCCTCTGCCTCAGGCTGGGAGACCCTGAGAACAGGGGTGTCTGCTCTGAGGAGACCCTCCTCTACCCTCCACGTGTCGCTCCCCACCCAGCACAGCCAGATGTAAAGCCAGGAAGGCCTGGGGGTGTCCTATGAGAAGCGACCCTGGGCCGGGAGTCAGTCAGGTTCTGTGGCTACAACAGGGAAACAGACAGAGGTGGTCCCAGCAACCAGTGCCAAGGTGGGGCACTGGGACCCCAGCAAAGGAGCAAACAGACACATAACACATCACATCAGACGTCAGGGGACCAGGAAGGTGCTCCGGGAACACCTATGCTCCGATACAACCTTGCAGGGAAAAGCAGGAGGCCTGCTGGCACGTGGGCAGTGATTCAGCATGAGGACTCCTGGCAGTGCAGGGGTGCCCAGGGTGCCACTCGGCTCCGCCCTTGCCTTCTGTGCCGTGCCCTGGCACAAAGGGAGGGTGGCTGGGTGCCCCGCCACAGTGCCATGGTCCAGCTGGTGGCACCCAGGCCTGCTTCCTTGCCCATAAGATGGGACGACTACTCCTGTCACTGCAGCCTGGCCCGGCTGTCCAGAAGACAAAAGGCGGCTCAAAAGGGAGCCCGACATGTCCTGACGCTGCCCTCTTTCATAAGTCTCCTGTCGCCCACTGCCATTTCTGGTCCCTGGGGCAGAGGCCGGGAAGGCCAGCCACACACCCAGGGCCACCTGCTCTCCTTCCCACGAGGAAGTATCAGATCTCTACCCCACCTGCTCTGGGCCAGCGAGGTGTCCAACCCCAGGGGGCTCCCATCCCCTCTGCGGAGGTCCCCCTGGAGAAGTCTGGATGCAGGACAGACGGGACTGAGGATGGTGCCCACTAGGCCACACAGGGTCCTGGGCTCCTGGGAGGATATGCCGCCCAGGGGCCACCAGAGGGCGCCCGTCCCGCGGAGCCCAGGCCCAGCCAACAAAGCAGGAGGGGACACTGGATTTGGCTACCCCAGGGCTGCTGCGGCCCGAGGGGTCACCCTGTTCCCATCAGCCCACGTGCCTCCCACATTGTCTTCTGTACCCTGGGCCCCGAAGTTTACTCCCCACTTCTGCAGCCATAGGGGGTCCAGGGAGAGAGGCTCCCGTCGGAGGAGCACCGGCTAGAGAAGCAGTAACCCTGCCCAGTTGCAGTCCTGGCCTTGCAGGCCTGGAGGAGGGTGGCACCCCGAGCCCTGGCGGCAGGCACCGGCCCATGGCTGGCATCGTGGTTAGACAGCTGGAGGGCGTTCATACTCCCCACGTGGGGTGGACAGCATCCCCTGCCCCATCAGACACAGAGAAACCAACACAATCTGCCTGTCCTGGGTCTCTAACCCACTGCATTCCCCAACCCAAGGGCAGCAAGACCCACGCTCTCTGGCCCAGCCCCACGTAAACTTCTCCATCTTGTCCTGCCCTCTCTTCTCACCCTTGGGAGACGGCCAAACTCTGCCACTCTGTCTCTCTAACTGGGAACAGTGACCTGTGAATGCCAACAGGGTTAGGTTGGCTCCTAAGGGTGCAAATGCCCAGAGAACATGAAGGTACTAAAAAGGGCTGGGGGCTAATGGCTTCCAACGGAGCAGCATTCAAGACTCTGGGCTGGGAGGGGCAGCCATTCAGCCACTCTGCTACCCTGGTGCCTGGGGAGGGATTCACCAGGAAGGTCAGGGATGCCTCTCTGGGTGTGGGTAGAGGGGCAGAGAACGAACCCAACCGTGCCCAGGGCCTTGTGCTGCCTGGCATCCAGGTGTGCCCCTACCTGGGATAGACAGAGCCCAGCCTGGAAATGACAGGGCTGACTCTGCAGAGGCACAGGAAGGTCTGTTCCGGGGACTTTGGACGGGTCCTTGCAAGACCCTCAGGCTGGTGGGGAGGGCATCGGGAGATCCGCCAAGAGACTGTGGGTTCTGTTCCTCCTGGGGGGAGCGGTCAGGGGGTCCTTAAAGAACCTCAGGCTGGGGGCACTGGGAGATCCACCAAGGGCAAGGGGCTGTCTGTGGGTTCTGTTCCTCCTGGAGGGGCAGGGATCCAGAGCCCGGCTGCCTCCTCCCACCGCTTCCCACCCCGCCCCCCGCAGCGAGGCATGGTCACAGACCCCCCCTCACCCAGACGCACGGATCCTCCTTGCTCAGAATCCCCAGGACCGTGGGCATTCCTGTGAGTCCCCATCTGAGTGGCCCTCCACCCGCACTCCTACTCCCCTGGTTTCAGAGGAGCCCCCCAGAGCAGGAACCTGGTCTGCTCTATTCTTGCCCACTGAGTCCCTGGCACGGGGTACAGACCGAGGGTGGTCCCCACACGTGGGAAGGTGAAGCTTGGGTTCCAAAAGGTCTTTAGAATACGGAGCCCACCGCTCCACCCATCCGTACACTTCTGTTCCCAAAGCTCCTTCGGGACCACAGGGAGGGAAGAAGCAGAGCCGAAGGCGGCTGCAGGGCTTAGGGGGCGCCAAGAGGGCCGCTGTTCTTACAAAGAAATGACACGGCCCCTGGGCGGGATCCAACGCGCCGACCACCTGCAGCTGGACTCACGGCGCGAGGCCGCCCAAGTGCCAGGCGGGGGCCGGCGCGCACAAGTTCTCCGAGAGGAATCTCTGCGAGGCGGCGGCGTTCCACCCGCGGAGAAGCGCCCAGCTCCCTCCCCGCCCCTCCGCACTATCCCCCGAGGGGTCCGCTTATAAAATCCACCTAGGCTGCCTTTGCTGGAGACCCTACGAGAATCCCCGGGCAGGACCCAAGACGCCTCCCAGAGAGGTCTGTACAGAGATGAGGGGGTCTGCGGCCACCGTCAGCGGCGCCCCGACAGCCCGGCCACGCCGAGCCCCGCAGCGCCCCGACAGCCAGCCCCGGGACTGGGACTCCCGGCCTGCAGGCGCGCTGGGCCGAGCGGCGGGCAGAACACGCCCAGCTCCAGCCGTGGCCCGGGAGGAGCGCCCCGAGCCCGCAGCCCGATCGGCTCCGGCGTGCAGGGGGGTCGGGGAGGGGTGGAGGATGACCGAGCGGACCGGAGGAGACCCTGGCGAGGGAGTACGGCGCGGGGCTTGGAGGCGAGGGTTGCAGAGGAGCCGCAGCGCAGGGGGCCACTCGGGGCCCGGGCGGCTGGGCGCACGCGGCAGGATCCCACGCCGGGGACGAGTAGCCGCGTCGGGAAGACCAGGGTCTGGAGCCCAAAGCCCGGCCAGGCCGGGGTCTCCGGCGCCGCGCCCTCACTCACCCGAGATCTCCGCCTGGGGCACGTCGCTCAGGCTGAAGCCCTTGGCTCCGTAGATCTGGCGGACCTCGCTGCAGCTCCGGCTCTTACTGGCCGGGTCCCCGCGGGCGCAGGCGACCAGCGCTGCGGCCGCGCACAGCAGCCACCAGCCTCGGGCCCGGAGCTCCATGGCGGGGCCGGCGGCGCCCCCGGCCACCCGCCCGCGCCTCTCTCGGATCCTGGCCGGGTCCTGCGCAGCTCCCGCCCGCGAAGGGCAGAGCCAAGGTCCCAGCGCGCGCGGCTCGCGGTCCAGAGGCGGCGGCGGCCGAGGAGGCGGAGACAACAAAAGCCGGCGGCGGCGGCGGCGCGGGGCGCGCGGGGTGCGAGGTCCGAACGCTCGCTCGGGCAGCCCAGAGCGCAGCGGGCGAGCGCAGTCCCGGCTCGGCGCCTCCCCCGCCGCCGGCCCGGCCCCTCGGCGGCCACGGGAGAGGAGAGGGGCGGGGCAGGGCGGGAGCGCAGGGGTGGGGGAGGGACTGGGAGCACCGGTCGGGGCGGGGCGCGGCGCGGGGGCGCCGGCCGGGGCGCACTGGGCGCTCCTCTGGCTTTCAGGGACCCAGAGGGCCCGCCCGGCCGCGCGACTCTGTCGATCCCCGGCGGGAGGCGGCGGAGCCGGGGAGCGCGGGGGCCGCGGCCGGGGTCCCTGAGGGCGGCCCCCCACGCCCAGCGCCCAGGGCGGTGGCACCACCTGTGGGGGCGGGGACGGGGGCGGAGGGTGCGCGAGGCAGGGCTTCCCCCGCCGGACGTGACATCACGCCTCCCGCGCCCCAATCAGGGGCTTCCCCGCCCCCAGCCGAAATCGGCATCCCGCTCCCCGCTCCCTCCCGCGCGCTCCGGCTTCCTGCACTCTGGCAGCGCGCCCCGCAAACGCTCTCCGGCGCCTCCGTCCCCTCCGCCCGCCGGCCGCGCCTCGGGCCGCCGCCCCTCACCCCGCCTGCACCCCGCAGCGGCCCCCTCCCCGCCCGCTTCCAGCCATCTCGCGCTGGGCTCCGGCTCACACCTGGGGCTTTTGTGGTGTGGGTGCTGCACGCAGGAAATTGGCCAAGAAACTCGACCTCACCTCTCCCAGTCCCAGGGAGCGGCAACAGATGGCTTAATTGTTGGACCTTGGAGGGTGACCCTCCACGTTCTTTGGATGCTGGAGAAACCAAAGTGATGGGGCAGGGCCGGTCTACTGGTTTTGGGCTGCTGGGTGGGGCCCGGTGACCTCTGGAGAAGGGATAGGGTCAGAACCCGGCGACAAGTTAGGTCACTGAGGGAGGAGAGTGGAGTGACCCAGAGCAGCTGCCTCTTTGAAGAAGGCGGGAGGGCTGCCTGCACCTTGTATGGTAGGAGGGCGCGTGGCTTTAGCTGCACATGGGGAACTGGCCTAGATGGGGTCTGTGGGGAGGGGGCGAGGACTGCGGTGTTGGTGTCTGGAGAACTTTGCTCGTTCCTTGGCTCCCAGGTCCCCCACCCCGGCCCCCTGTTCTCCCCATGGTAAGGCCTGGCAGTGAAGCCAGATGCCTGACCCGCAGAATCGGGGGCAGATTTAGAGGTCGGCAGCCTTGGCAGAGTACCTCAAGATGACGGTCATGTACAGCAAGGGTGTCCTGATTTCAGGGCCTGTGGCATCACCTGGAAGCTGCAGCAGGGCCCATGGTGGGGGTGGTGCCAACATTCCCTGCCCCCGTGCCGGGGGCTCTCAGCCACTGTGTAGGGCTGGAGCAGGACGGTGGCTCCCCTCCCCCTGGGTGCTTGGGGTTTCCTGCCCTGCCCCCCAGAGAAGGTTGCTCCTTCACCCAGACACTGAGTCATTGCTGGAGAGGGAGGCTTTGGGGACCCAATCCAAGTGTACATTTCCCTGCCTTCCCCCACATACCCTCTGCTACGTCACATTTTGTGACTCACAGACCCCTGTGCAGTGCATGCTCCGGGCTTGCTCCTTCTTGTCGGCCTGGAGTGGCTGCCTGCACACCTTATCCAGTACGGTCAGGAGCCCGGGCCCATGATCCCGCTCTCTGTGTGATCTCACACACTGCCGGATCGGGCAGGGCTGCCTGAGCCTAGGAACCTGGACTTGGGGTAACCCGGCCTGAGGCTCGATAGTTACCCCATCACTGTTTATGCCTCCTCAATCTCACCAGACTGGGTTATTCCTCCAGGCAGGTCCTTCCTCCAGCCCAGTTCTGGGCCTCTGGAGAGCAGTGTGGACAGCAGGGCTCAGAAAGTGATGCTCGCAGCCCTGGCCTAGCCCTGGTGACCCCTGGGTGGCTTCATCTCCTAAGGAAGTCCTTGCCACCATCGCAGGTCCTGGAATCATTCCCGTTCCACAGACCAGGAGACCTGTAGCCAGGACCTTCCCTGTAGGAGGCACATGCCACCGGGGGGATTGGAAGCAAAGGGCGGGGTTGCACCTGGGAGGAGCCACAGGATCCTGAGCAGCTGCAGCTGCCCCTGGTTCCCTCCTGGCAATGCTGCACACGCCTGCCGTCACCAGGGCAGCAGCCGCCAGGCTGCCCGTGCTGGTCGGGTGCAGGGTCCAGACTGGGACTCTGGGAGGGTGGGCAAGAGTGATCAGTCCCCGCTTCCACCCCGTCCCTGGGGCCGCTCCACACAGGACACATGGGTGGGTTTGAGGACGTAGTTGATGCCTCGAATCCCAGCCACCACAGTAGCCCATGTGGCTCTGACCAAGACCACCCCCTCCTGCTTTGGTGTCTTTGCCTGTCTGGACAGTGGGGGCACACGTGTGCAACACAAAGAAGGAAGGAATGAGCAAGTGAGGAAACAACCAAGAGGAAAAGTTTGTTCCTGAGAGCGGGCGTGTGGCGCAGCCTGGACCTCCTCTTCCGCCGATGCAGAGTTAGGGCAGAGGAGGGACACTTAGCATTGTCTGACGGGCTGAGGCGGGCAGTGCCTGTCGGGCCACAGCGTGGGGGCCTCCCTTCCATGCCCCCATCTTCCGTGGAGGACCCCAGGTCCTGGAGGATGTGTACTGCTCTCTTAGGACCCACTCCTGCCTCTGCCTAGGGAGGGTGGGGGTCTGCGGGATGCTGAGCCTGGTCTCTGCTCAGAAGACACAGGGAGCGCCGGGGGGTCTGCAGCTCCCAGCCGTTCGGATGGCGGGTCTGCTCAGAAATTATTCTACTTTTGCTCTATGGAACCCCTGTGAGTGTGTGTGCCCTTGCCCGCTGCCACGGACGGACTGCTTTCCTTTTCTGTTTGGTTTCAGAGATTGTTTTTTGGAGACTCCAAAAGTAAGTTTCCAAACAGACCGAGCGATTGTCCTCGCTGCCATCCACGGGTGCCTTCTTGTGAATGTCATTGTCCGTAGCGTCCTTACCGACGAGGACCCTGTCCTGCTGGCTGTGGGAGGTGGGAGTGCGAGCGTGTGCTTGCAGACAGCAGGGGTTCAAGGGCATGGACTAGGGCTGGCTAGGCTGTGGCATCTGATGTGTTAGAGAACCCAGGAGGTGTTTTGGTGCCCTGGGGCGTAGTGGAGGACGTAGGGTCCCCACACCTCTGTGGGGGTCTGGGGACCCCTTGGGCAGCAGCCTGAAGAAGGAAGTGGATACCCCAGTGTGTGACTGATGGAGAGAACATGATCCCCAGGAGTGGCTGTCAGCCCTGGGCAGACCAGGGTGGGCAGGACATACTGCCTGCAGAGCTGGAGATGCTTCTGCAAATGGTAATCAGGGTGCCTGCTGGAAAGAAGCGGGGCTCTGGGTAGCTCTGCAGTGGTTAGCAATGGGGAGGGGATCTACCTCAGGGCCTGCTCTGGCCCATGAACTCCACCTCCAGCTCACCCTGTGCTTCCTGCCCCGCCTTTTGGTGGTGACACTTGGGGAACATTCATCTGGTCTCTCATTCTGGTGCTGGCTCAGGGAGCCACTGTCATCTTACGAAGGAGCTCGGCCCCAGACGACCCTGTGGGACTGTACTCGTGTGGGGTCTGTGAGGTGGGGTGCTCATCCCTGCTCTGCCTGGACACTCCGTGGGACCCTGGAAGGTCCTTCCAGCCCTGAGCCAGGACGCCAGTCTAGAGGAGTTCGGCTTTGAGTCTGAACCCTAGGGCTGCCTTGGCTCCCCCAACTTGGGGGCTGCCACTTGGCAGTGAGGGTGGGTGGACAAGGCCCCCAGCTGAGCAGAGTTTGCGGGACTGAGAAAACCTGGCACCATTATTCTCAGAGGAGGTTGCGCCTGCACCTCCCTCCACCTCTCCCCAAGCCCCTGCCGTGGGGTAGTCAACTTCAAAGCAAAGCTCTTCGGAGCCTGCTCTGCTCTGCTGGGTGCCTTTGGTCAGCAGAAGTCTGGGCTCGTCTCCTTATCCAGGTCAGAGGAGGGCAAGCCTTTCCAGTGAGGCCAGGTCACCCGTGTGGTAGTTTGGGTCAGAGGAGTGCACCTGTGGCCCCTCCAAGAGCTGACACCTGTCTCTCTGGTCAGAGGACCTGGGCGGCAGGAGATGACCGCGAACACTCCACTCTGGGCTGAGCTGGGCTTGGCCTTCCCTGTGGTGGTTTTCCTGCCCGTTCCCACCCTGACTCTTGGCCTGGTCTCCCTGAGGAGAGAGGGAACAGATGGGGACACCCCGGCACTGTCTGCTATGTTAGGACGAAGCACCCCACACAACTGGAGCTCAGAGACCCATGTGGACGCCTCGGTGTCCCCAGCACCAGCAGCTCATGGCTTTCCTGCCAGGTCCTGTCTGCTTCATGTGTGGCTCCTGCCCTTCCCTCCGCCTCTCCCCTGCTGGACCATTGCTGGCTTTTGACCTATTCCTCCTGCGGTCCATACTACCCGGCTGATCATTCGAAAACCAGCATCAATCCAAAGCCTGCAAGGACTCTGAGGATCAGAGTGCGGCTGCCGTCAGCCACAGTGCAGGAGCCCCTGAGCCTCCCCCTCCTCTCAAGGGGTCCAGGAAGCTGAACTCTCTTCCCCTCCCCATTCAGATTTCAGGTTCACCTCAAACCTTCCTCTACGCTTAGGGAAGGCCTAAAGTTGCCTCCAGCTCCAGAAGTCTGGAGTCAAAGGGTTTTGTGTCCCTGTAGATGAGGCTCCTAAGGCCTGAGGGGGTCAGACTGTGGCCCTGCCCCGCCTCCCGCTGCCCTTCTGCAGGCCTGTCTGAAGAGCTTGCGTGGTCCCCAAAGCATAGAGCCGTTTCCAGGGTGAGACCAATTGGACGCGTCCCCTGAGCTGCTCTGCAGGTAAGGATTTGCCTCTGGACCATGCTGGCCTGAAAGGGTGGCACTGTCCACGCCATGCTCCCAACTTTCCCTGCTCCTGGTGAGGGTGTCCTGAGATGCTCAAGGCCCCTCGAGGGGAGTTGTCCAGTTGGTGGCAGGAACATGGCCGGGGCACCCTCTTCAGCCAACCTTCTCTCTGGAAGACCAGAGAACAAGACAGCAGGCATCTGTTCTCCTGGGCAGGAGCCCCCAGCCTGCATGTGGGGAGGTGGCTGTGGCCTCCATGGCCCTGGCTGGCAGGCCATGGCTAGGGGGATGGGGACCTGCACATCTGGCTGGGGAGGACCCAGGCCTGTACTGTGTCAGGGCCCAGAGCAGCCAGAGTGTTCACAGTGGCCTGCCCTGTGTGCCACTGGCCTGCGCTGGGTGGGAGGGAATGCAGGGGCTCAGTGGAAGAGCCTTCCAAGGGGGAGGCCTTGCCAGGGCCCACCGAGCAGGGTCTTGCAACCTTGGCAGGCGAGGCTGAGTCACAGGTGAGAGAGGCACCTGCATGGTGGAGCTGAGGGAGGACTACAGCCTCCCTGGCCTGCTGGTCTTCTGTGGGAATCCTGTTTTCCTGAGGAGGCCAAACTGCAGCATCTGAGTTTCTGTTTGTCTGTGCAGTAGTAATGCCCCGCTTGGTGGCAGGGGACAGGTGCCCTGAGCGTTGGACGGCTGAAGGGCGGTGGAGCCCCTGATGCCTGTGGGAGGGAAGGGGTGGTGCAAGGCCTCTTCTGGGGACAGGGACAGGCTGCCTGGTCCCTGGGGAGGGGGATGGGTGAAGGGTTGGTTTTATTTGCCCTGCAGCCACAGGCACAACCAGAGGTGAAGGCAGCTGCAGGGTCCTCTTGGACACAGTGGGAGTGTCCGGGGAGGGAAGGAGGAGCAAGCAGGGCTGGAACAAAACACAGCCAAGGACTTGGGAGGAGGAGAGGCTGGAGCCATAGACATGGCTGAGGACCGGGGAGGAGGAGAGGCCGTGACCACAGCCCACAGCCATGGCCTGGCCCGTGGACCACACCTACAGCCAAGCTCAGCCACATCGGGTCAGCTCTGGGTGGCCCACCCCTGCTGGGGAGTGGGCAGGCACTAGTGGTGGTGTAGCCCCTCCCCAAAGGTGGTGTTTACTAGCCCACCTGGCCTTGGGTCCCCACCTTCGACAGAAGTCTGGCAAAGGCATCCTGAGAAGGTGACACAGGGAAGCCCTGCCCTTCCAGAGGGCCTCAGGCCAAAGTGCTCCCCAGACCTGGGGCTGCAGCCCAGGGAGGGTGGCCAAGGGAGGCTTAGACACCTGGCCTCTGGGTCTCATTTTAGGGAGGTGAGGTGACTCTTGGGCAGGTGCAGGGCTTCCTGAGTGTCACATGAGCAGAGTGATTGCAGCCTGCAAGGGCAGGGCTGTCAGCCAGGTGAGGACAGCAGATTTGGGTCAGGGCCAGGCACAGCCACAGGGCCTCTGCCCCATGGACATCCTGGTCCTTTCCTGGCCTCTGAGTCCCTTCACTCCATCTGTCATCGCTGGCGCTGACCAGCTGAGCCACCCCCTTAGGTCACTCAGTCTTCTTCTGCCTTCATTTTCTCGGTGGAAAAATGGGCATGAAACAAGGATATTCCCTCAATAGCCACATAGTCTTAAAAAAAAAAAAAACAGAGTTGGAGGACTCAATTTCCCAGTTTCAAAACTTACTACAGTACAAAGCTACAGTAATCAAAACAGTTTGATATTGGCATGAAGCCAGACGTGGACAAATGGAATATAAGAGTTCAGACACAAACCCACACACCTGCCGTCAATTTTTTGGGACAAGGATGCCAAGATTATTCAGTGAGACAAAGAGTAGTCTCTTCAACAAGTGGTACAGGGAAAACTGAAGCTAGACCCTACCTCACACCATACACAACAGTGAACCCAAAAGGGACCAAAACCCCCAGTGAGCAAAAACTCTTAGAAGAAAATACTGGGGAAATCTCATGACATTGGATTTGGCAAAAGATTCTTGGATATGAAACAAAAAACACAAGCAATAAAAGAAAAAATAGGAGAATTGGACTTTATGAAAATTTGATAATACTCTTTGTGTTTCAAAGGGTGCTATTAAAACAGTGAAAAGACAAACCACAGAATGGGAGGATTTTTTGCAAATCATGTATCTCATGAATGTCTAGTTTCCAGAAGATATAAAAAACTCTTCAACACAGCAAAAAGTCAGTTTTAAAAATAGCAAATAATTTGAATAGACACCTTTCCAAAGATGATATGCAAATGGCTAATAATCTTATGAAAAGATGCTGAATATCATTAGTCATCAGGAACATGTAAATCAGAGTAACAAGACATCACACCACACTCAAGAGATAGCTAGCATCAAAAAAGTCGGAAAATAAGTGTTGGCGAGGATGTGGGAAAATGACAAATCTTGTATATTGCTGGTGGAAACGTGAAATGGCTTAGCCACTGTAAAAACAGTTTGGTGGTTCCTCAAAAAGTAAAACAGAATTAACATACAGCTCAGCAAGCCTACACCTAGGTGTATGGTCAAAAGAATTGAAAACAAGTATTCAAACAAAAATTTTTGCATGGATGTTCACAGCAGCACCATTCACAGCAGTCAAAATATGGAAACGTCCCAAATATCCAATGAGCAGACAAAACTGACCTATCCATGCAAGGGAATGTTCTCCAGCCATAAAAAGGAATGAGGCACCAATTCCTGCTGAAGTGTGCAGGAGCCTTGGAAAGATCACGGTAAGTGAAAAAAGCCAGACACCAAAGATCACAGGCTGTGTGACTCCATTTCTGTGAAATAACCAGCATTTCACATTCCCCTGAACTCACAGCAAAAGACAGTAGGTGCGTGGTTGTGGGGGCCGGAGGCACAGAGGGATGGGGAGAGCCTGTTTAGTGGTTTCCCCTAAGCAGTTGGGCGATGAGATGTTTTGGAACTAGACAGAGGTGAGGCTGCACAGCCCTGTGAGCAGACGACGTGCCACAGAATTGGACGCTTTACAGTGGTTAATTTTATGTTATGTGAATTTTACCTCAGTAGAAACCAAAGCCAAGCAGAGTTGCCATGAGAGGTGAGGTGTGGAGCTGGTTATCCATGTGGAGCCCAAAAGCAGGCCCGACACGAAGGGAGCCTCTCCCAGCGTCTGACATCATCATCCTTCCCAAGTGGGCCCAGTTCAGGCTGCCGGAGGTGCAGAGAAAGAGGCGAGACACCATCTCCCAGCAAGCGGCCCTGTCTTAACCTTAGCATCATGAGGCTGGGGTGGCCAGGTAACTGGGAGCTGCATTTCTCAATCCAGCCACCTGGCCACCTCCCACTGCCACCACACATCACACGTGCCTGAAACAGAACCATGGCAGCCCACTCATGAGGACCCACCCACTGTAGGGAGGGAGAGTGCAGTGCGTGCCTGTGCCCACTGTGCCTCTGAAGCAGGTGCCGCGGGTGTCCCCCCAGGCCCCTCCTTCCTCCCTTCTACACACTCAAGGTCGCCAGTGACCGCTGCCTGCTGGGTTTCCCTGGGTCCGCCGGCAGGGCAACCTGGAAGTGGCAGAAAGCAAATGACGTAGACGTATCCCTTAGCTGGTGGATAGGCACCAGCTCCTGCTGCACAGCTGGAAACCCCAGGTATGTGTGTGCTGTTACAAAACAAACTTTCCACACATTTGGTTAAGACCCAATATGGTTTGAATGTTTCTTCTCTTCAAGTCTCATGTCGAAATGTGATCCCCAGTGGTGGAGGTGGGGCCTGGTGGGAGGTGTTGGGTTACAGGGGTGGGACCCTAATGAATGGCTTAACACCATCCCTTTGGTGATGAGTGAACTGTCGCTCAGTGAGTTCACATGAGAACTGGTTGTTTAAGAGAGCCTGGGGCCTCTCCCTTCTCTCTCTTGCTCCTAGTCTTACCATGTGATGCACCTGCTCCCCCTTTGCATTCCTGAGCTCTCACCAGAAGCAGATGATGGGTGTTGTGCTTCCTGTACAGCCTGAGCTGATTAAACCTCTTTTCTTTATAAATGACCCAGCCTCAGGTGTTTCTTCATAGCAATGGAAGAACCGACTCACACAAGATCTAATTGGCTATCCCTGGTGACTCATGAATTGGGCAGCATCGTGTCTGGAGAGTTAGGAAGGGTGTTCCCATGGGCTGAGTGGAGGAGGTGGGCTTTACAGGCAGAAAAGGCTGAAGAAACAGAGATGGGGGACAGCAAGTGATTGGGCATTGTGGGGTCACTTTCCTTGTCAGACTAATACGGAGGGGTTTCCTGAGTCTGCTGACTCAGGTAGACTGATTGGCTGCTGTGAATCTCTTCATTTTGGGAAAAGGGTCCCCCTTTTTTTTTTTTTTTTGAGACGGAATCTTGCTCTGTAGCCCAGGCTGGAGTGCAGTGGCGTGATCTTGGCTCACCGCAAGCTCCACCTCCCAGATTCACACCATTCTCCCAACTCAGCTTCCCAAGTAGCTGGGACTACAGGCGCCCGCCACCACGCCCGGCTAATTTTTTATGTATTTTTAGTAGAGACAGGGTTTCACCATGTTAGCCAGGATGGTCTTGATCTCCTGACCTCATGATCCACCTGCCTCGGCCTCCCAAAGTGCTGGGATTACAGGCATGAGCCACCGCGCCCGGCCAAGGGGCCCTTTTTAAGTTCAGTTTGATGAAATGACATTCAGCATGAGTGACTCCATTCTGGTTTGGTCTGGGTGTTGGGTTTGGAGCAGGAGCTTCTCTGAACCAACAGCCACGGTCATTTTTATTTGACCGTTGCTCTACGATGTCTCCTGAGGTTTCTTGTAGCCGAGCCAGGTCACAGGGAGCTGCACCTGTCACCCATCCTGCTACTTCCCTCCTCATCTCTTCCTCACGCCCCTGTTGCTGTTTCCTGGGACCATCCAGTAAACGAACCTTGTCTCAGCATCTGCTTCTTGGGGGAACACAGATGAAGACTGTCTCAGATGTTCACAGTCTCCCTGAGAGGCGGGTCTGTTTGCATCCAGCTTATAGAAAAACATCTGGCTCAGGAGGTTAAGTATTAATAATTCACACAAGTTCACAACAGCTGTGATCGTCCCTGCCCTGCCACCTCCCTGTTTATCACTATGTTCTCCAGTGACATCCTCCCCTCCCATCATCTCATGCCTTGGGAAAGGTGGGCAAACCCTGAAGACAAAGCCCTTACCTGGAAGGGGAGGCTCCAGGTCTCCAGCAGGCAACCCGTGGCTCCCTTCTACCCAGCAGGAACACTGGGCTGACTCTGGATGGATGGAACTGCTACAGTTTGCAGAGGTCTGAGTGAACTGGAGGCATCTTCAATCCTGGTGCATGAATTGGTTTCCAAGATGTTGCCCATGATATTTCAACTATTTTCTTTTTTTTTTTTAGAGACAAGGTCTTGCTCTGTTGCCCAGGCTGGAGTGCAGTGGCATGATCATAGCTCACTGCATCCTTGAACTCCAGTGCTCAAGCAATCCTCCTGCCTCAGCCTGCAGAATAGCTGGAATTACAGGTGCACACCACCACATCTGGCTAATTTTTATTTTATTTTTTTGTAGAGACAAGGTCTCGCTATTTGCCCAGGCTGGTCTTGAACTCCTGGCCTCCAGTAATCTTCCTGCCTTGGCCTCTCAAAGTGCTAGGATCACAGGTGTGAGCCACCAGGCAGTGTGGTATACCGCAGATCAGCATGCAAGCCTGAGGGTAGGGCTTGATGAATTTGCATCTCATAAACTGCACCCAGATTGAGAAACAGAGCCTGCCCTGCCCCAGGGACTCCTCACATCCTCTCCACATTGTCCTCCACCCTGAAGTCCCCCTGCCTGAAGCTCCCCTGCCACAGGACAGCTGCCCTGCCTTCGACCCTGACCCATCGACTGGGCTGTGGGGCCTGGTACTCTCCCCAGCGCTGACCTTGGTCTCTCGGCCCTGAGCACCGCCTGCACTGCTGCCCACTCCTAGTTCTCAGGTGGCCCTCCGTTGTGAGCACTTGTGGTCTCCATGCCCAGGCCACCATGGGTGGACAATCGTGTGTTTTCAAGAGTGCTGCTGTAGCTGTGCTTGTCTCTGCCACCAGGGGCACATGGGTGCGTGTTTTTGCGGGGTCAGGGGTGCTGGGCACCAGGCTAGGCAGAGTCCGCCAAGCCACGTCACAGAGTGACTGCTGGCTGGGCTTCCTGCCTCGTGTCCTCACCAGTGCCAGCTGCCCTGAGAAATCATCTCTTCCTGGATGAACTGGCTTCCTCTCCCTGGGAGGTAACTGCACCACCAGGGCGAGGGTGGCCGTCGGTTCTGCTGTCTCTGAAGCACCAGAATGTGCCTGGTGGGGCAGTGCCAGCTGAGACTCGGGTCTTCACGGCTGGGTGGTGAGTGGTCACTGTAGGAATGAGCAGTGCTTGTTGAATGAATGAATGACCAGGTGAGGTGGCATCGCCATTAACCCTCACGCTAAGAAGGAGCAGGGGCGTTTGGAAAAGTGTGAACCTGGCGGAGCCGGGCACTGCACCTGTGTGGACCCAAGGGCCTGGACATTTCCCCCGTGCCCCTGGTCCGGACCAACAGGCCTGCCCTCCAAGATTTTGTCCCCAACATGAAGACTTCTGTATTCACTGAGAGCCTCAGGACTGTGTTTAGAATGTTGCACAACACAATCGTGGAGAAAGTGCAAACTTTCCGTCTTCCTCTACAGCGTCTGTCACCAGCCCGTCTCCTGCTTTCTGCCCCCGCAGGGTGTCAGGAAGACCCAACCCCCAGCCCCAGCCCTGCCTCCTCATAGCCTCAGTCTCCCTCCATGCCTGCCGGTTTTCTGGAAGGAGCTTTTCTTGCTATGTGACCGTTTCTAAATCTAATTTTGAAGCTGTCCAGAATTAGGCGTTGCACTTTAATTGCCATTGTGGGAAAAGGCATTTCAAAATCACACACAGAGACCTGACCTGCTGGCCAGCCCTCCCGCCCTCCCGGTGGTTGGAAATGCCAGAGCCACACACAGTCTCGGCGTTGGGCGGAAATCGACTCTGGAGTGTGGCACCTGGAGTGGCGTTAGGTACAGGGTAGCAGGAGGGTTGGTAACCCGGGTATTTCCATTCAATGAACTTGGGCTGAATGTGAGAGGCCCGAGGGCCGTACGCCTGGTGCACCCATCAGGAGGGTTAGCGGCAGAGATGCCAGCACCAGGGACTGTCGCTGGTCAGAGTACGCCTGGCGCACTCAGGAGGGTTAGCGGCATCAGGAGGGTTAGTGGCAGAGATGCAGGTGCCAGGAACTGTCGCTGGTCGGGGGCAGGGCTAGGTCGGCTGAAGACCGTGTTGTCCCACAGGATCCAGTTTGTGGGACCAACAACCAGAATTGGAAGCTTTTGGAAAGCTTGAAAAAACTCTAGTAGTGATTAAAATAGAACACATCACGTTCTGAAATATATGAAAAAGAAAAAAGAGGGTTCCAGTTCACACCCCCAAATCATACCCTCACCCAGAGTGACCAGGGTGAGTCACTGTGGGTGCATCTTTGTAGAACTTTCTCCGGTTCCTAAATGGCCCTGTTCAAGCGTCTGATGCCCATTGGTGTGCAGCATTGTTTTTCTAACTGAACCCTGAGTGAGCCTTGGTGGCCTCTCCACATCAGGGCCTAAAGCTCCGCCCACACCTCTGTTCCAACCCATTGTCAATATTCCAGAAAAGGGCTGCAGCCTCTATTTTACTATGCCTCGGCTCAAGAGTGTTTTTAGTTCAAACAAAGTGACATTAAAATGGCACCAGTGGCTCCTATAGAACAGATGATGAGAAACACATCTGCTGAGTTACAGGGTGCACATTTCAATATTTTAAAGAGCTTTGGCCCAACTGTCCTTCAAAAAGACAAAGTCAGGCACAGTTCCTGGTGGCTCATACCCTTGTCAAAGCAGAGGTCATCACACCTCTCGATGTTGCCAACCAGAGGCGCAAGGGGTGAGATCCGAGAATGTTTCCATTTGTATTCCTTGCTCCCTGGGAAACTGAACATCTTTTCATGCATTTACCAGCCACTGTCAGATTTTCTCATGGCCTGTCTATTCAAGTCCATTGCCATTTTTCACCTTCTTTGTTTTTTTTTTTTTTTGGTATTGATTTTTGAGGCACTCTTTATGGATTAAAGATTATGCTCTTTGTCTGGAATCTATGTTGCAAATATTTCCTCCTTCCTCTGTTCATTTATGTGAAATGCCAGTAAATACTCATTCCAGCACACACTGACCTGTTTCTAGACTCACCCTGGATCTTTTTTGCATATTGCTGGGGTAGGGCCACACTGTTTTGAATAACATAGTTTTGTAAGATATACATTTCTTCTTATTCAAAATTTCTTGTTATTCTTTCCTGTGTCTCCCCCAAGTGAACATTGGATTCATCTGTCAAGTCCTGTAAATAATGGATGAGAATTGTCTGGAGCTCATAGATTAGTTCTGGGAGAATTGATATTTTTTCAGACATCCAGGAATTGTACATATTTCAAATTCTCCCTTTACTCAATTTAAAAAATTGCTTTGCAGTAAAGTTTCACATTTTTCATCATCTAGCCCTTTTTATATTTTGGGGTTTATTCTTAGATGTTTTAAGGTTTTGGCTATTGTGAGCAGTATTTTTGGCCATACATTTTCATTGGTAATTGCTGTGTTTAGGGAAGTCATTGGCTCCATTGGTTTTTCAAGTCACAGCTTTGCTAAATTGTCTCCTTACTTCTAATAGATTTTCAATTGGCCGCCTTCTGATTTCTAGGTAGACGATCATAGCATCTGCAATTATTGATGACTTAATCTTTTTATTTCCAAATATTTATGCCTTTCATTTCTTTTTTTAATAAATACATTATTATCCTCATTAGGATCTCTAGTATAATAGTAAAGACAAAATTGGTAATGTTGAAAACACTCACGTTTTCTCCTGACCTTAAGACTAAGACTAATGCTTTTAAAGTTTTATCATTAATTACAATGTTGACTAAAGGCTTCTAGAACAAACTTTTATCAAGTTGGGGAAGTTTTTTCCTACTCTTTCCTTGCTACAAGATTTCTTTTTAAAGTCCTAATAGGGAAAGATATGGTATTTTTTCAACATCTGTTTCCATGATCATATCATTTTCCTCAACTCAGTTCTTGGCATATTGAGTTATGCGTCTAGAGTTACTGCTATTAACCCATCCTTGCATTCCAGGATTAAACCCTACTTGCAATGGAAGCATTTTCAATGCCATCCTGGATGTGATTTGTTAAGGCTGGCTCCTAAGCCCTGTCTGTTTCCATGGTCTTGCAGGCCTCTCCTGCTGTGGTGGTCTCCTTGGGCTCAGAGCATTCCAGTGGCAGCAGGGCCAGAGCACAGGTGATGCTGTCCCTGCCTTGCATTGGCTGCTGTTCTGATGAGACGTGAGCAGTGGCTTTCCTAGCCTGTATGGCATGAGGACACTTGTCAAGCCTGGGTTGCCCTGGCCAGATTCTCCTGGGGCTGCATGTCCCACAGCCTGGCATGGGCCCTGGGGAGCCAGGGCCTGCTCCATCCCCCTCTGGGATCCTTGTAGCCTGCTCAGTGTCCCTGTATCAGTGTTGCCTGTGCTTGCTGACAGTGCCTTCCTGCCTGCTGGCCACACCTGTCCAGGGGGTCCTGAAAATGGACAGGGGTGCTTCTGATGGGATTCCACACCCTCCATCTGCTTGGGGAGAAGGTGCCCACACCTGTGAGTCATGTCATGAAAAGCATACTTGTGAATCTGGCTTCCTCCCTGACCCTGGGGCATCCTGGTCTTGTGCTTCCCAGTTGGGAGGAGTCACCATTCTCTGCATCCAGGCCCAGCAGCTGCCTTCCAGGGGACTGGGTGTTCCTCCTGCAGTATCTCTTTAAAGTTGGCAATTTGGAAGATTGAGCTGGAAATGCACAAGTGAGTGCTGCCTGAGGGCTGGGGGTTTGGGGGCAGAGGCTGCCACCTCACATGAGGTCTGGATGCTAGTTTGGGCCTTTCATGGGTCTGGTGTGCCTGGCAGGCCTCTGACACCACTGCTGTGCTCCTGGGCAGATCCACAGAATGGGACACTCTTAGAAGCAAAGACATCCATCCTCTAATTTTCTCATCCTTTCCAAAACCGAGCTAAACCCGCTGCTCAAAATTGTCAACACGTGGCTTCCAGCCCTGCCTGGGGAACAGGATTGACGGCCTTGTCATTCCACATGAGCATGAGGCTGAGTGGCTACTGTGGGGGTGGTGCCCATCTGCAGAGGGCGTAGGACACTGTGAGGACCTGACTGTCCTTCCCTGTGGGCTGAGGAAGCCCCTAATGCTGGGGCACACACACCGGAGGAACCGGACGACCCAGGCCATTTGTGCTGAGGGGATTGGATAGTGGGCAGCAGCCCCAGGACGCTGCCTGCCTATCCTGAGGGCCCAGACCAGGGTCTTGGTCCCTCCGGAGTCCCACAGCCCAGGGCTTGCCCACAACTCTGGTTTTGGGGTCATCTGCCTGCCCAGGAGTCCGTCCTTCCATTCTTCATCCCTCAGCCCTCCCATTCTCCCGGGTACTCCCATAAGGCAAGCCTCAGGCTAAAGTATCAGCCGTGCCTTTCAAGGTCTTCTCCATGTCCCCAGCCCCCCACTCTGAAGTGGACCAGACCCTCCCAATATGTGCCAAAGGTGCTGAGCCTTCGGGCACTGTGGGTGGTGTCTGCTTGCCTCTGTCTGCCCCTGGCTCACTGAGGGGCTCAGGAAAGGGTCTTCTGGGTGCCTGAGCAGCCTGCAATCTCTGAAATGGACTGGTGGGGTGGGGGCAAGGTTCAGTCCATGGCCCCTCCCATCAAGCTTCCTTGGGACCAGGAGCCCCTTACAGGCTGCCTGGCCCCTCTGCCAACAGCTGGGGCTTGGCCTGGCTATGGCTCCCAGATACTGGCCTTAATGGCCTGGGAGTTGGGGGTCTCCACAGGCCTCACTTGGCCATCTGTGGCCTGGGCCAGGCTGGCTCTAACTCCCTGCAGAGATGCTGCCTCATTGTCAGATTGTACAATGAAATAAAATGTAAAATGAAAATTTGCAGAACTCAGGAGGAGGCTGGGTGAGGCTGTGTGGACACGGTGCAGACGCTCTGATGCGTGTGGCAGAGTCAGCAGCCTGCAGACCACGTCTCCCCCGGAATGCACAGTGGTTTTGAATTTGTGCTTTTTTCTTTTTTAAATTATAGGAGGGAGGAGAGCTTGGCAAAGTGCAACATGGGACCTGCCAAGCCCAAACTATTTGAAAAAAAAAAATAAATCACAAGATTTTTGCCTAAACTCTGAAAAGGCTTTGATTCTGCTTGAAATTTGAGGTCTGTACAGACGGCCCTGAAGACAAGCTTGGCCACTGGCTTTGGGGTACTTGGGCTGGGCCCCCCAGTGTGACCACAGTGTGGCCCTAGGAGGTAAGCCAGGCAGGACCCAGCTTCCTGGGTCCTGAGGGCCAATGGCTGAGGCTCACTTAGACGTGTGCAGACCCCACTCCCCACCTGGGAGTGCACTTGTGGGTGTGGAGAGGAGCTGGGGTGGGTCTCCAGCTGCCCCAGTGCCTGCAGTTCCCTGAGCGCCAGGAGGACCAGCCTCCTTGTGGGGCTCAGGTGCTCTGGAATGTGGGGCTCAGGTGCTCTGGAATGTGGGGGTCAGGGCCAGGCTTGCCTAGAGTTTTCTGAGCACAAGTGGGAAGGTGCAGTCCACACCAGACTGCCCTTGCTTCTGACTGCAGTGGCATGTTCAGGGACCTCAAGACCCCACTTTCAAGGCTCAGCAGCTTGCCAGAAAACCCACAGGACTCACAGAAGCTGTTTTACACAAGGCTATGGTTTTTCACAGGGAAAGGATCAGGGATGAAGTCAACCAAAGGAAGAACCACAGAGGTGGGATCTGGGGATGCACCAAACTCAAGACTTCTGTGTCCTCTCCCTGTGGCATCAGGACAATGTCACTCTCCCAGCATCTCGATGGGGCAGCACCCCTGGAATGTTGCCAACTGGGATGCTTGCCTGAGCCTCTGTGGTCAGAGTTTTTATTGGGGCTCCAATTCACAGGCACCACTGATTGATTGCCTATGTGGTTATCTCAGTCTCTGTCCCCTCCCAAGGCCAACCGGTACCACCTGACCCAGAGACTACCCTCCCACCCCATGCAAAACACATTGCTACCATGTGGGATGGCCTCAGGTCCCCAGGTCAACAAAGACAGTCCTATCAGGCACAACATTCCAGGGTGAGAGTCACCTCCTAGGAATCAGGGGCCAATGCCACACTGATTTCTGGACAGAGTTAAATTCTTTCGTGCACAGATATGCTCTAGGGGTGCGCAGGGGCAGAGAACCCTGTTGGAGATGAGCGTGTTTTTCCTGCGGCCCCCAGACAGCATGGTTTTGCACTCCACCCGGCGTTTATCTCCCAGTTGTCATTCCAAGCTTTTTCTGAAGCTTCACCTCCACTGGATTCCATGGAGGATGGAGCAGGGAAACTGCATGAATGGGAGGCATGGGGTTGGCCTTCCTTCCAGGGCTGGCCATGGAGGGCCCAGTGCCATGTCACCTAGGAGGCAGGCAGCATCCCTTACATCCTGTAGGGGCACCAGCCAACCCTCCGCCTGAGGGTCCTAGATGGATGGCTAGGGATGTCAGTGAGGTCCCAGCTTGAGGGAGATGGTATAGAGCCATCAAAAGGTAAACTGAGGAAACATACAATTTTTAAAAGTTTATTTGAGGAAATAACTCATGACTCAGGCAGCTTAAAACCAGAAATGATTTAGGAGCTCCATCAAGAGAAAACAAGAGGGAGGCTTTTATAGAACGAATACAGAGGTAATGCAAACAAAATATCTGATTGGTCACAGTTGTGCAGTTGCCTTATTGGGTCCATCCTGTTGGAAAGTCCCTAGTTACAGAATTATAAGTTTGCTGACGACTTCTGATTGGCTGAGCTTAAGTTTTGTTTTACTCTAATATAGGTATTTACAAGAAATAGTTCACAGTAAGTTTCATGTATGTTTGCAAATGAAGTGGTTTGCACTTACGAGGCCTCACTGGCTTTGTCCACTCAGGCGCTCTTCAGGCCTAGCCCCTGTAACAGTTACTTCAACAATTCCTGCCCACCTTTTGGGTGCCCTGTCAGCAAGCTGAGACTGGGACCAAACAGCATGGCATTGCTCTAGGTTACCACTATGGGTGTAGTCCCTGTATCATCTCAATACTTGCATTGAGATATAAGGTCTTACAGTCATTGCTATACAAAATTACACAGTCATTGTGGCTTTGAGTGGTTGAGTTGTTGAACTCTCTTGAGTTGTCTAATTCTGATGGCAATCTTTCCATGCATGAGTGGCTGCTGGAAAGCATTTAAAACACTTGAGAGGATACCACGCACTCGGGAGGTGAATACAATGACTGTAAGGAGAGCCACAGCCAGGAATGAACATTTTCCTGGGGCAGAGATCCCCAGGAGCCAGATTTAACCAATGAAATCAATCACTGGAGGAGGCAGCACCCGTCTGGTGAGACTAGTATTTGTCTCTCAAAAGTCTTTAATTTTTGGCAACAATTTCTAATTTATTAAGGTAGAAGAAACATTTTTTAAATCTATAAGAGCACAAGCTCATTCTTGTTCAGCTGTTAAGGTATCAATAACTTTTATTTTTGTGGTATGATTGAGGCTTAATTGTTCATTTAGCTGTCCTATGAAAACAAAAGAAAATCAATGGTTAATATTTGAAGTGAAATGTGATTGCAGTTTTTGAGTGCAGAGGACAGCTAGTTGAGAAGATTTCTATGTTTCTACAGCTGAAAACATGTCTAGATGGTGGAATGAAGGATGGTAGTTGCAGTCCTGATGGATTTTCCTGGTTTGCGGTGTGACTGTCTCTGACGATGCCATGGGGTATTTGGATGAACTCTCTAAGTGACCTGTGGAGCAGCAGGCCTAAAGGTCATCCATACGTGGTCTCTTGTAGTGATTTTTCTGAAGTTTGAAGTCATCCAGTTTCAGCCTTTGGGGCATGGGAAAAGGGAAGTTCTATTTTCTTGTGTAAGTAGAAGAATTCAGGATTCAATCCAGTTTATAGATGGATAACAAAATCTCAACGAAAATAAACAGGACTAGAATTTGATAATGGGTGCACTACAGTTTTCTATTGAAATACAATCTTTTATAGTCATTCCCATTTTTACCAAAAATAATATATATATTTTAAAACACAAGGTCTTTCTGTGTCACCCAGGCTATAGTGCAGTGGAGCAAACATAGTTCACTGCAGCCTCCAACACTTCAGCTCAAGCAGTCCTCCTGCCTCAGCTTCCCAAGTAGCTGGGACCACAGGTGCATACCACCACGTCCAGCTAATTTTTTAATTTCCTGTTGAGATGGGGCCTGCCTAGGCTGTTTCAAACTCCTGAACTCAAGAAAGCAATCCTCCCACCTTGGCTTCCCAAAGTGCTGGGATTACAGGCATGAGGCACCAAGGCTGGTCAATTTTTAAAAATAAGTCATTTCATTAAGCTTGACTTGACTGTTTATATAAGTACAACAAGAATAGTAATTCTATGTATATTCAAAAATTTGATATTTTAGTCAGAGCTTTGGTAATATCTAAGGGGTTTTACTGATTTTGTATCACTCAACCTTCATTTTAAAGAATTATTTAGTGACGAGAAATCTTAGATTAGACCTTTAAAAGCCTCTCTAGGCTAAGAAACCAAGCCAAGGACTTGTCCAGTTGTGTCCTGTTACAAGGAGAACAGATTCCTATTGAACTTATGCAAATACTCGTATTGCTATGAAAATAAGAATATTTAATAAGAGTTCCCAAATTCTGGAGTGATCAGATAGGGAGAAAAACATAAATGTTCCATTTTTTTGTTTACAAAGTATACTTTATTAAATTTCTACAAGTTATACCTGGCTTGAGAGAAAAAGGATTCCTCAAATCTGAAAAGTAAGACATTAGAGAACCAACAACGTTTCTAACAAAAGGTGATACAAATTATAATTATTTTCATCAATTAATTTAGTTCCATGTAATTAATTTGTTTTGTTGGATATTGGGTTAGTCCTTTTGTGAATCTATCAATTTTTCATGACTGTTCTGGAAAATCTTATCCCGCTATGAGAGTGTGATCTTAAGGTTACCAGAAACCTGTACTTGTCAGTCTTTCTCATGAAACTCTTGCAATTTTGTATCATGCAACTGACAAGAAATTTGGTTGGTTTGGTGATATATAACATTTTAACATAATTAGAGTTATGAATGATAACATATTAGGATATATCATATTTCTAGGAATTTCAAATAATTTCTGGAATACTCAGATCAATAATAAATATAACTTTAAAAAGGTGTAGTAGCTATCACTCATCCTTTGGCAATGCCTCCCATGAAATTTAATGTATTAGATAAGCCTAGTTAGTTTAACATCTCTCTTTTTATTAAGAGAGAAAATAAATGCTTTTGACATAGTCCAGACATCCTTTACAAAGAAGAAGCCCAGAGAAACTTGCTAAGTTAATTTGAGGTAAAAAAGACTTAATTTAAAATTTGAATTTGGGAAGTTGTCAAAAATGTCCACAGGGTTAAAACACTTGATTAAATAAGATTACAGGTCACTGCCGGGCGCAGTGGCTCAAGCCTGTAATCCCAGCACTTTGGGAGGCCGAGACGGGCGGATCATGAGGTCAGGAGATCGAGACCATCCTGGCTAACATGGTGAAACCCCATCTCTACTAAAAATACAAAAAAACTAGCCGAGCAAGCTGGCGGGCGCCTGTAGTCCCAGCTACTCGGGAGGCTGAGGCAGGAGAATGGCGTAAACCCGGGAGGCGGAGCTTGCAGTGACCTGAGATCCGGCCACTGCACTCCAGCCTGGGCGACAGAGAGAGATACCGTTTCAAAAAAAAAAAAAAAAGTAAAGAAAAAAATATCTTCATAATCAAGAGCAGACCAATAGTCCAAGAAAGCTTTGTCCTTCTAGCAGAGAGGAAACCTAATTATTGCTTTGCACTGTACATTACTGAGCTTATTTTTAAAAACAGACCTTATGAATAACGAGTTAATGGGTGCAGCACACCAACATGGCACAGGCATACATGTGTAACAAAACTGCACATTGTGAACATGTCTCCTAGAACATAAAGTATAATAATAAAAAAAGAAAATTTAAAAAAAAATCTAATATTAGTAGTTTGACCACACCTAACATTCCTCTTTTGCCGGCCTTCTACAGCTTTCTGTATCAGTTCAGTTTTTGCTCACTCTTTTTCTTCTTTTTTATTCTGAAACAATCTATCTTGCTTTAAGACAAAATTACTCTTTTTTCCTTAATGAAAACACATACCTTGTATACCTTTCCTTACTGAAGCCACCTTGTACTTTCTTTGTACATTTTTCACACACAGTTTTCTTTTAGCCCTATTATTTCTAGTAGTTTCAATTACATATATTATTTAAAATTATTAATCCTCAGTATCCTTCATATCTAGTGAAAATTAGGAAGTACATGATTTCATAATTTTTAAATAGCCTATGCATCCTCATAGCACAGGACATGCTTATCCACGGACCCGAATATCTCTGACTCCTCTTTAATAAGAAACCAAAAATATGTAAGCCTGGGCTTCCCTAAGCCTTGATCTTGGCCAGCTCAGCTCCTTTTGGACACTGATGAGGTTTGGACTTGTGAGTACTTTGTGCACTTTATTTTTAGTAGCACGTGCTTAGCTAAACAAACAGCTTACACAGACCTGTCACCCATGGTGTATTCAGTGGACAAAGCTGAAGCTGTTTGGGCTACAGCATGGAGGGGACCCCACATTCCACCCTATGAGTCCCACTGCCCTTGTGGTGGCCCCTCCTAGGGACCTCCAGGCTCCAGAGCACCCAGCATCCATCTGCAGGGGCCTCTGCTCCCAGCACCCTAAGGGTGTCTGGTTACCTGCTTCTCTAAGAATGGGCAGAGGTCTTGGGAGCTGCTGGCCCCTCCCTGTGTAGCACTCTTCTTAAGAGTGAGATGGAATCCTTGTCCCACTCTGCTCTTGGTGGAGGCTGACCTGAGCTCCCACCCACCAAGTGGTCTCATCTAGGGGTGGAGAGGAGCGGCCCCCCAACACTGACACCTCGCACCCCTCCTGCCTGTCCCCCTGGAGAGTAATTCAGGTCTCACACGGGATTGTGGGGAATGCAGCCATCCCATGACAACACAGCCACGGAATGAGAGAGAGAGGGAGGGCGGGGGAGTCACGAGGCCTGCTGTCTCAGGATGCATCTGAGAACCCCTCCATGGGGTTCACCATCCCTGGATCCCACAGCCCCTGGCAGACATCACAGCAGCGTGGGGCCGGCTGTCATGTGAGGACACAGAGGACCCCACGGCTGGTCAGGGAGGGCAAGGCCAGAGCCAGGTGTCCTGACTAGACCCAAGTCCTTCCAGCTCCACCCACCCTGTGTGAGGGAGCTGAGTGCGACGCAACACAGACCATCTGGCTCTGCGTGGTGCCCCTGCGCGTCCGTCCACTACCCTGTGCCACTTCGGGGCAGTGTGTCAGGCTCCCGCCCCAACTCAGCCTCCTCCGGACTTGGGGAGCACTGCAGGCCCCTGCCAGAGTGGTCTGGCTCTTCTCGGCCCTCCCATTTCCACCGGGCAGCCTTAGGCATCCCCCAATCCCCACTGGTGTCCATTCAGGGTGACCCCTGGCCTCTGGATCCTCCCTGGATGCTCCAGCCTCAGCACAAGCCAGGTGAGGCTTGGCCTCACCCCTTCTCTGGCCGGTGTGGTGGGCCTGCAGGGACGACAGTGCCTGTCCCCAGGTGGACTGCATGTCTGTGACACTCTGGACAGGTGGCCCTTGGGAACTGGGTGGCAGAGATGTGAGGCAGTAGGCTCCATCTTCAGAGAGCTCAAGAGATAGGATGGGACGTGGAGAGACACCTTCCATCCCGGGACGGATTTGGGCAGTGGTGACCCTACCCAGGGGCAGGCAGAGCGCGGGAGAGGGACTGGGCTGGTGCATGGTCTGAGCTGGACACAGACCGGAGACGGGACCTGAATCTCCAACCCTGGGCCCTGGACTGGCCACAGCAGACAACAGGGCCTAGAGTGCCACGGCCCAGAGCTGGACCAGCCTCACAGGGATGCTCCATTGCCCAGCCGAGGTGCCCAGCCCACCAGGGTGGACAGCCACTGGTCCAGCTGCTTGAGGTCTGTGGGGCCTGTCTGGCCTGGCTTTCCTTTCCACGCAGGCAGCAGCTGCAGGAAGCCTTCGGAAGGAGGAAAACTGGGCCTGTCTTGGCCCTGCCTTATCCTGATGCCTGTCAATCACACCCAAAGCCTGGGGGAGGAGGAGCCAGAGTCCCCCATTGGGGCCTCCAGGGCTTGGGGACAAGTTTCTCTGAAGCAGCTTGGAAAACCTCCCAGCCGCTGCCCTGGGCCTGGATTCCTGAGCTCAGTCAGAGCTGGCGGCTCTGTCCAGGGGTGACAGCCATTCTTACAGACGCCTACCTCGTCCCAAGGCCTGGCCTTGTCCCTTCGTCCAGACCCCTTCTCCCCAGTGTCTGACCGTCAGGCTCAGCCTGAGGCCCAGAGGGAAGGAATAGCTGTGGGGCTGATGAGGGAAGTCTCTGGGGCCATCCCTGGAGGATCCGGGAGAAGGTGCCTGGCTCCTGACCTTTGACGTATCAAAGAACTGTGTCCTACATGGGGGAAGAGGAGAACAGGGGGAGGTAGGGGTGTGTCCTTGGGGTGCAGATGGATGGGGCAGGGACAGGGGCCTTGGAATGTCATGGTGTGCCAGGTCCCTGGTGGCTCTGGGAGATGTCTCGGCCCCCAGCTCCCCTATTCCCTCCTGGCAAACTGGGACCTGGGCAGGATCAACCTGCTCCAAGGCAGGCGCTTTGCCCTGGAAGGGATGAGGGGCCAATGAGGGCTGGATGGGGCTGGATGGGGGCTGGATGGGGCCTGGGGGCAGGCCCGCCATACCTTGCAGAGCTGCCTCCAGTGATCTGTCATGGAGGTTGCTGGATAGACCCTAGAAAGGCACAGATCAGGGAGCAGGGACTGGCCCTGGGCCCCAAAATGCAGCTACAAGCCTGGCAGTGGGGAAGGCAGTGAAAAGGGTGAATGGCATGGAGGGCGAGGGCCTCTCGGGCCACAGGGTGGCAGAGTGAATGCTGATGTTTGCACACCAACTTCTCTGGTTGGTGGTCAGTGCCGTCTTGGGGCGGGGTTCCCACAGTGCAGGCCCAGGGTAGGCAGCGAGGGCCCATAACTGACCGTGGGCGAGAACGCGCAGCCCTGCAGCTCTCTGGCCCCCAGACCCCCCTCGGGGGAGCAGCTGCTCTCGTTTTCCGTGTCCTCCCCAGGTGGGGGCATCCTTGGGCCTGCGATGGTGGGGGCCCGCCTCCCTCGCTTGCATGCTCTTCCTTCTACACTGGCCCTTACGAATGTTTGATTGCCTGCAGTCTTCCACTTACCTGCTTTGCCGCTCGCCCAAGGGGACAGTGTCTCCTCTTTCCTGGGGGCTGTTGTCTTTGGGCTTCAGTTCACCAGGCTGTCTTGCCCCCCTCAGCTCCCCAGTAGGCTCCAAAATATAGAACTTTGAAGGCTTGTTCTTGTTAGTGAAGGAGGGATGGTCTCTTGTGACGTCTTCCATCCTCACAGAAGCAAAAGTCCCAATCAGCTGTCAATTTGCAACACATTTTTAATGACTTATTGGTTTTGTCCTGTGCAGAAAGGTATCCTTGTAAGATAGAGACACACAGCAGCCCCCCGTGGCTTCTCTGAATCCCCACGTGATTGCGTTGTTTATCCCTCTGATGTTTTGGTGTTGAACGTGAGATACGCGTCTGACCCTTTTCCTCAGATAGCTCTTGCTGTCCCTACAGCACTTACATTGAATGACCCAGGTTTCCCGGCACCTACTTGAGACATTTCCTTCTTCACAATATGAAAATGTCATATTTTCAAACACGTTGAAAACGCGTGTGTGTTGACATCTGGACATCCGAGTCGAGCCGTTTATCTGTTTACTCATGTGACACCACCTCATGGGTTTAATCATAGTGATGTTGTTTCATGATATGTTTTCACGTAAACTTTTGCTTTTTTGTCCTAAATGTTTTGTTGGTGTTTTATGGGAATCGCAGCGTTTTAGATGAAGCTGTGGAGGGTTGCCATACTCATGATGTTAAATATGTCTCCTCACAGGCATAATCTGGTCTTTCATTTGTTTAAAATATATCTGTGTCTCACAGAGCATTTACAGTTTTTCTTCATGTAGAATTTTTACATTTCTTTTAAATTTTATTTCTTGGGATTTTATTGATTTTATTGCAATTTTAAATGGGATCTTCTCTCCCATTTTATCTTCTGAATTTGTTGTTACTTAGGTGTATTTATTTTGTACTCAGCTGTCGGGCAAAACTCTCCTCTGGTTTACAACAAGGTTTAGTTGATTTTCTTGTTGGTTTTTCCAGGTACACAATTATATAATCTGAAAACAGGACTAATTTTATCTCTTTCTTTGCAATTTTGAAAGCTCTAGTTCTTTCTTTTTCTCATGGCCTTGGCCAGCACCTCTGTAGCAAGGCTGAATAATAGTGCTGATGGCTGCCTTCTTATTTTACTCCAGTCTTAATGTGACTTGGGGATGGGTTTCCCATTAAGCAAGACGTGGTTTGGGGCAATGTTGGCCGCTCCATCTCATGCGGGAAGCTTCCATCTGTTTCTATCTTATTGCCGTTTTTAACTTTAAGTGAGAATGAATGTTGAATTTAATCTAATGCCTTCTTCAACACGGACGAACCATGCCAGCAACGTCCCCCTGAGATCAGCCCACTTCTCTTGGAGGTCGATATTCTAAATGTGTGCTGGACTCCATCTGCCAGTATTTTATTTAGGATTTTTGCATGGATACTCATAGAAGACCTTGATCTTTGTGCATAATATTTGTTAGGTTTTCATATCCGTCTCATGATTGACTTATATAAGAATTCAGGAACTTTTCGTCTTCATCTATGCTCTAGAATGGTTGAGTGGCATTAGAATGCCGTGTTCTTTGAGGCTTTAATAGAATTCCTTTGTTATATTACCTGGGCCTGGTTCTTTTGAAAAACTAGCTACTTGACAACTTCTTTCTTTTTCTTACAGTGTTCTATTCAGATTTCTATCTCCCTTTAGTTACTAAAGTTTTGGTAAACTATGTTGCCTAGGAGAGTATCTGTTTTATCTCTTTTTTACATTTATTTGCATAGAGTTGAACAAGATAGTTGCTCATTTACGTTTCTTTTAAGTTACTCTGTTATTTTCACCATATCTTTTCTTATTTTTGTCTATTTCCATATTTCTTTCTTTTGAGTTTCTAACATTTTATCTATTTTACGATTTCTTGTTAATTTTACCAATTCTTTAACCCGTTAATTCTACTTAGGGTGCTAAGAATTTTATTTCCTTTTTTATCCTGTAGCATATTTTTTGTTCTTTTAAAAATTGAGGTGAATGCATATAGCTTTTATTTTCATTTATTCTTCCTAATTAATGTTAGCATTTATTTGTGAGAACAGTTTTAGATGTATCCTATAGGTGCGAATAACTTGTGATGCTATTATTTTTTATTATTCTATATATAATATACTTTATTCTTTTTGCTGTTTTCTAGATATTCTGAAATTTCAGTTTGGGTTTTTTCATTGTCCCAGGGATTTATGAAAAGTACATTATTTTTTTCCCTACGGGTGGTAGAGGCAGGGACTGTTAGCTTTCTGATTTTATTAGTAAATTCTAGTTTTATACCTTGTGTACATAAAGTTGACTGTATAATTTCGAATTTTCAGAATTTGTTTCCTAAGTGGTACAACTTGTTGTTAATTTTTATGACTGTTCCAGAAGGACTTTAAAAGAAGGTGAAGTTTTAGTTTTCAGAACATAACATCGAAGAGGTATCAGTCAGACCTTTCTTATGATCTTACTTCTGTGTTTTATAGTCTTGCTGATTTTTAGGCCATTTGATCTGTGATTGGCCCAGAGAGGTGAGAAAAGGCTCCCGGGCCCTGGGCTGCCTTTCCTCTCAGGTGACATTGCCTCATTAACGCTGATGCCGTGTCACCGAGGGACATAGACCTTCCCAACTCTCGTAGCTTCACTGCGAGCTGCACCCCTCACCATCCTTCACCTCTCTTTGTCTTGTTTAGAGATTTGGCTGGACTTCAGCCTTTCCTGGTATTAAGACTGTAACCTCTGCTTGCTTTGTTTCTGTTTGGATTTGCTGACATGGTCAATCCTTTTATTTATTTTATTTTCAGCCTGCCTGAATCTGAATATTCAGCTGACAGTTAGGTATTGTTTTATGATTAATCCTTATAGTCTCGTTTTCCTAATAGACACGTTTAGCTCATCTTTGTCCATTGATATGATGACACATTTGCTCTTAGTTTTGCCGTGATGTTTTCCGTCATGCGTGTTTCTTGACTTTCCAAAACCTTTCACTATGTGGCTTGTTTTCTTTGTGTGAGTACAGTGTGTGCAAGTATTATCAACAACTCTATAGAATATTTGAACCCCTAATTTCTTCCAATAGTGTTTATTACTTCATTACTAGTGGCAATAATGAAATTAGAATATTTACTTTTTTCCTAATCCCTTTTTTCTCTACTATGTAGTCATAATTGATCTTACAATTCTTAATATTTACTTTTGTACTATTGCATATTCCTATTCTGTTTTACTTAATTTAGGAATTGTATTAGTCTGTTCTCACATTGCTATGAAGAACTACCTGAGACTGGGTAGTTTATAAAGAAAAGAGGTTTAATTGGCTCACAGTCCCACAGGTTGTACAGGAAGCATGGCTGAGAGGCCTCAGGAAACTTAAAATCGTGTGGAAGGCAAAGGGGAAGCAGGCCCATCTTACACAGCCAGAGCAGGAACAAGAGAGTGAAGCGGGAGGTGCCACACACTTTTAAACAATCAGGTTTCGTGAGAACTCATCACTATCATGAGAAGGGCAAGAGGGAGACTGTCCTGTGATCCAGCCATCTACCACCAGGCCCTCCTCCAATACTGGGGATTACAATTCGACGAGATTTGGGTGGAGACAGAAATCTAAACCATATCACAAACGTCAAACAGTATCCTCAGCTATTAAAGATGAGGAAATCAGTGTCCCTACCTATCCTTCCATCACTGCTCACTGCAGCCTCTACCTCCCAGGCTCAAGCAGTCCTCCTGCCTCAGTCCCTCCAGCAGCTGGAACTACAAGCGCATGCCACCATGCTCAGCTGGTTTTTTGTGTATTTTTTGTAGAGGCAGGGTTTTGCCATATTTCTCAGACTGGTTTCGAATTCCTGGGCCCAAATGATCCACCCTCTTTGGTCTCCCAAAGTGCTGCGATTACAGGTTCGAGCCACCTCGCCCAGCCAACATCATTTCTAAATTCTGAGAACATTTCACGTTTGATATCCTTATCTGCCGTAATAAACTCTACGTTTGTTTTAATTTTACTCCTGTGATTAAGTAGATTCGATGCTCATTTTCATTCTTTTTGCGATGGTCTTTCTACTTACATCTGGCTTTGCCTGAAATTTATAGTAGTACTTGTCAATAGTAAACTCTCAATAAGAATGTATGGAAACCGTGTTTCTTAAGTTGTTGAATGATTAAAACGTCTTTTTCACCTTTATACTTAAATTTCAACTGTCTTCTAACAGCATGTTGCCATCGGAGGCTGGTCAGACTTTTCCCTTCATTAGTGACTTGATTTTGGAGGAAGCAGGAGGAAGGAGAGAGGCTGGCTTTCTTTAGGATTCTGTCTGTATTTGAGAAGTCTGGTAAGTATGTTGGAGGATACATGTTGATGCTGACTGTACTGTGTTCTCTGGGACCCACTGTGCCGTTTCAATCATTCAAGGCCCCTTTTACTTTGGTAAAGTTTCCTTCCTCCTGCCGTGCTTGGGCCTGGGGCCACCGTGGTCCCAGAGCCCCAGGTTGGCATGTCTCTGCTCGACTGTCCTCCTGGGACCTATGCATCTGCCCAGCCGGGACCAGCAGTGCCCTCCAGCCCCTTGGCCCGAAAGTCCAATGGCTGATCAGCCTGTCTTGCAGTGTGGCCTCCAGCAAGTCCCTTGCCTGCCGGGTGTGGGGTGGGGGCTGTGCAGAGGCTGTGGGGGTCTGCAGCCTTGGCTCATGCAGGGTACTGCACTAACTGCGTATGTGCTGCCGTCTAGTTATTGCTCTTGTTATTGATGATTATATTTCTGTGACTGTTGGTGACTGTCCCCCAATTTCTGTGACTGTTGGTGACTGTCCCCCAGTGCTTGTTGGGCATGTTCTCCTGGCCTGGCCTGCTGTGGCCACTGAGCTAACACCACAGCCCTTGATCCCAAGAGCATTGCTATCCTATAAGGCTGGAGCATTACTCTCCTGTAAGGCTCAGGCCTGTCTCTGACGTGGAGGGACAGGAAGCCTCATGCGTGCTGGGGGGTGTGGGGTGGTGCAGCGGTGGTGGAAAGCGGTCTGGCAGTTCCTCTAAAGCCTAAACCAAGTGCCCACGCCACCCAGCAACTCCATCCGAGGTGCATGCTGAGCATCCCAAATCCCAAACTTGAAAATTCAAAGCTTGTTGCGTGCTGACGTGACACAAGGCTTAAAGGAACTGCTCATTGGAACAATTATAATTTCTGATTTTCAAACGTGGGATGCTCAGCCTACCAGAATAGTGCAAGGACTCCAAAACTTACAAACATGTGAGAGCCCAAACACTTCTGGTCTCAGGTATCTCAGATAAGGGACACTCAACTTGTATGGGCCCAAGAGAAATGAAAACATATGTCCACAAATGCCTTTGGCAGCATTATCTATAAAAGCCAAAAAGGAGAAACAACTCAAATGTCCATAAATGGGTACATTATTAAGTACAACGTGGCCTCTCCACACACTGGAATATGACTCAGCAATAAAAAGGAGTGAAGTGCTGACGTCGCCACGTGGACAGACCTTGAGAGCGAGGCGCTAAGTGAGGGTGCCCAGTCACAGAGCCCGTGAATGCTCTGGCTCCGTTTCTATGAACTGTCCCTAGAAGACAAACCTGAGGAGACAGACAGGAGCGTTGCGCTTGCCTGGGGCTGGGGGTCAGGGGTACGGGGTGCCGCCAGTGGGCACAAGGTTTCTTTTGGGGGATGATGAAAATGTTCTCAAGTCAGATTATGGTGATGGTTGTGCAATTCTGTAAATATGTTAAAAATCATTGAATTGTATACTTTCAACGGGAGAGGCCATTAAAAATGGAACAAAAAAGTAAACACATCCTCAGCACACGTAACTTAAAAAATGTTTGTTATTTTTGTTTATTTATTTATTTTTAGAGACAAGGTCCCACTCTCTTGCCCAGGCTGGAGTGCAGTGGTGTGATCATAGCTCACTGCAGCTTCAGACTCCTGGGCTCAAGCCATCCTCCAGCCTCAGCCTTTTGAGTAGTTGG
Organism: Macaca nemestrina; assembly: GCF_043159975.1. Lineage (NCBI taxonomy): Eukaryota > Metazoa > Chordata > Mammalia > Primates > Cercopithecidae > Macaca > Macaca nemestrina. The sequence goes on along the minus strand of NC_092135.1, from coordinate 138,452,496 downwards.
GACTACAGGCATGTACCACCGTGCCCAACTAATTTTTCTTTTTTCATAGAGATGGGGTTTCACTATGTTGCCCAGAGTGACCTCCAACTCTTTGGCTCAAGTGATCCTCCCCCTTCAGCCTCCCAAACTCCTGGGATTACAGGTGTGAGTCAACATGCGCCACCAGCACAACGTTTTATCAAGGCATGAACCCACCAGGGGAAGGGCAGGTTGTCACAATATGTGCCTGGGCCTAGCCAGGAGCTTTGGGAGAAATGGGCTCAGCCCACTTTTTCTGAGACAAATCTTGTATTGTTTTTCCTTCTCTCCCTCCCTCTCTCTCTCTCTCTCTCTCTCTCTCTGAGACTGTCTCACTCCATTGCCCAGGCTGGAGTACAGCGGCACGATGGCAGCTCACTGCAGCCTTGACCTGCCAGGTTCAGGTGATTCCACCTCAGCCTGGGTAGTTGCGACCACAGCTGCAGGCCACCATACCCGGCAAATTTTTGTATTTTTTGTAGAGATGGTGTTTTGCCACGTCGTCCAGGCTGGTCTCAAATTCCGGGCTCAAGTGATCCTCCTGGTTCAGTCTCCCAGGGTGCTGGGATTATAGGTGTGAGCCACTGCGCCTGGTCTGCTTTTTCAAATAATATTGAAAATTAAATGACAGAGAAAGGGAGTCTCATTGCAATTCTTTTAGATTTCAACTCTGTTAATAGTGTGGGGAGTGACATTCTGATATGTTGATATGCACGTTTCAGGGTTTCTGAATCTTGGCACAGTCAGCATTTTGACTGGAGCGATTCCTTGTGGGGGTGTCCCGTGTATTGCAGGGTCTTTGGCAACCCCATCTTCCACCCACGGATACTGGTAGCTTTCCCTGCAGTAGATACTCTCAGAACCATCTCATCTCCAGACTTTGCCAGAGTTCCATGGTGGTGCCGCTGGGACCTCACCCAGGGCCGGAAACTGCTGCTTCGTGGAGCACACCTGAGGTCGCGGGCGGCTTCTGAAACTACGTGGGCAGCTCTCCGCAGTGCCGTGAAGTCATCCACCATGAGAGCAGGTCATTTATTCACCCACCCAGCCGGGTGCTGAGGGCCTTCTAGTTAGCTTTTTGCTATTTAACAGATGTTCCTGGCACGTATGCGTTTGCACAATGATTTCCTGAGAGTCAGTCTTCAGAAGTGAGATTCAGAATTGCAGGGTCAAATGTCTGCACATTTTCACTTTTGACAGAAAGGACGTGTACCTCCCAGAAGTTCACGGAAGTGCTCAGGACAACAGGATATTGTGAGGCCAGCACAGCAAACAGAGCAATGATGAGCAGCCAGTTTTGACTTTGGTTTCCTTATTCAGGAAATAAAACGGACGATCTGATGGGAAAGAGCCGTTTCGTAGGAAAGATCGCAGCAGGGATTAACACAACAGTTTGTGACTCGTTTCTCGACTTTTTAAAAGCCTTTGATGGGGTTGAATTATTTTCCACATCTCCGACACCTTGCTCAGAGTTTCTTTAACTTTGTGCGTTTTGGAAATTGCTTTCAAACTTTAATTTTAATCTTCTTTGAAAATGGGGCCCTATGAAACCACTTCCATTCAACGCGAGGCTCCTAAATGCCCAGGAAGAGTCATGCTTCTGAGGCTGCTCATTTTGGAAAGACTTTTATAACTAAGCAAAGGAAATGACAAAACGGTGAATCTTCCTTCATCTCAGGCACCCACCGCGGCCCCTCCCAGCCAGCGGCCCGAGCGTCTGGTTCCCACTCAGCCTCTGCGGGGCCTCCTGCCAGGCCGGGCTCTGAAGTCCACAGTGGTCCACACGATTCCACAGCCCCACATCCCCCCAGCTCTCACCAAGCTCTGCCTGGGGTCTCCCCCACCCATCCATGGCCACCGTGCACCTGAGTCCAAGAAGCAGGCACGATCCTAAGAGCACACTTACAGGGCTCACGTCCTCCCAATGGGACCAGACACTGGGGGCCTTTCCTGGGAGCGAGGGCAGGAGGGGATGGTGGGGGCTGGGATCTCGAGCCCTCCAGACAATGGATGGCCCCGGGGACCAGGTGAGGATGGACTGAGCAGAGGGAGCCGGTGGCAGCAAGGCCGTGGGGCCCCCACAGCAATGGGTGGTGGGAAGGAGTGGTGAAGGTGGGCTCGAGTGGGCTTTTGGGTGCCACACTGAGGGGATTTGCTGGGGCTTTGGTTGAGGGCAGGCCTCTGCTGACTCAGGCATTGGTGGGGAATGCGGAGTCTGAGGGGTCTGGGGTCCGTGTTTTTGGGGAGGCTGTCTGGGGTTGGGGGTGTGGCTGCAGCTTGGATCCAGCCAGGGGCCTTGGCTATGAGGAGGGGCTCCCCTGAGTCCTCTGGAATCTGGAAGGGGTGGGGCAGGGGAGGATCGAGGACCTCTGCTGCGACAGGCACCGTCTATATCCCTTCCCAGCCCAGTAAAGACACAGTGAGAATGAGTCAGGAAGGACCAAAGGCCAGGGCAGATAGGCCTCAGAGGGGCCAGTTGCCAGGGCCCAGCTGGTGCAGGGCAGGGTCCCTGAGCTGGGGGCAGGGGCAGGTGGAGGCAGGGGCAGAGAGGTAACTGCAACAGAGGAAAGGGGTCTCCTGCTGGGAATCAGAACCCAGAGTGGGGAGCTCAGCCTGCGGGGAGGGGTGTGCCCTGTTCTGGGCGTGGGATGCAGGAATCCTGGGGCACAGGGACAGGCAGGGGCTGTGCACCGCTCCTCAGGGTGGAGCCCCAGCAGCAGTTCTCTCCTGAGTCCTCGGCACTGTGAGACAGACAGGTGGCTGGACTCAGGGCGACACAAGGCTTAGACTTGAAGGTGGGTGAGCCTCCTGGCAGGGGCCTGGAGAGCCCAGGTCAGGGCTCTGCTGGGCGGGGTGGACACTGTCTGGGGAGCAGGGCGTGCCTCCCACCTGGACTTGGAGTGAGGAGCGCTGGGAGAGGAAGGGCCTTGTCTCTGAAGGGCTCCTTCTTCTCCCAGGCCCTGGGCTTCCTCCGCTTCTCGTGGGGGTCCCCGGTGTGGGGAGGCGTCTGCTTTTTGCTGATTGGAGGCTCCACCTCAAGTGTTGGGCTCCTGTGAGGGAAGTTTTCACTCCCATCCTGGGCTCTGATTAAATGCCTGGGCCCAGAACTGCCTCGGGAGGAAGATGGGCACAGAGAGACAGACACCGAGGGCACCTTTGGGATCAGTCGGAGGTTCCAATCTCTGTGCTACAGGCTGTGCCTCGCCGGCCCTGAGGCTGTGAGATGCAGGGGGCTGTGGCTGCTGGTGGCAGGGTTGCTGCTGCCTTCCTCTGAGAAATGACCCCCCTGCCTCCTCCTGCTCCATGGGCACAGGGTTCCAATTCCCCCCCGCTCCGTGGCACAGGGTTCCAATTCCCCTATGCTCTGTGGGCACAGGGTTCCAAGCCCCCCACTCTGTAGGCACAGGGGTTCCCGGCCCCCCACTCCGTGGGCACAGGGGTTCTTAGACCCTCCGCTCCGTGGGCACAGGAATTCCTGGCCACTGCTCTGTGGGCACAGAGGTTCGTAGTCGGCCACTATTCAAGTTTCCTAGGGCTGCTGTAATAAGTGGCCCCCAAACCAGTGGCTTAGAACAGCACACGTTGATTCCCTTGCAGCTTTGAGGGGCCGAAGTTCCACCGAGCAGGTGTCCCACGGCTGCTCCTCTGAGGCTCTAGGGGATAGAATCAGCTTCCTGACCTTTCCGGGGTGAGTCAGGGTGTCTCTTCTTGACTCCCAGGCGATGGCCCTGCTCTGGGCAGTGGGATGAACACCAAGGAACTCATCTACCCCCAGCCCCGACCCACATCCTCATCTACAGACTGGGGGGCAATGGATGGGGTCACAGAAACCCTTCGGAGCTTCCCTCTCCCCAGCAAATGGCCTGACCTGTGGCTGTCCATGTGACTGTGTGCGTGCCTATGCACGGTCAGGGCTAGGACCCACGTCCACACACAACGTGCACTCATGGTCCCTCCCCGGCGCCTCCCTGCAGACACCCGCACGCTCATCTGATGTGCGCCTGGATGCCAGTTCATAAACGCACCCAGCCAAACGCCCCGAGGCTGCATTCCTCATCCCAGCAGACAGCCTGCTGGGCCCTCCCCAGAGCCCCGAGCGGTCTGTGTGCCTCCTCTGGGCTCATGCAGGCCTTGGGAGTTGTGGTGGTGGTGGCGCTCGTGGAGGGTGGCTCCCAGCTCCAGGGACCGCCCTCCGCTCTGGGGCTGGGCTCCGTACCTCCCAGAGGGCACATGCTGCAGAGAAGCGGCCTCATGCTGCAGCCTGTCCCCTTTGATGCGCCATCCTCCACCCTGGCTGCACAGGCCTTGTCTGGGCAGGCACCGACCGCCCCACCTCCTCAGCTGTGGGTCCCTGAGGGCAGTGAGGCAGGTGCAGCAGCTGCAGAGACCCTGCACCTGCCCATCCCAGAGCCCAGACCCCTTCTCTCCCTGTTCCTTCTCCCCTTCGATCTCTGGGACCCTCCCCACCTGGCCCCTAATCTTCTGATGGAAAAAGTGAGGCTGAAAAAACAAGTCATACATGAAAAATCATGGGCAGGGGCTCGGGGCAGGGATCTCCGACTCCTGGTCTGGAGCCCTGCCGGCCCGGCCTGTGGCTGGGACAGAACCCCTGGCCCTTTCCTGTGCTCCCTCCTCTCTCCAGCCCCGCAAGCCCTGCTGTCCTGGTGGCAGCACTGCCCAGGGCTGGTTTGCAGAGGGGAAGGCTGCGCCTCAAAGTGGTGGGCTCAACTCGGACAGGTGCAGTTTTAGAGAGGGCAGGTCACCAGGGTAGGCGTCTAGTCAAGATTCCCAAATTTGGGCAGTGCTAAAAGAGAGGCTGCCCAGCCCTGCCCTTCCCTGTCCTGCACCTGCCCTGCACCTCCCACAGGCGGCTGTGAAGCATCCGAGTCCTGTGTCCAGTCTGCCCTGATTACCCCTTACCTTCCAGAACAGGCTTCTAGGGACTGAGGCTGTTCTCCGGATACATTCCTATGAAAAGACGGGGTGCTGCGGTCACGGCAGGGTGGCCCTCACTGTGGGCTGGTGGGTCCCTGGTGTGCGCTGGGCAGGGCCCTTGGCAGGATGGAGCCAGCACTTGGTGAGTTCCCAGCCCATCTTTTCTCCTTATCGACCCTCCCAGTTACAAACGACGCACCCCTGAGAGGCTAGGGAAGCTGGGAGGGCACCCCCACTGCTGGCCTCCAGGGTGGGCTGGAGGAAGCTGTCTGCTCCCGTCCCGTGCCCTCCCCTCAGGGCAGGACCAGTCTGGGCCTGGCTGCCTGGAAAGATGGACAAGAGGTCAAGAGGACGGGATCCCTGCCCAGCGGGGTGCAGGGCAGGGGACAAGGAGGACAGCTTTCTCAGCCCCCTCAGGGCCAGGGGCCTGGGAAAGTGACTTCCGGAACCACCGTTAGCTCCAGAAACACAGATAAATGGACGGGAGGGGTAATTCCAGCTTCAGATAATAGCCCAAGTGGATTAGAAAGTTAAATGCAGAAATAAAACTATGGTCAATTCTAAGGTAAGATATATGTCTTACGTCAGGGTCTAGAAACACCTCTGGGGTGGAGGCCTGTTGGGGACATGCTGGGGTCCATACCCTGGGGTGAGGGCAGCAGTGTGGGCAGAGAGAGGCAGGGCTGGGAGCAGCTGCCCGGAAGCTTCCTGGGACCCCTGCCCTCTCCCTTCCCAGGTGTCTGCATCCTGGACGCGGCTGGGCCTGGGGCTTCACACCCTGACACCCACCAGTCACTGGTGTGGCTGCCCAGCTAGGGCGTCACCCAGGCATCGGCTCCCCCGGCTGAGGTCACCTCCTGGGGAGGGGTCTCATAAAGCCATGTGGCTCCTGGGGAACCCAGCATTTGCTTTTGGGGGGACCTGGGAAGGCAGCACACCCTCAATGCCCCCACCAGCCCCACACGCTCAGAGTTTTGGGGGTATGCACTCTGAGTGCATGTGAAAAGACCAAGTGGGGCACCCCACACCTTGGCACCCGCTGGCTACCCCATGGCCTGGTGGACGACCTTGCTCAGAGGGAGAAAATAAGGGGTCTCCTGTGCTGTCCCAGAGGGTCTCCATTTCTGCTTAGGCCAAGCGCAGCCTGTCGGGCCAGCCACACTGGGCTCCGGCCACCTGGCCCCAGCAGCCCAGGGAGGGAGGAGTGGATGCTTCCTGTGTCTGTGCCTCCTTCTGCCTTTGGGTCTTACCATTTTCACATGTGTCTTAGCAGTCACTTGTGAAATACGGCATTTTAAACTTCTGGAAAACTTCTAAAGGGCCGCATAAAAGTAACCAAGTGAAGGAAGAAGCCAAGGAGACAAAGATGCTCCATTGAAAAGCCTGCAAATTTACAAACATCTGCATTTCAGAAAACACCAGCAGCAGAAAGCAGAGGCCCTGCCCGTGGGAGCAGCGCTCGCAGCCCGTGGGAAAGACAGTGGCCGGTGGCGCGGCTCTCCAGGCTCTCAGAGGTCAGCAGGAGGGATGGCCACTGGCGTCAGCAAGGTCCCGCGGTCTGTAAGGGAAGACGCACTGGTGGCCAGCTGTGGGAAAAACCATCCAACCTTGTTTTGAGTTAGAAACATGACAGATATTTCAAATTTTGTTGGCAGTGATTTCTGCAGGCTTTTAATATTTTTCTCTGTAATTTTTGCTTTTCTGTATTTTCTGAATTTCCCGTATTTTCTTTAGAATCAGAAGAAGGGAAGGAGCTGGTGATGAGGCATGACCACTTGTCCCCCGGTGCAGTTAGATATGAGTCCTTGGATGACGACGAGGGTCAGAGAGCATTTCGGCAGCGCCTCCCAAGGCACTGGAACCGCACCTGTCACTAGGTGCTTGTCACCATCCTGTGTTCAGGGCTAGGGTATCTCTGGTGGGGACACTACGGGCCCAGGACAGTGAAGTTCAAAGAGGGTTGGTGACTTGACCAAGGACCACAGCCAGGAGGACCCTCCTACCTGCTGTATTTTCTGGGCCTGAAGATTATCTGCACTTATTTCTGCCACGTAGTATTCAGCTTCTGCAAGCCTAAGGCAGGGCCTCACCCTGGCAGGCAGGCTCCACGGTGCTGGAACCCTGACTCCTGCTGTGTCCCACACACCTGGTGGCAGCAGGCCAAAAGTGGGGTCTGGAGCCCTCAGACCTGGGCTAGATTCTAGATCCTGGCTTGTCCTTCTGGCTGTGGTCCTTGGTCAAGTTGCCAACCCTCTTTGAACTTCGCTGTCCTCATCTGTAGGAAGTGGTTGGTAACATCCCTGTTCCAGCTTATAGCCCCTGGACTGTGCCAGAGCTCACAGGCCCCTGGGCAGTGCAGGGATCCTGGAGGGGTAGTCCCGAGTCACCTAGGGTTTGGTTAAAAAAAAAAAAAAAAGAGTGGTCTGGCCTAGAGGGTCTGCCAGGAGCACACCATGAGGCAGGGTGTCTGGAAAATGCTGCACTGGCCTACCTGCCTGAGGCCTCCTTGGGCCTCCCAGGGAGCCCACCTGTGGGACGGAGTGGGCAGTGCCCTGGCCTTGGCCTGCCTGCTGGAGCCGGTGTCTTGCGCCTGCATTGTGATGTCAGGAGAGCTGGTCCTGCTCTGGTTAGGAGGGTGGGTGTGGGCTCCCGCTGGGCACCAGGTGGTGCCGGGCCTGACTCATCCTTAGGGCCTAGCGGATACATGGGGCCCCTGCTGGTGCCCTTCCGGCCTTCAGTTTTCACTTTGTATTTCTATACTTATGTTTATTCTAAAAGTAATGCAAATTTGGTTACAAAACATCTGGAAAGAGAGAAGAGAAAACTAGCTGAACACAAGCATGGTTAGCATCTTCAGGGAATTTACTGCTATCCCTTACCCTGATGAAGCACTTTTATTCAGCTGCAATTGGTGTGTAGAGTTGGGAAACCTGCTCTTCCATCAAGCCCCAGCCTCCACGCAGACTAGACAGGCTGTGCACACTTGAATAGGCTCTATGCTCACCTAGACAGGCTCCATGCTCACCTGGACAGGCTCCACGCACACCTGAAGTCTTTACACACATCTGGAGGGACTCTGGACTGACCTGAATAGGCTCCATGCACACCTGGACAGGATCCATGCACACCTGCAGAGTCTTTATACACATCTGGCGGGACTCTGGACTGACCGGGTAGGCTCCATGCACACCTGAGCAGGCTCCATGCACATCTGGAGAGTCTTTACACACATCTGGAAGGACTCTGCACTGATGTGAACAGGATCCATGCACACCTGGATAGGCTGATACACACCTGAGCAGGCTCCGTGCACACCTGGATAGGCTGATACACACCTGAACAGGCTCCATGCACACCTGGAGAGGCTGATACATACCTGAACAGGCTCCATGCACACCTGGAGAGGCTGATACACCTGAGCAGGCTCCGTGCACACCTGGATAGGCTGATACACACCTGAACAGGCTCCGTGCACACCTGGAGAGGCTGATACACCTGAGCAGGCTCCGTGCACACCTGGATAGGCTGATACACACCTGAACAGGCTCCATGCACACCTGGATAGGCTGATACATACCTGAACAGGCTCCATGCACACCTGGAGAGGCTGATACACCTGAGCAGGCTCCGTGCACACCTGGATAGGCTGATACACACCTGAACAGGCTCCGTGCACACCTGGAGAGGCTGATACACCTGAGCAGGCTCCGTGCACACCTGGATAGGCTGATACACACCTGAACAGGCTCCGTGCACACCTGGATAGACTGATACACACCTGAGCAGGCTCCGTGCAGAGCCGAAGTCTTCACACGCTCCTGACTGGATTCCACGCACACCCTGACAGTCTCTGCACACACCTGAAGAGGTGCAGACCTGCAGAGGCCCCCCTGGGTGGATGCGCCACCATTTACTAAGCTTTTCCTAGGGATGAGTTTTAACTTGTTCCTCTCCTTTTACGAGTTTAAATAACGCCGTGATGAGCTTGACTGGGCTTGAGGTTCTTGGAACGGACTCTGGGGAAGACATGGGCTGAGGTTCATAGAGGTGCTATTGGCAGCAGCCCCTGAGGGGAGGCCTTGAGCTGACCCCTGTCCAGCCGTGGCCCTGCCCATCTGTGGGGAGGGCTGCAGCTGGGCTGGCCCTCAGAGTTGTCCTGAATGGCAGGGTTGGGCCAGACCTCCATGGATGGCTACTGAAGCCCGCTGCCCCTGGCAGGTCCATGACCTCAGGCAGGTGGAGAACGTTCCCAGAAAGTACGGTGAGCCCAGCAGCTGAGGGTCCTGGGGGTGGGCAGTGGTGGCTTCACAGATCATACAAACCCAGTTTGGATTTTCTTTACAACAGATCCTTCAAGGGTAGTGGTTACAAGAGCAGGACTTGGGAGCAGCTGCTTAAGTCTGACTCCCGCACTGCTGCTGTGTGACCTTGGGCAAATCTCCTCACCTCTCTCGATTCTGGTCTTCCTTATCAAGTGGAATAACATCTTTACCTAGCAAAGCGATCAGGTATTGCTAACAGAGGCAGTGGGGCAGCCTGGTACCCAGATCTGAGAGTGGCTGCACTGGCCTGGCTCCTCCTGCAGCCTGCCCAGTGCTCGGGGCTCCTCAGGGGCCAGTGAGGACCGTCCTTGCCCGCTGGCAGGAGAGCTGGCCATCACCGTGGCACAAAACCATCGGGAAAGGGTGACTCAGTTGCCAGCATGGCAGGACTTTCCAGGGGCTAGGGCTGCAGTAGGTGGGGCTGGTAATGGCTCACAGAGGCTGTCATCCCTATTATCTATGTCCAGCCACCAGCACTGGGTGAAACATGCCACCTCCCCAACGCGAAAAAGACACATCCGCCTGGACCCTGTGAATGGGCCGTATTGGAGAGGGCTCTGCACCTGGAACCTGTGAATGGGCCGTATTGGAGAGGGCTCTGCACCTGGAACCTGTGAATGGGGCCGTATTGGAGAGGGTTTTTCACCTGGACCCTGTGAATGGGGCTGTATTGGAGAGGGCTCTGCACCTGGAACCTGTGAATGGGCCGTATTGGAGAGGGCTCTGCACCTGGAACCTATGAATGGGGCCGTATTGGAGAGGGCTCTGCACCTGGACCCTGTGAATGGGACTGTATTGGAGAGGGCTCTGCACCTGGAACCTGTGAATGGGGCCGTATTGGAGAGGGTTTTGCACCTGGACCCTGTGAATGGGGCTGTATTGGAGAGGGCTCTGCACCTGGAACCTGTGAATGGGCCGTATTGGAGAGGGCTCTGCACCTGGAACCTATGAATGGGGCCGTATTGGAGAGGGCTCTGCACCTGGACCCTGTGAATGGGACTGTATTGGAGAGGGCTCTGCACCTGGAACCTGTGAATGGGGCCGTATTGGAGAGGGTTTTGCACCTGGAACCTGTGAATGGGGCTGTATTGGAGAGGGCTTTGCACCTGGAACCTGTGAATGGGCCGTATTGGAGAGGGTTTTTCACCTGGAACTTGTGAATGGGGCCGTATTGGACATGGCTTTGCACCTGGAACCTGTGAATGGGGCTGTATTGGAGAGGGTTTTTCACCTGGAACCTGTGAATGGGGCTGTATTGGAGAGGGCTCTGCACCTGGAACCTGTGAATGGGGCTGTATTGGACAAGGCTCTGCACCTGGAACCTGTGAATGGGGCTGTATTGGAGAGGGTTTTTCACCTGGAACCTGTGAATGGGCCGTATTGGACAAGGCTCTGCACCTGGAACCTGTGAATGGGGCTGTATTGGAGAGGGCTCTGCACCTGGAACCTGTGAATGGGGCTGTATTGGAGAGGGTTTTTCACCTGGAACCTGTGAATGGGCCGTATTGGAGAGGGCTTCGCACCTGGAACCTGTGAATGGGGCTGTATTGGAGAGGGTTTTTCACCTGGAACCTGTGAATGGGCCGTATTGGAGAGGGCTCTGCACCTGGAACCTGTGAATGGGCCGTATTGGACAAGGCTCTGCACCTGGAACCTGTGAATGGGGCTGTGTTGGAGAGGGCTCTGCACCTGGAACCTGTGAATGGGGCTGTATTGGAGAGGGTTTTTCACCTGGAACCTGTGAATGGGCCGTATTGGAGAGGGCTCTGCACCTGGAACCTGTGAATGGGCCGTATTGGACAAGGCTCTGCACCTGGAACCTGTGAATGGGACTGTATTGGAGAGGGCTCTGCACCTGGAACCTGTGAATGGGGCCGTATTGGAGAGGGTTTTGCACCTGGACCCTGTGAATGGGCCGTATTGGAGAGGGCTCTGCACCTGGAACCTGTGAATGGGCCGTATTGGAGAGGGCTCTGCACCTGGAACCTGTGAATGGGGCCGTATTGGAGAGGGTTTTTCACCTGGACCCTGTGAATGGGGCTGTATTGGAGAGGGCTCTGCACCTGGAACCTGTGAATGGGCCGTATTGGAGAGGGCTCTGCACCTGGAACCTATGAATGGGGCCGTATTGGAGAGGGCTCTGCACCTGGACCCTGTGAATGGGACTGTATTGGAGAGGGCTCTGCACCTGGAACCTGTGAATGGGGCCGTATTGGAGAGGGTTTTGCACCTGGACCCTGTGAATGGGGCTGTATTGGAGAGGGCTCTGCACCTGGAACCTGTGAATGGGCCGTATTGGAGAGGGCTCTGCACCTGGAACCTATGAATGGGGCCGTATTGGAGAGGGCTCTGCACCTGGACCCTGTGAATGGGACTGTATTGGAGAGGGCTCTGCACCTGGAACCTGTGAATGGGGCCGTATTGGAGAGGGTTTTGCACCTGGAACCTGTGAATGGGGCTGTATTGGAGAGGGCTTTGCACCTGGAACCTGTGAATGGGCCGTATTGGAGAGGGTTTTTCACCTGGAACTTGTGAATGGGGCCGTATTGGACATGGCTTTGCACCTGGAACCTGTGAATGGGGCTGTATTGGAGAGGGTTTTTCACCTGGAACCTGTGAATGGGGCTGTATTGGAGAGGGCTCTGCACCTGGAACCTGTGAATGGGGCTGTATTGGACAAGGCTCTGCACCTGGAACCTGTGAATGGGGCTGTATTGGAGAGGGTTTTTCACCTGGAACCTGTGAATGGGCCGTATTGGACAAGGCTCTGCACCTGGAACCTGTGAATGGGGCTGTATTGGAGAGGGCTCTGCACCTGGAACCTGTGAATGGGGCTGTATTGGAGAGGGTTTTTCACCTGGAACCTGTGAATGGGCCGTATTGGAGAGGGCTTCGCACCTGGAACCTGTGAATGGGGCTGTATTGGAGAGGGTTTTTCACCTGGAACCTGTGAATGGGCCGTATTGGAGAGGGCTCTGCACCTGGAACCTGTGAATGGGCCGTATTGGACAAGGCTCTGCACCTGGAACCTGTGAATGGGGCTGTGTTGGAGAGGGCTCTGCACCTGGAACCTGTGAATGGGGCTGTATTGGAGAGGGTTTTTCACCTGGAACCTGTGAATGGGGCTGTATTGGAGAGGGCTCTGCACCTGGAACCTGTGAATGGGGCTGTATTGGACAAGGCTCTGCACCTGGAACCTGTGAATGGGGCTGTATTGGAGAGGGTTTTTCACCTGGAACCTGTGAATGGGCCGTATTGGACAAGGCTCTGCACCTGGAACCTGTGAATGGGGCTGTATTGGAGAGGGCTCTGCACCTGGAACCTGTGAATGGGGCTGTATTGGAGAGGGTTTTTCACCTGGAACCTGTGAATGGGCCGTATTGGAGAGGGCTTCGCACCTGGAACCTGTGAATGGGGCTGTATTGGAGAGGGTTTTTCACCTGGAACCTGTGAATGGGCCGTATTGGAGAGGGCTCTGCACCTGGAACCTGTGAATGGGCCGTATTGGACAAGGCTCTGCACCTGGAACCTGTGAATGGGGCTGTGTTGGAGAGGGCTCTGCACCTGGAACCTGTGAATGGGGCTGTATTGGAGAGGGTTTTTCACCTGGAACCTGTGAATGGGGCTGTATTGGAGAGGGCTCTGCACCTGGAACCTGTGAATGGGGCTGTATTGGACAAGGCTCTGCACCTGGAACCTGTGAATGGGGCTGTATTGGAGAGGGCTCTGCACCTGGAACCTGTGAATGGGGCCGTATTGGAGAGGGCTCTGCACCTGGAACCTGTGAATGGGGTTGTATTAGAGAAGGTTTTGCACCTGGAACCTGTGAATGGGCCGTATTGGAGAGGGCTCTGCAGCTATCAGTTGAAGGCTTTCTGGATCAGCTTGCCCTGGGTTACCAGGCCAGTGCCCCTGGAGAGGGCCCTGTGAAGACAAAGGTAGATGGGAGGGAGGCACACAAGTCAGGGGTGCCTGGCCGCCACCAGAAGGAAAGAGGCAGGAAGGACCTTCCCCTGCAGCCTTGGGAGGAGCCCTGCCCACACCTGGGTTTCAGACAGGCGGCCTCCGCCACTGTGAGGATTCCCATGTTTTAAGCCCATCCCCACCTCCCCGCTCTGTGGTGCTTGGCAGCTGGGGAGCGAATGTGCCTTCCTTCCTGTTCAGAGTGTGACTTTCGGCCCCGACGTGCCCCAGACGTGACCGAGTCAGCTGTTCACACTGGGAAGCATGAGTGAGCATCCGGGGGTTCTTCTCCATGTTCGTGAGCATGGGTGCTGACGCACAGGATTGCAGGGTAGTGGCAGGGTGAAGGGAGGCCGGGGCGGCTGCCTGGGCTCACAGTGACAGGGCTGCAGCTACCGCTCCCTGAGCCAGCCGAACCTGACAGCCATCCATTTGCACCACCACTGACCACACACTTGATTCCACTCCCCGTGAGCCCTGTGCGTGCCGGGGGCGTTGCACCATGGAGTGAATGCCACACGCTGCCCGCAAGCAGTCACGCAGCTGCCAAGGTGTGGTGCAGGGGCCTGGTGCTGGCCACTGAGGGTCGAAGCCCATGTGCTGGATACCAGCATGTCCCACATTGAGGCCTCCGAGTCAGGGTCTCTGCAGGACAGTGGGAGGGTTCCGAATGCCAAGATGAGGGTGTCCAGCCTGTGGCCCGTGAGGACCTGTGACGCGGGAAGAAGCATGGTGGAAGTTGTGCTTGGGAGAGACGGGGTGGGCCCAGGGGATGCCCTCCTGGAGGCAGACAACCTCTGTGCCTGGTGTGGTGGGGGACGGCCAGGGAGAGGGGAGTGGGCTCCTGTGGGACCTTTCTCTGCCCACCCACGTGAGGCCAGGGTTGAAAGACAAGCCCCAAGCCCCAGAGGCGACCCAGAGCTTGGTGTCCTGCCTGAGGGAAGTAGGGATCTTCGGGGCAGCAGTGGACATCTGTCCTCCCCTCTACAGGCTGTGGGAGGCCTGGAGCTTAGGCCGCGGCCTTTGAGCAGCCAAGCACAACTTCACAGCCCCGTCTGCCATCCACCGGCCGGGGTCACTGCAGCATGACCCGGGGCTTTCCCTGCATTCATGACACCTTCTTGTGAGACAGCGTGTGCACGAGTCTGTGTGTGTACAAGTCTATGTGTGTGCATGAGTCTATGTGTGTGCATGAATCTGTGTGTGCGTACGTGTGTCAAGGTGTGCATGTGCCAAGGTGTGTGTGTACACATGAACGTATATGTGGATAAACCCATGCCCGTATGTGCCGGCCTGTGCATGCACACACACACGCAAGCCACACACTCGCCCCCAGTGACCAGGTGACAGGGAAGGGCTCCCTCATGGCCTCCAGGGCCTGGGCAGGTCCCATACTCGGGGCAGCAACCCATGGGGAGGACATCACGGGTTGCTGCTCCCTCCCAGCTCCAAGGCCTCATTTCGAAGTGGCTCTGGGGACAGAGCCAAAGACCGGTCCGTATCCACCCGACATGCCCTGTTTTTAGAGGCTTCCTTGGGAAGCCTTGGCTGGAGCCGGGGCTTCAGGGAGCGAACTGTGGATGAAGAGGGCTGGACTCCTCCAAGTGGTTCAAGATGTGAGGGGCCGGCCAGGGAGGGGAGCGCCTGGGGCATTTCCTGTGCTCTCTTTGAAGAACTGAAAACAAAGGCAGTGTGTTTTGGGGTGGGAGGGGCATCTGGGCCTGTCTGGCCCCTGCGTTCCAGACGAGGCAGGGCCTGGTGAGGACCTGCGAGGGGTGAGGACCCTGAGTTTGGATGGAGGCAGCTGGGGTCATCGCTGCGGTGGCAGGGGTGGGCCACTTTCCACGGGGGACGACTTCCTGGGCCTGCCGCTGCCTCGGCCTTGCTGCCCGTCTGTCTGGGTCTGTCTGTGATCTGTCCGAGACCATGCCTGCCCCTCGCCTGCACCACCCTGACCCTGGCAAGGAGGGCTGAACACTTCGTAGGGTCTGCGGGGCCATTATCCATCGTGGAGGCAGGACGGGGCCGCACCCCCATCAAGCCCTTCCCGTAGCTGTCCTCGCGCTCTGCCTTGGGTCAGCCAAGGGTCACGTGCCAGCTGCTGCCAATGACCCCAGGCAGGACCCCAGCTGCCCTCACTGACGGGTGCAGCCTAGGCCCCTGCCCAGATAGGAGGTGCTGTAGGAGGTCCGAGCCCACATGGCGGTCAGGCGGCAGGGTGCAGGGTGCAGGCGCGGAGCCCAGCCAGGGCTGGGACCAGTCATGACCAGCGCGTGCCCTGATGGACCTGGAGACTGCGCCGGCCTCGCCCTGGCACTGACGGTGGACAGTGGGGAGAGAGGGAGGGGAGGGGTGGACGATCTTAGCCCCTCCCCTTCCTTGCTCACCTGGTAGGAGACACCTGTAGAGAAGACAGAACAGGTGAGGTGGAAACCCGGCTTCTGAATGAAATCTGGCCACCTCTGTGTGCTCATGGCTCCATGTGGCTGGGTCCCAGTAAATTCCAGGCGAACTGCGGAAGTTCAGTTCTCCTTCAGAGGGCACCTCAGGCCAGGGGGTGGCTGCGGGGGCGGCCTGGAGCCGAGAGGGGCCCGGCCTGAGCACCTTTGCCTCCCATCCCCCACCTAGTGCTGGACCCCGGGGGTGCTCATTCCTGGGGCAGCCTCTGCCTCCAGGAGGGGCGTCCAGGAGAGTCCAGGGTGGGCCGCAGAACTCAGAGGTCCCGCCTGCCCTGAGACGGTCCAGGCTTTGGGGCTGCGACTCACACACCCTCGTCTCCCCTGGGCTTGTGAGGCTCTGGGCTATAGGGCTGGGCAGGTGACATCCCAGCACCTGGAGGCAGGCCCTACCCTTCTTTGTATCGGTTGGAGGCACCTGCCTCGGGCCCAGGAGGAGGCTTCCGCCACCAGCAGAGTGAGGTCCCCAGCACATTCCTCTGGGGCAGGGTGGAGGACAGGAGTCCTCAGTCCTGGGGGCAGAGGGGGTACATCCAAGGCCCCAGGCCCTGGGCTGGCCACCTTGGGGTGCCTGCGTCCAGTGTCAGGGAATGTCAGTGAGATCTCTGACCCCCATCCTTTCGTCCTCTCTGGTCTCAGACTCCATCAGGAAACTTCCATGGCCTCTGTCGCTTCAGGAGGAAATCCAGACTCCTCCCCAGTCTGACCCCAAACCTGCCTTGGCGGTGGTTCCTCCCCTGTCAGGCGGCTAAGGTGGCCCGACCCTGCTTGCAGAGTATGTCCAGGCCCCTGTTTAGAACAACCCTGTATTATCACGTCTGTCTGCGCCGGCCTTGTCTCTGCCGTGCGTGGGGCGAAGGCTCTGGGGCTTGACGGAAACCCAGAGGAGCCGGTCGCATCGAGAGCTGCTGTGCTACCTGCAGTGCTGGACTGTCTGCTGGTGAGCTGTGACCCCCCCACCCCCAGGCTGGAATCCCAGTTGGAGGGGATGCAGGCTCCCCGGGGGATGGACGGGCCCAGGGCCTTTCATTGGAACCTCAAGGTCCAGTGGTGTGGACCTTGGTGTGGAACTTCAAGGTCCAATGCCATGGTGTGACGCCTGCGTAAGGAAGAGGTGGCCGCCTCGGCCACAGGGCCCCTGGGACACAGAAAGGGGCTTGGCCCAGGTTGGGACCGCTGGGGAGCCGCGGGGTCCAGCGACGCAGGCGTGGATGGCTGTGCAGTTGGGCGGGAGCATTTGGCCACAGACAGGAGGGGCTGGCCCAGCAGGGAGGGCACAGAGGAGCCCTCGTGTTCCCAGCAAGAGAGAGGCAGATGCTGGTGCTGCCCCTCACCACTGGTGCCTGAGCCTGGCCCGTGCACAGCTCCTGCTCCCTGTGGGATTCTGTGTCCAGGTTGCCATGTGGCTGGTCATCCTTGTCCCTGGGGCCTGGCTCTAGTGTCCCCTGCCAGTCTCCCTATGCCTGCCCCCTAGTTCCTGTACCACTGAGTTTCACAGGCTCCCCTCCCATGCGATGGCCTGTGGGGCTGGAAGACACCCTCCCGTGAATGAGCTGTCCAGGCCACTCCCAGACAGCAGTACTGAGGAAGTGGAGCTGGGGTCAGAAGACCCTGAGACCTGAGCTGGAGCTTCCGCTCAGTCCCCGAGGCCGCAGACCTCAGCTGTCTGTGGGGAAAGGGGAGACTCCCTGGCTCAGCAGCCCCCTGCGTGGTTGTTCAGTGTGGATTCTAGAATGAACTGGAAACTCTGGAAGTCTCAATGCCTGTCCCCACATCCGGTGCAGACTGGAGAGGGGGGGTACTCTCTGATGTTCCCCCTCCGGCACAGCTGCCTTGGCCAGGGCTGCCCAGTGGCCTCAGTGACTGGACTCCCCAGCCAAGGAGAACTGGGATCCCGCCCTCAGTGAGTTCCAGGCACTGCAGTTCAGATCTGTTAAAACATCCACCACTGAACATCAGGATAAAATCTGTCCTGTTTACAGGACATCTGCTTCTGACACTTGGCTGCACAGCTGTGTGACCAAATGTTAGACATCTTTGGTTTTCTGTGTGGCAATTTCTAACCTGTAGACGGTGCTGTGGGGGTTTGGACATGTGACCGACCTGGCCATGTGACCTCTGACCAGATGAGGGTCACAGAGAACTGGAGGCCACCTCGGCGTTCCCTGGGAGCGCTGCCATCAGATGGAAACTTCTAGAAGTTCCCCCAGATGCTCAGGATTGTCCTGGACAGTGGAGGGAGGTTCATTTCACCCTCCCAGTGAAGCCTTCGCACAGTCCGTGTTTCTGTAGCCCGTGGGCGCTTTCCTCCCTTGTCTGCCACAGGAGGCCGGCCCAGCTAGGGTAGGCGTTTGGGGCTTCCCTGGGCCAGCAGCTCACGCACAGCCCTCTGCGGGACCAGGTCCTCCCCAGAGAGAGGGATTCAGTACCACTTCTGCCTCAGCTCCCTCCGGACCTCAGGACACAACGCCTTTTCCAGCCTGAGGTCACAGACCCCCAGAACAGAGACTTAGGCCCCAGAGGGGGCAGATACAGAGTGCGGGCCTGGAGGCCCCCAGCCCAAGGCCCCACTGCTGCTCACTCGCTCATGTCAGGCACGGCTAGGAGAGTGCAGGGGCGACCAGGTCCTGCAGGACTAGGCAGCTCCAGGTCAGGGGCACCCCAGCTCTGGGCCTTGTCTTTCCGTCTGTCAACCAGGGGCCTGATCTTCCAGCTCCCTCCCTTTCTACGGAAGCAACAGGGCCTGGGCTCTCTGACAGGGCTCCAGGGAGGTGGGGGCGCTGAGCCTCTGGACCAAAGGACCCTTGTTCCTGAGTGGCCTGTCCAGCCATACTGCGGCCTCTGCAGCGCAGCTGCCCATGGCCCACAGGCAGCCTGACCCCGCCCGGGGACACCTGGCCCTTCGGGTGCTGTTTCCTGGTGGGGCCACCTCCACCTGCCTGGGGACAGCCAGATGCTGGGGACCCCACATATGCCCTCCTGCCAGCTCCACCCACCAGCGGCTCCCGGGATCTCCCCGGGATGCTTCTCAGGACCCCAGAGCCCCCAGGAGTCTTCCTGAGTGTCCCATGCCACCAGCTGCCCAAGCCGGAATTGGGTGGTGCGCAGGGTCCCCTCCCTCTTGCCACTGTCCCCCTCCCTCCTGCCCAGCCCCAGCTCTGCCCGATTTAACCCCTGTCATGTTTCAGTCTAGTCACCACTCAGCCTCCAGGCTGGCCTTTGCCCCCAGCCCTCCCCAAATGCCAGTGCAGAGCGTCCTGCATCAGGTCACCCCAGGACAGAACCCCGTCTCCGCCAGCCTGACCTCCTGGTCCTTTCTCCCTCCAGCCTGGGGCTTGGGGACCACCCAGAGATCCCTGTGCTTCCCTTTACCTGCCCCCTTTCTGCTGCCCATGGCCTGGTAGACACCCATGCCCCTCTTGCGAGGCTCCGGGCAGAGCCACCCTGGGACGCCTTGCTCAGGGCTGGGCTGGCCGAGGGTATGCTTGCTTCCACGTCACAGTTCCCATATCTCTGCTGGGTGGTCTGGAGAGCTGGTCTCTTCTGTGAGTCTCAGTTTCCCCACGTATACGCAGGAGACTGGGGCTGTGGTTTTGCTCAGGGCCAGCCTGCAGGGATCCTGGCCGGGGTCTGGCTGTGGAGGGGCGTACAGGTCTGGCCGCCCTTGCCCGCGGCTTTCCCCGGGTGGAGGGCCCTGCCTGTGGGCTGGGTTAAGGGCTTCAAGGGGAGGGAGGCCAGGGTGGGCCAGGAAGCCCTGCTGTAATGGGCTGAGGTCCCACAGGCAGGCAGGGCCCACATGCGGGGTGGGCTGACACTGGGACCTGTAGGGCTCACGCCCTTCCACAGCCTCCCTGGCCTGGCATTGCCTTCTCCCTGTGCCTCATAATGGCTCCTCTTGTGTTTTCAGAACAGGCACAGTGCCTAGGGTCCCAGTGGCTGGAGAGGAGCCCGAATGACCTGAAGTCCCTCTCCAGACCATGCCCCCACTCCACAGCCAGCAGGACGGGGCCGCTGCAGGCCAAAGCTCTCCAGACGAGCCTTCTCCCGGGGAGAGGACTTCTTGGGTCCCTTCCAACTCTGGGACTCTGGGATTGGGGTCATCATGACTCAGCAGCTGGAGATGACTCAGGCACTGTCAGATTGACCGCTGAGCCATTTGGGAGTCCATGACTTGGCTGTTTTAGAAGCTGTGATGCACTGGTCTCCCCCTGCGGGAGTTGGGAACGTGAAGGTTCCGCGAGTCACAGTTTTCAGATACGGCTGAAATGTGAATATCCCGATTGAAGTGTTGAGATGATGATTACGTGTATCTGAGATTTCAAGTGGTGTGTCTGTTTCCAGTGCAGCGGGGCAGCCTAGAAATCTGAGGGGTGATTGTGAGTAACGTTCCTCCTCGTTTCAGCCGCCGCACGTGCATGTGTTTGTTTCTGTTGCAGTGATAACCCAAACGAGCAGCTTAGTGACCAGGACCTGAGGTTTTTAGCACAAACAACAAGAGATTCGAGTAGAAAAGCAGGTAAGAAGCCTGTGCTATTAAGCTGGTATTCCTCTTCTCTCTTTCTCTTTCTTTCTTTCTTTCTTTCTTTCTTTCTTTCTTTCTTTCTTTCTTTCTTTCTTTCTTTCCTTCCTTCCTTTCCTTTCCTTTCCTTTCCTTTCCTTCCTTTCCTTTCTTCCTTTCTTTCTTTTCCTTTCTTCCTTCCTTTCTTTCTTTCTTTCTTTCTTTCTTTCTTTCTTTCTTTCTTTCTTTCTTTCTTTCTTTCTTTCTCTCTCTCTCTCTTTCCTTTCTTTTTCTTTTCCTTTCCTTTCTTTTCTTTTCTCCTTCCTTCCTTCCTTCCTTCCTTCCTTCCTTCCTTCCTTCCTTCCTTCCTTCCTTCCTTCCTTCCTTCCTTCCTTCCTTCCTTCCTTCCTTCCTTCCTTCCCTTTTTTGAGGCAAAGTCTCACTCCGTCATACAGGCTGGAGTACAGTGGCATGATCGGGGCTCACTGCAACCTCCACCTCCTGGGTTCAAGCAATTCTCCTGCCTCAGGCTCCCGAGTAGCTGGGATTACAGGCACCTGCCACCACACCTGGCTAATTTTTGTATTTTTAGTAGAGACAGGGTTTTGCCTGTTGGCCAGGTTGGTCTTGAACTCCTGACCTCAGGTGATCCACCTGCCTTGGCCTCCCAAAGTGCTGAGATAACAGGCGTGAACCACCGCGCCTGGCCTCTTTTCAAACATGTATATTTTCTAGCTCATTTCCTAAGGAAGGAAGCCATGACAGCTGACGGCGGGGAGCATGGGAGCCTGCACGCAGCTCAGGACACCACCCCTCCCCAAGAGGGGCCTGCAGGCTGAGTCTAGGCCTGGGGCAGGATGGCGCCTCCAGTGTCTGGTTCATAGGCTTTTTTTTTTTTTTCTCTCTTTCCCCCAGAGATGGAGTTTCGCTCTCGTCACTCAGACTGGAGTGCAGTGGCACGATCTCAGCTCACTGCAACCTCCGCCTCTCCTGCCTCAGCCTCCCAAGTAGCTGGAATTAACAAGTGCCCGCCACCACGCCTGGCTAATTTTTTTTTTTTTTAGTAGAGACCAGGTTTCACCACGTTGTCTAGGCTGGTCTCAAACTCCTGACCTCAGGTGATCCACCTGCCTCGGCCTTCCAAAGTGCTGGGATTACAGGTGTGAGCCACCGTGCCTGTGCCCAGCCTCTGTTTTATTTTATTTATTTATTTTTTATTAACAGCTTTATTGAGATGTAATTCATATGCCATATAAATCACCCGTTTGAAGCATTCAGTTCAATAACTGCTAAGTGTTCAATTCAATCGCTGCTAAGTGTGTTTGTGGAGTTCTGTGGCCATCACCACTATCTCATTCCAGAACTTTTTCATCACCCCCAAAAGAAACCCCATACTCTACAGTCACACACCCACTAACTACCCCAGCCCCAGGCGATCCCGTCTGCCCTCTGCCTCTGCGGCTTTGCCTGTTCTGTACATTTCACAGAAGCGGAACGTGTAATATGTGGCCGTCTGTGCCTGGCTTCTCTCACTCAGCTTGACGAAGTCATGAGCAGATCGTTCTCAAAGAGGCCCCCGCGGTGCTGTCCAGAGCTCCTCTGCCAGGTCTCTCGTCGGGGCAGGGTCCACGTCGCCCCTCCCCTTGGCTCTGGCTTGGCCTTGTCACCAACATAGGTGGCGGGGCCACGTGGTGCCACCTGCTCCCTGTGCACACCTCTGGGCCCAGCAGGTCCTAGTGGGCAGGCATCTGCTGCGGGGGCTCTGGTGTGGGTGGAAACACTGGGTTCCGCCAGGCTCCTCCTCATCCCTTGCTCCCAACTGCTTCCTCTGTTCCCCAACAGCGCTCAGAGCTCAAGGGAGGGGGCGCTGATGAAGGGTCTCCACCGGTCTTGTCCTCAGCTTTTCTGGTCTATGAGCGCAGGCAAAATGGCCAGACAGGCCCCAGTCCAGCCCAGCCCAGCTTAGGTCAGTCCACTCTAGCTTAGTTCAGCCCAGCCCAGCCCAGCCCAGCCCAGTGCAACCCTGTTCACCTCAGTTCAGCCCAGCCAAGCACAGCCCAGCCTACCTCAGCCGAGCCCAGCCCAGCCCAGCCTAGTTCAGCCAGGTTCAGCCCAGTTCAGCCCAGCTCAGCCCAGCCAATCTCAGCCCAGTTCAGCCTAGTTCAGCCCAGACCAGCTCAACCCAGCCCTGTTCAGCCCATCTCAGCCTAGTCCAGTCCAGCTCAGCCCAGCCTAGCTCAGCCCAGTTCAGCCCAGCCCTGCTTAGCCCAGCCCAGACCAGACCAGCATAGCCCAGTCCAGCTCAGCTCAGTCCAGCTCAGCTCAGCTCAGCCCAGCTCAGTTCAGCTCAGCGCAGCCCAGCCCAACCCAGTTTGGCCCAGCCCAGCTTAGCCCAGCCCACCTCAGCCCAACCCAGCCCAGGTCAGCCTAGTTCAGTCCAGTCCAGTATAGCTCAGCCCAGCCTATTCCAGCCCAGCTCAGCCTAACCCAGCCCAGTTCAGCCTAGTTTAGTCCAGTCCAGTATAGGTCAGCCCAGCCTATTCTAGCCCAGCTCAGCCTAACCCAGTTCAGCCCAGCCCAGTGCAGCTCAGCCCAGCCCAGCCCAGCCCAGCCCAGCCCAGTTCAGCCTAGTTCAGTCCAGTCCAGTATAGCTCAGCCCAGCCTATTCCAGTCCAGCTCAGCCTAACCCAGTTCAGCCAGCCCAGCTCCAGGTCCATGACTTGTAAAGCAGGATGTGCTTTGTGGGTTCAAGCTTGTGGCATTTGGGGAATCACATATGGGGGCCTCGAGACAGAGCAGAGAGGACTTGCAGGACTGTGCATCTGACAGGATTTGACATAGAGACAACTGTGGAAACCCGAGTGTGGAAGGCGTGACTGCGGGTCTCAGCAGCCACCTGCTGGGCAGATTACACCAGCAGCGCCCCACTGTGGGGCCAGGTGCAGGTCACAGCCAGTGCTGGGATGCCCTGCAAAAAATCCGGGTCGACCACACACCACCGAGGTCAGCATGTGGTCCCCATGGTTGCTGGTCCCCATGCAACCAGCACGTGGTCCCCATGGTTGCTGGAGGCGGCTCAGGCTCCAGAGCACCGACTATGTGCATTGCTGTCGCTCCACGTTCTAAGCCCAAACACCAAAGGTTTGCAACCAGCCACTCTGGGAGTGTGTGCAGATGCTGCAGAACAGCCCTGCCCCTTCTGAGAGTCCCTTGTTAAGCAATTACCAGTACACTGCTGATTGGCCGAGTCACTAACATACTAGGGTATTTTGATGTTTCCCTGAGAAGACTCTTTGCCCCACCCCTGTCCATGCTGGGGTACTGGCTGGCACAGGGGAAGGTGGCACACGGCTGTGGGTGGCAGTGGTGGGTGCCGGGTCCAGTGGTGACTGAGGGCAGTGGTGGGCGCCGGGTCCGGCGGTGACCGAGGGCAGTGATGGGTGCTGGGTCCAGTGGTGACTGAGGGTACTTGTCTTCAGGGACTCACAACTGGGGAGACACCAATAAGCAAAGAAAGGAGAAAGAACAAAAGGAAGATAGGTGGGTTCAGCACATGCTGCCGGGGCTGGGAGGAGCCTCACCCTGATGTTCCAGGCCCAGCAGCCCCAGCCTGTTCCCAGAACACCGTCTGGCAAGGCAGGTCTGACCTTGTCCAGGCCACGCTGTCCACACTCCCTGTGACCCCTGTGGTCTCATGGCCCAGGACCCCACAGCAGTGAGCCCACAGGGGCGAGCCTGGGAAGGATGCTCTGTGTGGATGGGGAGCGGCAGGGGCAGGACTGTGGCCTGGGCTTAGGATGGGGAGCCCCAGGGAGGCTGACTTTCCTGCATTAGAAGGAAATTTGCCTTGAGAAGAAACCTGGGACCGTGACTGAAAGACACAGCTGGGAGGGTCGGAGGCTGGCCAACTGTAGGACTGAGGTCTTGGCCAGCTGCCCAGGGCACCTGGCTTGGTAGGAGGCTGGAGAGGCACTGGAGCCTGCTGAGGATGTCCGGCCCTCACGCTCTCTGGCTGCCTTGGGTGCACCCCCTGCCACGTGCAGACTTCTCAGCACCCCTCAAGCCTGCCCAACTCCGTCCGCCACATGTGCTCTCAGAGAGCGGGCGGTGGGCAAGACCACGCAGGGGTCATTGGGTGTAAAACAGATTGATCCTGAGCTGTGGCTCATCTCTGTGAGCACCAGAGCGTGGAGCTAAAAGATGGCTTCAACTTCGGAGGACAAAGTTTACTTCCAATATCTCACTTTACGGGGGCTATGAGCTGTGAGTTTAAGAGCCAAGACCAGCGTGCTAAAAATCATCCAAGTTGTTTCATTCTCTTACCTCCAAGAAACCGGTCAGAATATGCGGGTAAGTATTGGAATCTGACACATGCAGCTCCCAGGCAGATGGGATCCTTCAAGGTGGTTTAGACGTGTCCTCTGGGCTGGCAGCAAAGTACTTCTGGGCTCCACTGTTTACCACCTTAGCTGTGGAACACAGTGGAGCCTGCAGCATCTGGGCTGGCATTGGACTTCAGAGGGTGCACGTGCGGTTTTTGTGGGCAGTTTTTCTCAGTGGCCTTTTTATTGAAGAATAATATACATACGGAAAGGTTCCCAAATCATAAATGTATGGCTTGATGCATTTTAAAAAGTGGACACACCCTGAAACTTCCATCCAGACAAAGAGATGCAGTGTTTGCAGCACCCCCTCTCGTAGGCCCCTCAGAGGGAACCGCTGTTCTGACTTTCATGACCATGCATGAGGTTTGCCTGGGTTTGAACTTTACATACATGAGATCGTAAGCTGTGGACGCTTTAGTGTCTGGCTTATTTTGCTCAAGTTGTATTTGTGAGATTCATCTAGATCATTGTGGGCAGAAATTATTTCTTTCTCCATGGCTGTCTTCGATGGTCTGAGTACACTTCTTTTAAAAAAAATTTAATTTAATTTTAAGTTCCCGTATCCATGTGCAGGATGTGCAGGTTTGTTACACAGGTAAATGTGTGCCATGGTGGTTTGCTGCACCCATCAGCCCATCACCCAGATATTAAACCCAGCACACATTTGCTATCTATCCTGCTCAAGGGCCTGTCTCGCCTCACGCATGAACAGCGTTGCTCTTTTGCATAGTTCAGGGCTGTAGGGCATAGTGCCGCCCCATGTTCAGGCACACGTCTGGCAGTGAGCATAGGCAGGCATTTCGCAGGATATGCGCAGTTTCCAGTTGGGAAGATACTGCTGGGCAGCGTCCCCCACTTCCTGCACCCGGGCACTCTCTTGCCCAGAATGCACCCATCTCCCTGGCTCTGAGTCGGTGACAGCCCTTGGTACCATCCGTCCTTTCAGCTTCTGCCGTCCTGGTGGTCACTGTGGCTTCTGATTTGCATTGCTATGAGGATTAATGTCGAGCACTTTTATTCTGTGTTTACTTACCTTTTCTAATCCTTTGCCCATTAAGAAAAATGAGTTGTCTTTTGTTTTCTCATTGATTTGTAGGAGTTCTTTATATATTCTGGACACAAACTTTTGCTTGGATACATGCTGTGTTAGTCAGGGTTTTCCAGAGAACCAAGAGGATAAATGTATCCACATATAAAAAGATATATTTATCCAACATATGTGTATTTATTTATTAGGAGGGACTGGCTGACATGATTGATGAGGGAGGCAGAGAAGTCCCACCATCTGCTGTCAAAAAGCTGAGACCCAGGACAGCCAGTGGTGTCATTTAGTTCAGACCCGAAGGCTTGAGAACCAGGTGAGTTATGGTATTGATCTCAACCTGATAGCAAAAGGCCAATGTCCCAGTTCAAGCAGAACGGCAAAAGGCAAAAGAGGTGGGTTCCTCCTTCCTCTGCCTTTTGTTGGATTCAGGTCTTCAGTGGATGGGGTGATGCCTCCCACACTGGGGAGGGCCTCCTACTTTACCGAGTCTGCCGATTCAAACGCTGATCTCATCCAGAAACACCCTCACACACACACCCAGGAACAGTATTTAATCTGAGCGCCCCACAGCTTAGTCCAGTTGACAAATAAATCCAACCGTCACGCAGGCATTGCGAATATCTATTCACAGTTTCTGGCTTAGTTTTAATTCTCTTAACAATGTCCCTTGATAAACAGGCATTCTTAATTTTAACAAAGTCCAAAGTTTCCACCTTTCCATTAGTCTTCAGAAAAATAAGTAGCATTTAACAATTCTATTTTCTATTTATGTTACTGGTATATTGGGATATAATGTTTCATGCTAACCACATGTCTAGTGTCTTGCTAAATTCTCATGTTACTTGTAATAATTCAGCTGTAGATTCTTTTGGATTTTCTACATGCACAGTTATGTTACCTGTAACTAATTACAATTTCATTTCTTTATTTCCAGTCCCATACTTTTGCTTTCCTTTCCTACCTTCCCATCCTGGCCTGGGCCTCCACCACCACGTTTAACAGAAATGAAAATAGCAAAAACTCTTGTCTCATTCCTAACATCAGAGGAAAACTTTTGACATTTTACCAGGAAGTGTGTTGGCCGTAGGCTTTTTAATGATACTCTCTGTATCATATTAAGAAAGTTATTTTCTCAGACTTTTACTCCAGCCTGGGTGACAGAGCGAGACTCCATCTCACAAAAAATAATAATAATTTAAAAAGTTATTTTCTCAGACTTTTCATCCTGAAGAGTGTTGAATGTTATCAATGCTTTTCCTGAATTACTGAGATTATTACATGATTTTTCTTTTTTATTCCTTTAATGTAGTGCATTGTTGATTTTCAAATATTAAACTAGCTCTTTATTTTTGTAATGAACCCAATTTGGTTGTGATGTTTTATCTACTTTATATATTTCTGGATTTAGTTTTCTAATATTTTGATGAGAGTTTTGTGCCTATGTTCACAAGAGAGATTAACCTATGATATTCACTTTTTTATAGTTTTCTTCTCATGTTTTGGGATGAATTAATAATGGTCTCAGAAAATGAATTGGGGAGTGTATTAGTCCGTTTTCACACTGCTATAATGAAATACCTGAGACTGGGTAATTTATAAAGGAAAGAGGTTTGATTGACTCACAGTTCCACATGGCTGGGGAGGCCTCTGCAAACTGACAATCATGGCAGAAGGGGAAGAGGCACATCTTACATGGTGGCAGGCGAGAGGGAGTGAAGGGGGAAGAGACTCTTACAAAACTACCAGCTCTCATGAGAACGCCCTCACTAGCATGCGAACAGCGTGGGGAGAAACTGCCCCCATAATCCAATCGCCTCCCGCCAGGTTCCTCCCTCAACACCTGGGGATTACAATTTACGATGAGATTTGAGTGAGGACACAAAGCCAAACCATAACAGGGGATATTTCTTTTTTTCCTGTTTTCTGGAATAATTTTTTTTTTTTTTTTTTTTTTTTTTGAGACGGAGTCTCGCTCTGTCGCCCAGACTGGAGTGCAGTGGCGCGATCTCGGCTCACTGCAAGCTCCGCCTCCCGGGTTCACGCCATTCTCCTGCCTCAGCCTCCGGAGTAGCTGGGACTACAGGCGCCCGCCACCACGCCCGGCTAATTTCTTTTTGTATTTTTTTTAGTAGAGACGGGGTTTCACCGTGTTAGCCAGGATGGTCTCGATCTCCTGACCTCGTGATCTGCCCGCCTCGGCCTCCCAAAGTGCTGGGATTACAGGCTTGAGCCACCGCGCCCAGCCTGGAATAATTTTATAAGATTTGTGTTAGTTCATCTTTAAATATTTGAAAATATTTATCTTAAGTGTTCTGGGCCTAGAGATTTTTTTGTGGAAAGGTTTAAATTAATGATTCAATTAATTTATTTATTATGCATAGGACTACTTACATACTCTATTCTTGTGTCTCTTTTGTTATATTTGTTTTTCTAAGAATGTGTCCATTTCATTGGACTCATTGAATTATTTGGCAGAAAGTCGTTTGTCAAACTTCATAATATTTGTAATGTCTATGGGATCTTCAGTGGTAATCCCTTCTTAATCTCTACTATTGCCAACATGTGCCATATTATTTTGTGTGTGCGTGCGTGTGTGTGTGTGTGTGTGTGTGTGTGTGTTTGAGATGGAGTTTTGCTCTTGTCACCCAGGCTGGAGTGCAGTAGCATGGTCTCAGCTCACTGCAACCTCTGCTTCCCGGGTTCAAGTGATTCTCCTGCCTCAACCTCCCAAGTAGCTGGGATCACAGGCGCCCGCCACCACACCTGGCTAATTTTTGTACTTTTAGTAGAGATGAGGTTTCACCATGTTGTCTAGGCTGGTCTTGAACTCCTGACCTCAGGTGATCCACCCACCTCAGCCTCCCCAAAGTGCTGGGATTACAAGCATGAGCCACCGTGCCCAGCCTATTTTGTGCTTTTTTTTAATTAGTCTTGGGCAGTCAATATTATTAATCTGTACAAAACCCCACCTTTCTATTGACATTTGTTTTATTAATTATGTTCTGCTTTCATCCCTATTAGTTCCCTCTTTCTATTTTCTTTGGGTTTACTTTGTTCCTCTTTTTCTAATGTCCTTACAGGGCTATACTTAGACTGTTGTTCCAACTTTTTTCTTTCTAAGCAAACATTTCACTCTAAGCAGTTTTAACTGGATCCTACAAGTTTGATAGGTTACATTTTCATGATCATTCAGTTTAAAGATTTTCTAATTTCCATTTATGGTTCATCTTTGACCCATGGGTTATGCAGAGGTACATTGCTTAATTTCTAAACATTTGGGAGATTTTCTAGTTGCTTTTATCAGCATCCATTTCCAGCTTAATTCTACTGTAGTCTGAGAGCATTTTCTGGATTACTACAGTCCTTTGAAATGTGTTGGAACCAGCTCCTCGGCCCAGCACAGTGTCAGTTTTGGTCACCACGCGGGCTTAAACAGGAGTGTGTGTTAGCAGAGGGACCACTCGCAGGAGGGTTATGAGGAGGGAGCATGCCAGGCCATGCGCCTGGAGTGTGAGGAACAGGGAAAGGGTGTGAACCCTGAGGTCAGATTATGTGGAACCTTGCAGGTCAGTGCTTTAACTTCTACTCTAAGAGGGATTGGCATCTGCTGTGGAGCCCGAATAAAAGATGACATGATGTGACCTCAGGTTTACCAAGGCCACCTTGGCTTCTGTGTTGTGGGCGGAGCTTGGGGGCCATGTGAGATGGTGGTGGTGATTTGAGCTGTGGATGACAGACGTGTTCCAATTGTGGAAACTTTCAGGGGTGGAGCCAGGAGCGTTTTCTAAGAAATTAGAATTGGAGTAATAAAGAAATAGAGGAGCCAAATGATCTAGAAATTATCTAAATTCCATTTAAATAAACACCTAAGCGATGACCTTTCTTCTTTAAAAAATTTTAACATTGTCACCCAAAATGTAATTTTTACAACTTCTACTTTTGGGGGGAATAGTTTGAAGCATGTTTTAAAAATTTTAGAGATAAAATATACAAGATAAAAGTGCCTTGATAAAAAATGTGCAGCTTAACAGAAAATCATACGGTGGACTCCTATGTGGCCACCACCGGGTCCTGACTCACAGTTTCAACAGCACACAGGTGCACCCCACCCTTTCTTAATCCCAGAGGGACCCACATCCTAACTTTTGTATTAAAATTATAATGATTAGAAAACAAGGAAGAAACAAAATAACTTTTTCAATATGATTTCATTTATATAAAGTGATTTTTTTGAATTTATTGAGATGTTTGGTGTGAATGACTAGAGGGTTAATTTCTTTTTCAGAGATGGGGTCTTGCTCTGTCAACCAGGCTGGAGTGCGGTGGCGCTATCATGGCTCACTGCAGCCTCAAACTCCAGAGCTTAAGACATCCTCCTGCCTCGGCTTCCCAGAGTGGTGGGATTACAGGCGTGAGCCACAATGCCTGGCCAATGGTTAATTTTTTAAAAGCACATGGATGTTGGAAAAGGTGTATCCACTGCTTGCCGAGCACAAAGTATATTATACAGTTGAACTACATATATGACATCATGAAGTTTTACAGGATTGTATGCATATTTTAAATTTTATTGAGGATAAAATTAAAAATATAATAAAATCATCTCTCTCTTTGTGTGCCTGAACGGGTTTAACTGGACAAACTCAGGTGCAGGGAGTCTACTGTGCTTTACCTGAATCAAACGTAGTTTCCTGGTGTGGAAACATGCCTGTCAGCCACCCCTATGCCTGTCAGCCACCCCTAGGCGCCATCTCCAGCCTGTCTGCTCACTTGAAGCCCTGAAGTTCCCTTGTTGCCCGGAACACCTGTGGTGCTTTCCATCCATGTGGCAGGTGTGGACACAGGCTGGGTGCTGGGCGGCTCGGCTGGGAATCTCCGTGTTCCCCAGGAGAGGCTAGGACATCTGCCTGTGAATGTCCTTCCTCCCTGAGCTTCCCAAGGGGACGGGGCTGGGGATGGGGGCCATGGCTTCTCCTATCTCCTAGGCCCACTTGAAGCCTGACCCCTCCCCAGGGCTGGCTGTTTAGGCCTGCACTCCCCAAGAGGGTCCCTCTCTCTGCCCCTGCAGCGGGACCCCTGCTTCTCAGCCTCCTGGGGTCTTGAGAGCCAGGGCTGGACTCTCCTCGGGGAACGAATAGATGGAAGGGACTCACATCACGTGGCATACTTTTCCTAACTTTCTAATTCCCATCTGCTAAGTTTTGGCCTTTCTGATCTTCCAGAGAAGAAACACATGTCAGCTTTCCCCACTATTAATCTGTTTCTCCAAGATTAATCATGCCTCCCCACCCCTGCTGCTTTTTGAGACAGGGTCTCACTGTGCCGCCCAGGCTGGAGTGCAGTGACGCAGACATAGCTCACTGCAGCCTCGACCTCCCCGGCTCAAACCATCCTCCCATCTTAGCTTCCCGAATAGCTGGGACCACAGGCACGTACCACCGTGCCCAGCTAATTTTTTGATTTTTTGTGGGGATGGAGTCTCACTATGTTGCTCAGGCTGGTCTCAACTCCTGGGCTCTAGCACTCTTCTCGCCCCGGCTGTCCAAAGTGCTGGAGCTGTAGGCGTGAGCCACCATGCCTGGCTCTATTCCCTCTTTTTAAATAGTTCCCTTATGTAATTGTTGGTGCAAAGTCATTGGGGGGAGTTTATGCATTTTCTGGTGTTTTTCGAAGCACTGTGCTCATCTTTTGACCCCTTTCTCACCCTCAAACCAGGTGAGGTCCTGCCCCGTTGCCCCCTGGGTGAACGGCTTGCCCTGGGATGTGTTTTTTCTCCAGTTCTGTGGAGGTTGAATCCTGATGCTGCTGACCCAGGTGGGAAAGAGATCGATGGTCCCAGCTTCCTGCCCAAGCCTGCAGCTCTGCCCCCAGAGACTCTGTGCTTCTGGCCCTCCCCTGTCATATGGGGGTTCTGGGTGGCCCCTGGAGAGGACGCTGCCCCTGCTGGCCCCTCCTAGGCTCTGCTGTCCCCACAGCCCCTCCGATGCCCACTCACCATCCAGCACCCAGACTGCCCGGAAGCAGCAGCTGGCAGGGAGGAGGTGTGGGGAGGGGCGCCCTGTGGCTGGCCAGGTGTGCCAGCCAGGCCATGGCAGAGGGGGCTGGTGGGCTTCTGTGAAGTGGTTTTCCCGGAGCTTCTGGCTCCCAGGCGTGCTTAGGTGTTTGGTCCGGCTCTGTCGCCCTGTAATTAGTTTTGGTCCTCCCAGGCTCCGGCTCCCGTCTGCCTCCTTTGTCTCCTGATAGGAAGTGTCTGTTCATGTCTTCATGGATGTCCGAGGACAGGCCTGGAAGAGGCGGCTGGGCTGCAGGGCAGGCAGCGTTTTGACATGAAGCTCTCTGAGCAGGCTGATCACTCAGGCGGGCCGCTCACTGCACACCTTGGAGAGTGAGGCCCATGGGGGTCCCAGGTGGGGCGCCTTCCCCTCCCTCCCCAGGCTGAGGCTGAAACGGGGCTCCTGGGCTGCTGCTGCCCACGGTCCCCAGTCCTGACTTTCCTGGGCCTTTCTTGGCACTGCCAAGTTAGCTCCCACGAGGGAGGGCTGGTGAGGACCTGGCTGCAGTCAGCACTTCCTAAACTGACCTTGCGCTCTGGAGCCCCGGACATACACACCTTCCTCCCGGGGGGCCCCTGCCCGTGTGGTAAGGACGGAGGCTCTCAAAGGGGACAGAAAAATCATCCCTTCACACTCCTGGACACGGAGGCCAGTGGGAGCTGCTGGCACAGCCCTTTCTAAGGAGGGATGCGGCGTCGTGTTGCTGCACGCAGGCCAGGATGGCCCTGAGATGCCTCTATGGGCACCGCTCTCTAGCGAAACCTCTCCAGCCTGTCCGCCTGCTGCACTCCTACTCCGAGATGTGGTCCCCCAGTGACGTCCCCGGCAGCCCTCCTGCTGCACCGGGGGATGCTCTGTTCCATGTGGTGGAATCCCAAAGGCCGGGCTGTTCCCAACACCCTGTTCTCTCCACACTGAGGTACGGGCCAGCATATCTGGTAAGTGGTCCTTACATGTTTTAGGGAAGGAAAAGTCCCAAGACCTTGAAAAAGACAAGTCACAGAATAAAAAACAGTATTCTAACATATGTAACTGATAGGGCTTGGAATCTAAAAAAAGTAAAGAGTACTGGCAAATCAATGACAAAAAACCAGGCAACTGCATAGAAAAGCAGTCAGGGCACTGGGACAGGTGGTTGGCAGAGAGGAGACCCAAACGGTTATAAGATGTGTGTGTAGGGAGCAGCCTCATGGTAACCAGGGAGACGCACATCAGGACTGCAGTGGGTCTCCTCTGCACTGTCTCCTGGTTGGCAGGGGCTAAATGCTGACAGTACTGTGTTGATGAGGCTGGAGAGAAATAGGGCTTTTCATACCCCGAGTGGAAGTCAGTAAAGTCACTTTGGGAACTGGTTGAACAACGCCTGGTCAACCTGAAGATGTGGATTCCCTGACTCAGCAGCTTCGCCCTGGACATACGCAACCTGTGGAAATCGAGGCACGTGTGAAGGCAGCACGATGTACACACGCAGGAGGTCATGGCAGCCTTGCTCCTAGTAGCTGGAAGTCAGAAACAGCCCGTGTGGTGTCAGGAGAGTGGGGAAGTGCCTCGCATAGCGATGGAGGTGAGGAGGAGCTCGTCGTTCATCCGTAAACGGTGCCCATGCTGTCTGCGGGCCCCACTGCCCGCGCGTGCCATGCGACTGGGCCAGGCAACTTCTCGACACCCAGGCTGGGGAGGGCTTTGCAGCAGCTTGAATCCAAAGAGTGGTGGGGAAACTGAGTCATCATTCCGTAGCAGCTGAGGGCGTGAGCATGCAGACTCAGTGCCCGGTGACTCTGAGTTTCAGCAGAACAGCCTCATTCAGCGAGTGTGATGAAGGGTAGTTTGCCGGCTCTGTGTGACTGTTGGCATTTCGTTTGCAAACACCCGGCTTTGTGTTGCAGTATGCTTTAGTGTGAGGAGCAGGATTTCAGTCCACCCCAAGCACAGCACAAGTCCTATTTTCCCCTTAAAGGCCCCAAGAGGAGCTGCTTCAGGGTTTGCTCTCTGGGGCGGAGCTGGGGTCACCGAGGAGGGGAAGCCCAAACCTAGAAAGTGGATGGCTCTTGGAGTGTCCCAGGGACTGCTGGGCCTTAGACAGGAGGGACGTGGCTGTGGTATCCTGAGGCCACTGGGCCGGCACGGGGCTGGACGCTCTGTCCTCGTCCTGACCGAGGTGGCTGCCACCAGACCCTCCTCAGGGCCAGCGTCCAGGAATCTGGGCACTTCCTCTTCTGAGACCCTGGCCCCACCCCGAGGTCCAGGGATTCCGGAACAGTGTCCTCTGAGTGTCCGAGGGCGGACTTGCCAGACGGATTCCTGCACTGGGGCTGGGAGGCGTTCCGAGTGCGGCTCTCCCTCAAATGACAGCCTGTGATAGCGAGGCTGGCTGCATCATTCCCCAGGAATTCCCCTTGGAACGCATGCTGGCCCCAGGCTGCTCCAGGCCGCAGGCTGGCATCAGATGACCTCGGCCCAGGCCTCCTCCCCATCCTCCTTCTCTGGTCCCTTAAGGAGGGGAGGATACTTCTTCCTGAGGGCCGCATCTCCCACACAGGCACCAGAAGCTCAGAAGCTCAGCTTGGTGACATCACTGGGGCCTGGCCATCCCTGAACTCATCCCTGCTGAGTGGGAAAGGGCAAGGGCCTCACAGTCATGTCCGCCTCTAAGCTGGGAGCCTTGGGAACCCCCAGGCCTGAGTCACAATGAGACCAGAAAGGCCAGGCAGGGTCAGCATGCCCAGTTTGCCCCGGTACCCCAGTCCACCTGGGTCCAGGGGTTGGAGAGGAGGCCAGGCAGGGTCAGTACATCCAGCAAGTCTGGTACCCAGGTTCACTGGGGTCCAGGGGTTGGAGAGGAGGCCAGGCAGGGTCAGCACATCCAGCTAGTCTGGTACCCGGGTTCACTGGGGTCCAGGGGTTGGAGGGGAGGCCAGGCAGGGTCAGTACATCCAGCTAGTCTGGTACCCGGGTTCACTGGGGTCCAGGGGTTGGAGGGGAGGCCAGGCAGGGTCAGTACATCCAGCTAGCCCTGGTACCTGGGTACTTCTCACTCTCCCTCCTAGGAGCCTCAGCCTGGGCTGCTTCCCAGACCCCTGTTTTCGATTTCCCCATCTTTGTTCCAGCACCCCAGGGGCCCAGTTAGAGTCTGAGAATGAGTTCTGTCCATCGAAGGGGCCACCACCCATGCATGTAAGAAATGGTGCAGGCTCTGAGTGCTGTGTTCCGGATTGTCACAGAGGCCATGCACCCCAGCACCCATGTCCTGGTCCCCACAGCGCCTGTGCAGGTGTGGGCTCAGGCTGGTGGGCTTTGGTCTAAGGACCCTGGAAAACCCACAGGTCCAGAGACCTGAGCAGAGTGGTTGGCGGTAAAGGCATCAGGGAAGCAGGTGCAGACCCCTGCGGGTCCCCAAGACTGGGTCCACTGAGGCTGATGGGCTGGGACCTGCATTGGCCTGGAAGACCTGAGCTGAGGAAGAAGGGAGGCCTGTCCATGGGAGTGTCACGGACTGAATGTTTGTGCTGCCCCAAAATTCTTTAGACAGGGTCCTCTGCTGTCCAGGCTGGAGTACAGTGGCGCGATCATGGCTCATTGCAGCCTCAAACTCCTGGGTTCCAGCAATCCTCCCACCTCAGCCTCCCGGAGCTCTGGGATCACAGGTGGGAGCCAGCACGCCCAGCTCCCGAATTCTTCTGTTGAAATCCAGCCCCAATATGACGGTATCAGGAGGTGGGGCTTTGGGCAGTGATGTGGTCACGAAGGTGCAGCTGTCATGAATGGGTCCCAGGCCCTTGTAAGAAAAGGCCGAGGGCTCTCTCCCCCTCTTTCTGCTGCTTTAAGGACAGAATGAGAAGTCAGAAATCCACACCTCAGAGAACAGCCCTCCCCAGACCCCGACCAGTTTGGCACCTGATCTCTGGCCTCTGGCCTCGGCGCGGTGAGAAATAAACTCTGATGTTTACCAGCCACGCAGTTCACGGGGTTTCCCTTACAGCAGCCCCAACAGGAGTGGCCCTGGCGGCCCCCACAGCCCACCCACCGCATCCCACCCTCCATGGCCCTGCCCTCCGTGCTCTGTCCTTCCCCAGGCCCCTCCCCCACACCACAGCCCTGCTCCCTCCGTGCTCTGCTCGTCCTCCACACCCACTCCCCTAACCACAGCCCTGCCCTCCTCTATGCCCCTTCACCCCTACCACAGTCCTGCCCCCTCCACACCCTGCTCCCTCCATGGCCCGGCCCTCCTCCACATCTTGCCCTCCATGACCTCCCCTCCTCCACACCCCTGCCCCTCAACTACAGCCCTGTCCTCCTCCGTGCCCTTTTCCCCGTCTACAGCTCTGCCCCTCCGTGCCCTGCCCCTCTGCCACGCCCCTCCCCCACCACAGCCTACCCTCGTTGCCCCCTCTTCCCACCTCTCCCACATCCCTCTCCCACCTGCCCTTCTCAGGGACATGAAATTTCCTCTGCAAGAAACCTCTGTGGGGCTTCACCAGGCATCTGCCCTACCCAGGCCTCAGGGTGGGTGCGCCTGGGACTTCAAAGGCCCAAGGAGGGCCCCAAACTGGCTCCTGCCCAGGCCCGGAGCACAGAGCCTTCTTGTTCCCAGCCCAGGCCCTCCCCTAGTCCAGGCACACAGCGGTCTGGAGGAAACCCTCTGGTGGCCAGCCCAGGGGACCCCCATGCCCCAGCACCCCCACCGCGACCACTTCTGGGCTCCTCTGGGGTCCTGCAAGCCTGGCCCTGCCCAGGACCCTCTCAGACTGGTGCTGGGCCAGTATTCAAGGGTGGGTGAAGGGCAGAAAAGGGCACTCCTCTTATTCCTGAGGCAGTCATGGCTGCAGCAAGTTCCAGAAGCTTCTGCAGAGACCACCTGGTGAAGTCTCAGGAGACCTGGAGAGGCAGCCACCAACTTAGCCTGGAAACCCAGCTCAGACTGGCAGAGAGGCCAGCCCCAGCCTGGGGGCCCAGGACAGTGGGGAAGACCTTGGCCAGCCCCAGGCACAGTGGGCATCATCAGGACCGGACGCCAGGCTCCACTGCCCTCCAAAGTCTCAGAAACAGTGGCGAGCTGTCCAGGGCCCACCACACCCGAGCCCACCTCACCCTCCCTGCTCTCCTGCCTCCTGTCCTTCAACTCATCGGCCTGCTGTGGCCTCATTGTGTCCCCAACGGGATGGCTCCTAGAGCTCCAGGGCACCCACCACTCAAGGCCAGTAGTGCCATGCCTCTGTGTCTCCCTCTGTCTGCCTCTGCCTCCTCTCTGCCCCTAGGCAGCCCGCAGGGCCCCTTCCAGGGGAAGGTTGGATCCCAAGCAAGGGAGGGAGCGCCTGTCTCTGCTCACCCCCCCGACAGGCTTAACATCAGAACAAAATTCAGGGTCCCCACGTGTGGCCATCCTCTGATCCCCTCAGCAGTGCCGCACCAATCTCCTAGCTGTCCTTGGACCCCGAGCTGACCGCTGCTGCCCTGGGCCTTTGCCCCTGCTGCTGGCCTGTCGGGAGCGCCTCCCCTGGCACATGTGGCTTCCTTGCCTGCTTCTTATCCCTGGAAAGGCTGTGGCCTCCCAGAGGCCCTCCCTGGTCTGGAACCACCTTCCAAATGTCCCCCAAATGTCCCCCACGGCATTTGGCTGAGCTGCAGGAATTTACTGTCTGTCCCCTAAGAGCTGTTTCTGATGCCAGGTCCCAGAAGATGCTTGTCCACAGCTCCATCCCTTCCAGGGCAAGCCCCTCACCCTCTGTCAGCCATGGTGGGGTTTGGGGGCTGCAGGGAATACCCAGGGTCCTGTGGATGGTCCACGTGGCCCTGAAGCCTTCGCGGAGGAAACGTGAATTGCATCAGGAATGAAATGAAACATCGTCACCCACTTCGTTTTTCTTTTTTTGAGACAGGCTCTCACCCTGTCGCCCAGGCTGGAGTCCAGTGGTGCGATCTCGGCTCACTGCAACCTGTGCCTCCCGGATTCAATTCCTTCTCTTGCCTCAGCCTCCTGAGTAGCTGGAATTACAGGCACACACCACCATGCCTGGCTAATTTTTGTATTTTTGGTAGAGAAGGGGTTTCACCATGTTGGCCAGGCTGGTCTCAAACTTCTGACCTCGAGTGATCTGCCCGCTTTGGCCTCTCAAAGTGCTGGGATTACAGGCGTGAGCCACTGTGCCCGGCCCACCCACTTCATTTTTCAATTGGATGTAGCAAATCTCTCCTTCAATTGGATGTAGCCCAGTGTTGGGGCCACAGGGATACTGACTCCAGGAGAGCAAGGGTCTCCACCTCGCGTAGGTGGGGGCCACACTGTCGTTCCCCAACCCG
Organism: Macaca nemestrina; assembly: GCF_043159975.1. Lineage (NCBI taxonomy): Eukaryota > Metazoa > Chordata > Mammalia > Primates > Cercopithecidae > Macaca > Macaca nemestrina. The sequence continues at coordinate 138,414,524 of NC_092135.1, read as the reverse complement.
TGGGTAAATCTCCAGGGACTCTCAATGGGGAGACAGCACCCCCCCAGCTTGCAAAGTGGCCCAGGCCTTGAGGGGCGTGGCTGTCCAGGGTCCATGGACAAGCCAGGGAGAGAAGCACAGCAGCCTCCAGGCACCCAAGGGCCCTTCTAGGGCCTCAGGAGGAGCTGGGCTTTCTGCATGTGGGTGGCCCAGGGGCCTGTTACAGGCCCATCCCGCTGAGGGCAGCATTATGGGTAGAGGCCCAGCAGGTGCGGCCACAGACAGCTGGGCCTTCCAGGGATGCCTGTGGCGTGAAGTCAGCTGCCCATCCCTGGCCACTGGCCGCACCCCAGGCTATTTTTGGATCCTGCAGCTCAGAGCCCTGCCTTGCTGCTCCCTCCCCTGGAGCTCCTGGAAGTCTGGTCAGGAGTGTGGACAATGCCCCTCTTGTCATACATCTGCCCCTTCCCCAGAGTCCCCCCCCGCCCCCGGCAGGGCCACTCTCCTCCCCCAGACACAGCTGGTCCTGGCGGGACTGGGGTGGGCTGCCTGGCTGAGAGGAGGCTGGCCTTGGACTGGGACCCTGGGATCACGGCAAAGCTGGAGACTCAGGGAGTCCAGGAGGTGAGAGGCTGCCAAGGTTGTCCTGGGCCGTGTCTGTGTCAGCTGTCCCTCCAGGATAAGCGATCCTGGGCAAGACACACCCCTCTCTGGCAGAGAGGGCTCTATAAGGTTTTTCCAGGGTCCTCCTCCCTCAAGTCCTCCCATGTCCTGAGGCCGGCCCTGAGGTTATTGGTCAGGGACTCCAGGCCTTGCTGCTCAGAAAAGCATACTCTGTGTCCCTCGCCCTGCCCAGTGCACATGCAAGGCTGCTGAAAGAACGGAGAAGGTTTCCTTTACTCCTGCCTTCATTCTTTGGACAGATATTAAAACCTGTTGTGTCCAGGCCCTGACTGGGTACAGTGTTGGCAAATCAGGTCTGGTCCCAACTTAAAACAGGTGGCCTTGACCTTGGAGCAGGCAGCCCTGACTTGCAGCATGTGGCCCTGGCCTTGAGGCGTGTGGCCCCGCGACCTTGGATAGGGTGGCCCTGACCTTGGATGAGGTATCCCTGACTTTGGATAGGGTGGCCCTGACCTGGAGGCATGTGGCCCCTGACCTTGGAGTGGGTACCCCTGACCTTGGAGCAGGCGGCCCTGACCTGGAGGCATGCAGCTCTCTGCAGAACCAGATGTGGGCGGGGTGGGCCATAGTCACTCGGGGCTTGGGGACGGCTGCTCTTTGTTGGGCTGAGTGTAGGGAGGTGGGTTCCCAGCTTCAGGACCAGGTGAATGGGGGATGCAAGCGTGGGTGGGGCAGGTGAGGCAGGAGGGGCAGGTGGGGACAGGTCAGATGGCCCTTAGCATCACGGCAGTGGGACCCGCTGTGGCGTTCTGAGCCGACACGAGACAGAAGCTGCCTTCAGGAAGTTTGGTCGCGCAGACAAGGGTCAGGAGACTTTACTTTGTGCAGATGAGGTGGCCTGAGGGCATTTAGCAGCTGCTGGAAAGGAGGTGTGGGAGGGCTCATTAGGGAGACATTTAACCCCCACATGGTTGATCAACCATGGGCCACCTGTGCCTGGACCCTACCTGTCAGAGACGCCTGAGTGGCCCCACGTTCCAGCCTCGGTCCAGGAGACACCTGGCTCCAGGAGTTGGCCCCAAGACAGTGCTGAGAGCAGCTCAGACTCTGCCCGGAGTGGCCTGACCCTGGGCACAAGGTGATGGGCCTTGCCAGGCAGGGAGCTGGGGAGCAGCCAGGGTTGCCTGTGCCCAGCCTGTTGTGCAATGTTGTGGGGGACAGAGAATGCTCGCTGCAGGGGAAACAGGCCTGTCCTCTCGCGCCCCCAGGCTCTGCTCTGGGTGCCCCTGAGCTCACCCTGATCCCAGGCTCTGCCCTGGGCACCTCTGAGCTCACCCCACCCCTTCCAGGCTCTGCCTGTCTTGACTGTTTGTCCTGGTGTAACAAAATTACCACACACCCGGTGGTGTAGAAACAACAGAAATTTATTTCTCACAGTTTGGAAGTTGCGAAGTCCGAGATGGATGAAGGTGCTGGAAGGTTGTGTCTGGTGAGGGCCGCTTTCCATAGACGGTGCCTTCTCGCTGGGTGCTCCCCCTGTGGAAGGGGCGGCCTCTTTTCTAAGGGCACCAGTCCCGTTCCCGGGCCTCCACTCTCACGACCTAATCACCTCCTGAAGTCCTCACCTCTGAATACGATTGCACTGGGGGATAGGTCAGCATGTGCATTTTGGGGGGATACACACATTTAGACCAAGCATGTCCAACCCAAGGCCGGGGGCCCCACGTGGCCCAGGACGGCTTTGAATTCGACCCAACACAAGTTCATACACTTTCTTAAAACGCTATGAGTTTTTTTGTGATTTTGTTTGTTTGTTTGTTCTGGCTCATCAGCTATCGTTAGTGTTAGTGTATTTTATGTGTGGCCCGAGACAATTCTTCGCATGTGGCCCAGGGAAGCCAAAAGACTGGACACTCCTGATTTAGACCATCACAGCTCCAAAACAGCCAAACCCTGAGGTCCAGCCCGGGGTGGCTCTGGGAGTTGGTGGCCGGAGGTCCACAGAGTCTCAGTCCCACTCAGGCCCCCGAGCAGCTTGTCGGGGCTGTGCCCAGCTGGGCCCCTTCCCGCTGGGCCTCCAGGTGCGGCTGCACCCATGTTTCTAGGGAGGCATGAGACACAGCGGTGGTTCTCCGCCACAGCAAGGAGCATCGTGCAGCATCTGTGCCCAGCAGGAACCTCTGGCTGCAGAAACAGCAAGGAACCCCATTCCCTAGAAAAGAAGAGGCGTCCGCGGGACCCAGGCCAGACGTCCGTGGAGAGCGAGGAGCCAAGCCAGTGTGGGGCTCCGCAGTGGAAAGCAGTGGGAGCCTTCTGTGGGTTCTCTGCTGGGCTGCATCACCCCAACTCTCACAGGAGGGGAAGCCCTGAGCCCCCCATGGGGGTTGATGGTGCCCCACAGCAGATGTCAGGGGCTGTCACCAAAAGGATACCTGGCCAGGTAGAGAAACCTGGGAGATGGCCCCATCTGAGGCACAGCACACGGTGTCTTCATCCTCCTGTGTGGACTCTCTGGGTTCATGGAGGAGCCCTGACTCAGGGCTGGGGTTCAATGTGCCCCCCAACCCCTCCCTTCGCCTCTGCTCAGCTGAATCCCCTCTTCTTGGCCCTCCATGGCAGCTGGGCCAGGGATGAGGCTTTTGGGCCTTTTGGGTGGTTGAACATCCAGCCAACATTAACGCTTCACTTCCAGTCCTGCAAAACGCCCATCACTTTCCCTCCTCACAGCACAGGGGGAGCAGCACCCCCACTGCTGAGGAGTGTGCTTGTGTGCGCATTTGTGTGTGCATGTGTGTGTGTGTCTTCATGTATGTGTGCATGTGTATGTGTGTGTTCATGTGTGCATTCACATATATGTGCATTCATGTGTGTGTGTGTGTGTATTTGCGTGTGTTCGCATTGTGTATATGTGTGTGCATGTGTGCATTTGTGCGTGCATTCCTGTGTGCATGTGCGTGTGCATGGATGCAGGTGCATGTGTGTGCATGCTGGGGTGGTTTCTGGCCTCGATCGATCCCCACTCCCCACTCTTTAAGGCTCAGCCTCTCTGGGCGGGTATGTGTGGGAAACAGGTGGCTGTCTTCACTCTCCCTAGTCCCCTCTGCTGACAAGGTCTCCTTCAGGCCTGCCAGGGCTCCTGTCACCACCTGGATCCTTCTCCACGAAGTGTCAGCTCACCTTCCAGATGCTTCCTGCGGTCTCTGGGTGGGGGTGTCCCTGAAGACCGACCCAGGCTCTACGGGGTCTTCCTCTGCCCGACATTGACACCATCGCTTTGTCCTCAGTGCTCCAAGCCCCAAGCCCAGGATGTTCAGCTTTGCAGCCTGCACTGGCAGAGCCCAGGGAGCCCCATAACCACCTTGGCCTTGGGGAGGAGGAACAAACCCCCTACAGGAAGATGAGGAAAATCTCTCACCATAGATGACCTGTCCCCACAGGGCCAAGGCTGCTGGCTGGACACCCCCACTTTCCCCAGGACGAGCCTGGGTTGGGGACTCATCCCGCCCTGGGGATCCCGGCTGTCACCGGAATGTCAGGTTTCTGGAGCCTCTGCTTCCTACTGCAGGCTCTGCCTCTGAGTTCAGGAAGAAGACAGGCCCTCTGGTCATGCTGCCAGGACCACATGGCTCAGCTTGCTGGGCGCGTGCTGCCTGGCCGGGGAGGGTAGTGCTGAGGAGGGCAGGCTGGCCATCCTCTGGCCTGACTGCTGTTTGGTACCTCCTCGTGTCAGCCCGTGGTTACAGGCCCAGGGTCTGGCGAGGGTGGCAGGCTGAGGTCAGGAGGGTCTCTAGGTCCTGGGGAGCAGGGAGCATGAAGGGAGCCCCAGGGCGGCAGCTCTCTGGCTGGGAGCCACCTCCAGGTAGGAGTGCCTGGGCTCTAAGTTGTGGTCAGAGGTGACCGGGTGTCCTTGGGCCTGTGGTCAGTGCTGCTGGGCCTCACGGAGGTGGTGTCTTGCATGACAGGGGAGAGGCTCCCCAAGTTTCTGTGCTTTTTAGGGCTCATATTAGCCTGTAAGAGACCAAAACCAGGTTCAGTTTCCAAATAACACTCAAGAGACCTGGGCTTAACACTGGCCCCCAGGCTGTGGCTCCAGGGGAGGGGTGGGTGCCCACGGGGAAGGGCCACCTCACCCAATCTTGGCCAAGGCCCTGGGAGGCCTCCTCCAGCCCCCACGCCCACCCTGCGAGGCTCAGCACTGAGGAGGGAGCAAACGGGCCCCAAGGCTGTGTAGTCTCAAGGCGTCCAAGCCACAGGGTGGAGCAGCCAGAGCAGCCAGAGCACAGCTGAGAGTGCCTCCTTTATGCTCGGGCCAGGCTGGGCTTCGGGCCTGTGGCCATAAAGTCAGGCTGTGGATGGTGCCCCAGATCCTGCTGGTGGAGCCCAGAGACGCCGCTGCCCCCGGGGCCTTCTTCAGAGTCACCCTGTAACTTCCACCCGGCCCAGACATCCGTGTGTAGCGTCCAGGAGCTGAGGAGGGGCCTGCCAGGCCCACCCCAGGATGCTGTGTGGGGTGCACACAGCAGGAGGGGGCAGGGCAGGACGTAGTTTCCCTTCAGGTTAGGGCTCCCGACCAGGCAAGGCGGGCAGAGGCGAGGCGGGCAGAGGCGAGGCGGGCAGAGCCTCACTGCCTCCCTTGTGGGGAAGCAGAGATGCCAGGGCTCAGGCCTGCATGGAGACAAAGGCCATGGCGCAGGAGTCTTAGGAAGTGGCCTGGGCCCATCTGCAGGGGGCTGGACTCCTCTTTTCCTGTTTTCCCAAATAGGGTGTGCTCAGGTCCCTGGGAGAATGTAGTGAGGGCTGGGGAGGGCCTGGCAAGGGCCTGGCGAGGGCAAGTCGCCCCTGGCTGACTTTCGGTAGTGAAGGTGCAGAGGGTAGATGGGGTTCTCTTTGGTCCCCTGCAAAGAGGGGCGCCTGTGGTGTGCTCGTGGTGCGATTTGGCCTTCCGCCTCATGGCAGCGGCGCGGGAGTGCAGCGGGGGGGGGGTGTGGGGGCTGGGGATTTCTGCTTCGTCTCCTCCAGCCTCACTGGCGGCCGAGTCCTATCCAATTACCCACCACCCGGCTGGCGAGCCTAGGAGCCTCCGGAGAGTGGTGAGTGGTTCTGTTTCGACCGCAGGCCAGCTTGCTGCAGGGCTCCTGGCTTTGCTTTGCAAGCCAAGCGGAGGGGCCCAGAGGGGTGGCTGAAGGGGGGTGGGGAGTTGGCACAGGCTGGCTCGGGAGCTTCATGTCTACTCTGTCTTCCGGATCCATGAAGTGATGCCCCAGTACTCCCAGCCCCTGCAGCTGCCAGGCCTCCATGAGCACGTTGCACACGGCAGAGGGGAACGGCACTCTTGGGGTGCCTGGGGGCTTGGAGGTTCTGAGCCTGGGCCGGGCCGGCTGTGGGTGGAGACTCAAGTCCAGCCAAGGTTATCAGCAAGGTCTCTGACAGCTGCCGAGCAGAGCAGGGACGCACCTGACAGCTGTGCAAGGTTTGGAGAGTCGTCCTGGGCCCGCTTCCCCTTTGCACCTGGGGTATTCTCACCTCCGGGGTACCGTGAGGGTTCCATGAGCCGAGCAGGGAGGGGTTGCCCAGCCTGCAGTGGTTGGTGTGATGTCCCCGTTTCATGGCGGAATCTCAGCCAGGCCAGTGGAGGATGGAGAGCAGGGGCATTCCAGGTGGAAGGATCTGGGTTAGGAAGCATCGTGGTGGAGTGCTCGGGCGCACGTTTTGCTTTGACATGGGGGAGGGCGGTCTAGCAGCAGGAGACACTGCTGGAGCAGCATCAGTGGTGCGGGAGCTCCTGTGAGCTGAAACCTTCTCATCTGCCCGCCAGGTGCTGGGTGTTTGCCTGAATTATTACATTTGATGTGCTGGTGTGGAAGAGTTGGGGCTGGACTTCACATTCCCGGCTAATAGTTGTGGTTTCTTTTCTAAAAGCAATGGGAACCAGACAGGAAGATTTTCCACGATACGCATCCACGAGGGACGTGGGGTTTGGGAACTCAAGTGGCTGTGCTGGTGAGGACGTGCTGGGCGTCCAGCCCTTTGCTGGCGACAGGCAGGTGGGGGATGGGTCCGAGGTGCAGCTGCTGTCCTTGGGGAGACGTGGCTGGCTGGGGAGATCCAGCTATAACCTGAAACTATACCCTTTTGAATCCAAGGACCACAAAGTAAAAGAAAATCAATTTCCAATTACTTCTAAGCCCCTAGGTTACACAGAAAGAGAAGCTGGGGGCAGCGCCATGGGAGCGCTGTGTGGGCCAGGAGCTCGTGCTCCCAGGCTCTGTGGCCTGCGTCCGCTGTGACCTTGGTCAAGGTGCTGCCTCTGTACCGTGAGCCTCTCATCTGCCAAAGATGGGGCCGGACACACCGGGGTCCCTTCGCACCCTAAATGCTTCTAATTCCTGATCCCGATGTGTCTTTGACCTGTGATGCGTGCCCCGGCCTGGGAGGAGGTGGGGGGCGGGGAGCAGGGCCACTGAGGGGCTCTTTACCTCTGCTATCCCCATACCCAGAGGCAGGCATGTACCTGGCTTAGTGGGACCCCGTTGCTGGCAGCAGCAGCAGTGCCACTCCTAGACTCAACCCAACCCCCAAGCCTCCAGTCCTGACTGGCTTTTGGGAAAACATTTTGTTTGGACTCTGTTGAGGGGGCAAATGCCCTCCTGCTCACCCACAGCTGGGCTGTCCAGGGTTTCCTGTGACTTTGCCACTAGAGCTAAAGGAGCCCAGACTTGCGTCCTGCTGCAGTCCCCGGCCCTGGGGACCAGTAGCCTGTGCATTCCTGAGACCCTCAGCTCTCACCTCGGCCTCCAGCCACCAGGCTCAGCTCTCACCTGCCTAAACCATCACATGGCAGCTGGCTCTGGGCATCACAGGCACAGCCACCCTTGGTAGGGAGCTGACACTGCCACACGACACCCCCTCGCCCCGCGGATGTGGGCGGACACAGCCTCAGGTCCTGACTAGCCTCTCTGTGCACAACACGGCTTCCCAGGGCTGGGCAGGTGGTTGGAAACCCCCGGTAGCGTGGGGGTGAGAACTCAAGGGGATTGCAGAGCAGGAGGGGGCAGAGTTAAAGCTTCCTGCATTGTGTGACTCCTTCCGTATTCCAGGAAGGACACCCAGACACTCAGCCTCTCTGGGTGCTCCTTCATGGACCCCCTGGGTTCTTAATCTCCCTCCTGTCTGTTGTGAGACCCTCTGGAACTGTCTTCCATCATCCAGACACCAATGCACCCACCTCTCAGAAACCCCTGCTCCTCCGCAGGGTCTGGCTTCTCCAGCAACTCCTGTCCTCTGCAGGGGCCTCTCCAGCAACTTCTGTCCTCCGCAGGGCACTTCCTCGAGGGCGAGTTACTCTCTGCAACAAGGCCCCGGGGAAGGTGAGCGGCAGGTCCCAGACCACATGGATGGATGTCAGGACACAGGTGTGACCCTCCGGGGGTGTCCACACATGTATGCCCATTGCAGAGATGACCTGGCGCTCCTCCAGGTGGGGGCCACCCCGTGAATAGGATGCCCAAGGTGCCTGTTCTCTTGGGGCTCACTTCCTTATGGGGAAGTCAAGACAACACACAAGGAAATGAATGTGTAAATGTGTAAATGAATAGTATTATTTCAGAAAGGGAAGATTTGCCTGATTACTTTTCCTGATTGGCCCGAGGATATCACACAGCATACACACGGACGAACACACAAATGAACACACACACACACACACAGAGTCACACACACAGATGAATACACACAGTCACACACACAGATGAATACACACAGTCACACACACAGATGAATACACATACACAATCACACACACAGATGAACACACATACACAGTCACACAGACACCCATACAGGTGAACACCCACACACATCCATCTCTTGGGTGCTCATTCCCACAGGAAGCACTTTCTAAACCTGTGGACCTCCCCGCCCTACCCTTGCAGCAGCGAGGCCCACATCTCGATGCATGGTGATGTCAGCTTCCTCCTTCCATCTTCACCGCCCTCTGCCTCCTGGCACCGGCTCCACTGGGCCTGCACACAGACATTCTCGGCTGCCGGTGTCGCTGTGTACACCCTGCCTGTGCAGGATTATCTGGGTTGTCCAACAAAGGCTATTGTCCTCCAGTGTCTGCTGCCTCTGGGGTCAGTGATGTTTCTCTGAGCGTGTGGAGTTCACCAGGTCACTGCAGGAGTGGGTTGATGCCTGGAATGGGGTTTCCTTAACTGTGGGAAAAGTTTGTTTCTTCTTCCTTCTGGTATCCCCCCTTTTGGTGACAGGGCTGGGATCCTAATCGTAGATCTGCAGATCCCACCAGCCGCTGGAATGCCCCTCTCAGAAGTGGGCAGAGGCTCGGGCAGGAGGAAGAAGCCCCGCGCGTGGCTGCTTGCTGAACAACTGCCCTGTGGGGCCCAGAGGCCAAGAGGCTCCCCTGCCCATTTGCTTCCTGCTCCCACCCGTCTCCATTCTTCTGGAGTTTGTTGAGTTTCCTGAATCCCTGCTGAGGTCTTCATCAGTTCCAAGAAATTCTCAGCCATCACCTCTTTCAATATTGCTTCTGCCTCATTCTCTCTCTTCTCTTTCCGAGGTTCCGGTTACATGTGTATTATGTCCCATTCCCAGACTGAGCAGACATGAAAGTATTCTGTCAAACTGATGTAAAGGTTCCTGTGTGTTTACACAACTGCCCTGTGTTTGTCTCACCATGGCCTGGTAGCAGAACAGCCTGGTCCACCATGGAGGGTGCCTTCGGATGCGCTGTTACCGGGTCCCATGCGTCTCTTCCGCTGCATTCAGCTTTCCTTTTTCTTTTCCTTTTCTTTAAAACTGATTTCTTTTCTCTGTGCTTCATCTTGGATGTTTTCAATTGATCTGATTCAAGTGCAATAATTCTGTGATCTGCTGTGTTTAAACATCTATTAAATACATCCAATAGGTTCTTAATTCCAAAAACAATGTTTTTCAGTGTTATTTGATTAGTTTTCCCAGATTCCAATGTTCTGCTGTAATTTTCTATTTTCAGCGTTGCCTATCTTTTCCTCTCATTTCTCCGACATGTGAATCACACTTATTTTGAAGTGCTTCTCTCTGCCAATGCCAACTTTGGAATCAATCATCTGTGGGTCTACTTCTATTGACCTTTTTCTTCTAGCTCATTGTTTGCATTTTCCTGCTTCTTTACCTCCTTTATGCCAAACTCTCTGTATAAAGGAATTATAGAGACTCCAGATGGCATCATCTTTTGTGTTTTCCTGTGAGGGGACTAGGGTGAGAGGATTATCATATAAACCCAACTGGGGATGTAGTTGAGTCCCAGTCAAGTGGTGTCTTTGACGAGACTCAGTCTGCCTCTGTCCTTCCCTGTTTCTTTGGCCCTCTGGGGTTTGACTGAGAGCCTAGTGGGTCTTCTCCTCATCCCTGAGATACTGTAAAGAGACTGAGATCTTTCCTTTGAGGGTTTGACCCTAGGTATTTAGTTTCCAGTTCTCGTGGCTTAGAAAAATCTGTCCAAAGTGGGGTGGCGGAGGATGCCAGCTGTGATCTGATGCTGCCTCATGTTATCTAGAGAGGATTCATCTCTAAGTAGCATGAAGTGGTTTGCTGCCCCTTTTAGATACCCTTGGCCTAGGTTGCAGGACCTCACATGGAGTCTTAGAAATCAATACATGTTTAAGGGGGAACCAGCACCCCACCAGCCGCTCTGTGAGCTACTATGCGCTTTCTAATCAGAATGTAAAAGAACGAGTGGCCCCATCCCTCTGCTCCTTGTGTGGTTGGAAAGCCTGTGAACACTCAGGGCCCTGGGCAGATGCTGAAGACCCCCGCCCTGGCCTTCTCCTGGAGGGGTGCTCCCAGCCTCTGACTGGGCTCCCGCTTGTCCTGTATGACAGATCCAGGGCTCTCCGTGGGACCCTAGGAGGTACCAGGTTTCAAGGGCACCCAGGCTCCAGGGATAGCCTGGAGTGTGTCAAAGGCGGGAGCAACACTGCCCTGGCACCCACTTCACTGCAGGATCCCCGAGCAGGGAGTGAGTGTGGCCCTGGCCACTCTGGGACACCTCCTTGTCCCATCAGGGACCCACGTCCCTGTGCCAAGCCCAGAGGGGAGGGCAGGGAAAACCTCCTTGTCCCATCAGGGACCCTCATCCCTGTACCCTGTGCCATATCTGGAGGGGAGGGCAGGGGACACCTCCTTGTTCCATCAGGGACCCTCATCCCTGTCCCCTGTGCCAGGTCCAGAGGGGAGGGCAGGGAAAACCTCCTTGTCCCATCAGGGGCCCCCATCCCTGTCCCCTGTGCCATATCTGGAGGGGAGGGCAGAGGACACCTCCTTGCCCCATTAAAGATGCACATCCCTGTCCTCTGTACCAGGCCTGGAGGGGAGGGCAGGGAACACCTCCTTGTCCCATCAAGGACCCACGTCCCTGTCCCCTGTGCCAGGCCTGGAGGGGAGGGCAGGTGGCTGGTGGGTGTGAAGTTCTCTGTTTCTAATCCTCAGTCCCCTGAGACTCACAGCCCTGAGCCTAGGGCTCTCCCTGCCCCACCCTACCCTTGGATTTGGTAATGAGAGAAAGACTAGGGGTTTAGTCTTGCCCAACATGGAGTCAGGCCTGTCCAAGGGAGTCAGTGCTGCCTGAGGGAACTCAGCCTTGCCCTGAGTTCAGCCCTGGGGGGGGTCAGTCTTGCCCTAAGGGGTCAGCCCCATCCAAGGGGGTCAGCCCTACCCTAGGGGTTCATCGCTGCTCAAGGAGGCTCAGCCCTGCCCTAGGGGGTCAGCTCTGCCCTAAGGGGTCAGCCCCATCCAAGGGGGTCAGCCCTGCCCAAGGGAGTCAGCCCTGCCTGAGGAAGCATCACTCCATTGGGGGACCAGAGAACTCTTGGGCGCCAGGATCTGGGCGTCACCCCTGCTCATGGCCAGAGGGATGAGATCCTGTCCCTTGAGGGTGAGAGGCAGGAGTGTCCCTGGGCTTGGCTGGTCCTTGTGGCATGAGGGAGACATGCAGTGGACAGGGTGTTCTTCAGGTGATCCCCTTGTCGCTCATAAATCCGTCAGCCAAGCCCCCACCCTCTCACCCTCCTACTGGGTGCACCACGAAGAGAACCAGGAAGAGGCGGCCGAGTGGCTGTGGGGTTGCTGGACTCTGCAGGGCTGTGGGTCGCTCCTGGTGCTGGGGCCGCTTATGACCCCGTCCTCCTCAGGGCGTGGTGTGGGGAGGGTCCCGGAGGGACTGAGGAGGAGTCTGCGTGCCCAGCAGGCAGCTGAGGCTTCTGAGGGTGAACTGAGTAGTGAGTGAAGAGGCTGAGCTGCGTCAGCGGAGTCTCAGGAGAGCAGCAGCTGCCTGGGACCTTCCTGGGGGGGGGCGGGGGGCATTGCCCAGATGACACGCATTTCTCCTTCCCTGCTGCCTGCCCTGTCCCTCCTGTGAGGTCCCCACAGCTCAAATCTATCCGACCAGCCACCACCCCAGAGGGCCCCAGGACCACCTGCAGCCTTGGACTCCAGCTCCTCTTCACCCTGCCCAAACCTGGGCCAGTCCTGTCTCCTTTCTCCTGGGTCAGCCCCAGCTGACCCCGGCCCTCCTTGGGAGCCTCAGGAGGGCTTCCTAGAGACGTTGGCTGCTGAGTTATCTGGATCTGAAGAAGCAGGCAAAGGTGTTCAGGACCAGGGAGGGACTGGGAGGCTCCATCTTGGAAGGACTGGTGCCTCCAGATTCCTGTCTTACCCTGGGAGGTCCCCGAGTGTCTCCAGGAGGTGTGTGTGCCACCTGACTGCCTCTCCCTGTGCCCTTTGCTGTCAGAGGACTGATCTCTGCTTTTAACAGGAAGATTTTCTCATTAACTTGCTTTGGAAATATTTGCTCCTTTTGGCTTTTCTCTCTGTCCCTGTGACTCTGGCCCCGCACTGGGGCGCCTCTGCTTCTAGTTCCCACCTCACACCCTTCCCGCACCTGCTCCGACTGGCACCTCTGCCTCGCCACACGCCTTCTTGGGACTCTTCCACCTGCCCCACCACACCGGGCATGTTGCCCCTTTCGTAGACCCACCTGCCAAGCCCACGGGCTCAATGACTGCATTTTCCCCACCAGGCATTTCTAGCTGGTTCTTGCCCTCACTCCACATCGCTAGGGCTTTCTCCATCGCTTTGATGATTCGACGCCTGTCCTGCCTCCTGGGTCAGCTCTGCACTGTGGTGCTGGAGCAGCTAGACCATGTACTTTCCCCTGCAGTAGGAGGACGGTGGCTGCCAAGGCTGGAAATGGGTACCCGGAGGGGGTATGGCTGGGAGTCCCGCTGGGAACCTGTTGAGAGAAATGTGCTGGGTCGGGGGCTGGCGGGAGTCACCCCCTGGGCCTGGGCCGTCCTGTCCCAGGGCCTCTTGCTATCTCTGTTCCTGTGGGGCGGCAGCTTTGTCTCAGGCCTCCCTCACTCCCCACCCTGCCCAGCCAAGCATAGCTGGTCTCGCTGTCCCTGGGTGTTCAGGCTTACTCTGGCTCTCACGTCAGCCTCCTGGTTTCTGTGGTGTCCCTGGGGCTGAGCTGTGGAGCAGCATTGCCTGCCCTGGCAGCCATGAGGTGTAAATTCCTGGGCTCATCTCTGCAGAACTCATGGGGATCTGACAGGTGCATAGTAGGTGTGTAGGAAGGAAGCACCGGCGCCTTTGACACTGTTCCGTGGCCACTGCCACTCTGCTTGAGGGTGAGCTGAGGCCCAGGGAGGCAGGGCTGACTGGGAGCACAAGGCCTCGAGGTTGCAGCCACTCTGGGGACCTGTGGCGTGTGCATAGCCCTCTGGGCTGGAGGGCCTCCCTGGATGTGATGCCTGCTCTCTCCTGGGGGAAGAGTGATTGGGGTCTTGGCCGGGCAGGCGGCCCCAGCCATGGGGACATGGGGCAGTCATGGCCTCCTTGCAGCTGGCCTCTGAGGTTGAGGAAGGGACAGAGCCATTGGGTCTGCCCAGTCACGTATTGCCCTCTCTCAAAGTGAGCCTGCCACCCTGGCAAGGGAAGCCTCCGGAATGTTCTGCCATGTTTTACTGAATTCAAAAGTAGGTCCACGGACATTTTTTGGCATCGCTTCTCAATACCTGGTGCCAAACCAGCTGCTGGCTCCCTCTCAGTTCTTCCAGATTGTCTCACCTTTGACCTCTGAATCAGCATGGAAAGTTCTGGTCTCTCAGTCCCAAATGCCTTTCAATCCGGTATGGTGGCTTGGATGATGGACTCATCCTTAGCAGGTGCAGCCAGGGGTGTGAGAGGCCAAGTCTGGACTCAGCCAAGTCATAGCCCCTCTCCCACCTGAACTCAGCTGTCCTGGGGTTTCCAGCAGCTCTCTCCACTCTCAAAAGCCTCGGGGTGGGGATTCCTATCTGCAGAGCTCAGTGACGCAAGAGAGTCCCCATGTGACCTCTGCCCCGTGCCAAGGCCTCTCAGGACCCTGGGAAGAAGGAAGACAGTGCTTGGGGCTGCCAGGAGGTATGGGGTACTCACAGCACCATGCAGTGTGTGGCGGGGCTGACCTGGCAGACCGAGGCCCAAGCGGCCAGGATGTGCAGTGGGGCCAAGGCGGCCTCAGGCTGGGCGGGAGCCCTAGGAGAGCTGCTCTTCTGGGGCTGCCGCTGACCACGGTGCAGCAGAGGAGGAGATCTCAGCTCACACAGCCCCGTATGAATGCTAGGCTTTTGATCTGGGATTGAGACAACCATAGTGGTTCCTTGAGGAGTTTCAGGCAATGAGGAGGACAGGGCCATGCCGGGGATGAATCTCTGCTCTCTGTGTTCCTCTTTGCCATCCAGATCTGCCCCCAGCACCATTCAGAGACTTCACCTGGGCCAGTCTATCCCTGGGACAGGCACCTGTCTCAGTCAGCACATCTGCAGGACGGGGCTGGAAGGACCAGCACTGGAGGCTGGCTCTGCTCCAGACTGGCCCTTTCTGCCTTACATGTAGTTTCTTGCCCAGCAGTCCCTCAGCCTCTGGGCTGCAGTCCAACCCACACTCAAAGGAGGGTGCAGGTGGAAACCCTGTTTGAGTTGCATGTGGGAGGGAGGGAAGGGTGCTGGGCGTCACTGCTGACAACTCACATCTGCCAGAGATGAGTGTCCCATTCAGACCCCGTGCCCTGTCCTCCACACATCACCTCTGAACATCCCTGAGAGTGGGGAATCCACAGCCCCTGTCTACACTTGGAGAACCTGGGGCTGGTGACCACCAAGTGGCTCCCTAAGGCCAATCTGCTCATGGTCTGGCAGCTGGGGCCTTGGTGTGGGTGTGCCTGAGACCAAGGCCCGTGCTCCGAGACATCTGCTATCCTGGGGCCACCTGAGTGGAGCGGACCTTGGTGTTCATCAGGCCTGAGGGTGCCAGATGGACCCTGGGCAGAGTGCTGGCTGCCACCCAGAAGTGGATGCTGGGATTCTCATTCCCTGTCCTGTCTGCAGCTGCTTGGGAAAGCACTGCTGTCTTTGCTGGGGCCTCCAGGGCACCCCTCATGAGGCCAGTGCACCCCAAACCCAGAGCTGGAGGCCAGTTCTGGTACAGCCTCACACTGGGCAAATCAAAGCAGGGGCCCCTCCTGGCCCTCCGTCTCTTCTTCATCTTCCAGGTGTGTGCAGGCGCTCCTGCATGTGCGTGTATGAGCCCAGGGCTGCAGACCCAATAGGCACCATAGGGGCATGTGGTTCCCATATTATGGGTCCCTGCAGCTCTCGTGGAGACCCGTGGGGTTTCAGTGGTGACTGGCTGAAAACTTCTGTCCTGGTCCTTCGACTAATTGGTATGGTTTGGCTGTGCCCCCATCCAAATCTCATCTTGAACTGTACTCCCATAATTCCCACGTGTTGTAGGAGGGACCCAGTGGGAGGTAATTGAATCATGGGGGCTGGTCTTTCCTGTGCTATTCTCCTGATAATGAGTAAGTCTCCTGAAATCTGATGGGTTTATCAGGGGTTTCCACTTTTGCTTCTTCCTCCTTTTCTCTTGCCGCCACCATGTAAGAAGTGCCTTTCACCTCCCGCCATAATTCTGAGGCCTCCTCAGCCATGTGGAACTCTAAATCCAATTAAACCTCTTTTTCTTCCCAGTCTCGGGTATGTCTTTATCAGCAGCATGAAAACGGACTGATAAGCTAACGAAAACAAAACAAAAACAAAATAAAACCCTGGATTGGAGATAACGAAGAAAATGGTCACAAATTATTTAGGCTTTTATAAAGCAAAGACATGTATTTGGTTTAAACGACAGACATTTACAGTTCTCAGTTATTTCTGAAATCAGGGAGGCCTTTTGAGTTGGAAGCTCACTGAATGAGGATGTAGAGATTGCAGTGACCTGGTTAAATATCTGTGCCATCCATTTGCAACATTAGGCAGGATGGTGGCACAGACCCAAAAGGAAGATATGCACGGATGGCTCTCAGCCACGGACCACTTGTTTTCAATGCAATGATGCCTTTTGGTGCTGAGAGTTGGGAAGGCAACCTCCGGCTCACGGCCAGGGACAGGGCAGCACACATCAGCCAACGAAGATGGGCTGAGGACCTCCAGCCACCGCCCACACCATCTACAGCCCCCTCTCTGCAGGAGCCATGTGGGTACCCAGCCTTGCTCACATGCCTCCCTTGCCAGCAGACCCACTACTTCACAATGCCATGGGGCCCAGCATTTATCGTAAGGGTGGTGTTTCTGCTGCCAGCCCTCAGGAGGCCCCACCCACAGTCATCTCTCAGGGTGCCAGCTGGTGCCCCCCGGTCACCTGGGAACCAGTCTTCCGGCTATTTGCATACCCTTCTTAAAGGCTTATACAAGCAAAGGGGAAGAGACTCCCCGTGAAGAAAGAGGCTTTTCAAAAGGGCCAAGTGTGCCTGATTACTAATCCCCCCAAGCGGGCCTTCTATCTGTGATAAGGGTCTTCTGAATTTAACCACCACAAAGCCACGTGTTGACTGGAGACACGAGGAGTGACATCTCCTTAGATCACATTTTGACACAAATCCTCTGGGCGCCGTCTCATCTTGACACTTCAAAGGAACAGAGGCTCCTCTGCAGCAGAGGCTTCCGAGAGCCGATTCGCTACCTAAGACCACAGGGAAGATGTGTGCCCCTTTGATCGCGGCCTCCTGCTTGGGGGCGGCCCCCGGTTCCTGTCCGGGTGGGCTCCCACCGCCGGCTCCCCAGCGCAGTCAGGGATCCTCATGTACCCAGCCCACAAACGAGCGGCCGACGACTGGGGGGAAATGCTGCTCGGTGCAGAAGGAGCGGATTTTGGGGAGAGAGACAGCAGCCGACACAAAACAGACGTAGCTTGTCTTCATCAAGGGCGTTGCAGAAAGAAATCCAAACCAGGATTGGATTTTAACAAGATGCAAACCATTTGCACATGATCGTCAATGAGAGGCGCTTGACATAACGTCTTCCAAATGGTGGCTTGCGATGACAAGGCCTGTCTGCAGACGGGTGAATGGGGTTTACGCCTGTCAGACGATTACTGCAAGCCTGCCCGGTGCTACTGCAGCTCAGTTTTTCCAGTGTGGTTGTATTAGCTAAAATGGGCTCTATTGGGAGCTGCTATTAATATGCCACAGCCCCCACCTTCTTACCAGAGTAATTCAAAACAAATGTGTCAGCCCTGGGGACGCGTGAGGACGCTGGATGTGGACGCATGCGCCTGGACCTGGTGCTGGCCGGCCCTGTTTGCGTACTCGTGTGCGATGCAGTCACCCAGGTACTGTGTGGCTCCCTCTGCAGCAGGGTTACACAGACAGTCGCCTGCGTGGCTTCTGCCGGGCGCCGCTGCACCTTTGGGTGACCTGCATGAATCCGCACCACTGCCTGGGTTCTCCATTGCCGTTGCCACAGATGGTCACAGCCTGATGGGCTTGAAACAGCACAAGTGTCCTCTCTCACACCTCTGGGAGCAGGACTGCAGGCATCAAGGTGCCTGCAGGGCTGGCTCCTCTCAGGGGAGAATCCCTGTCCTGGCCTTTCCCAGCTTCTAGGGCCACCTGCATTCCTTGGCTCAGGGCCCCTCCTCCATCTTCAACGCCAGCCACGCCGCCTCTCCCAGCACCCTCTCTGAGTCCATTGTCTTCATAGCCTGTCTCTCTCTTCCCCTCTCGAGGACTCCTTGATGACATTGGGCCCACTCAGATAATCCTGGATAACCTTCCATCCCAAGATCCTCAAATTAACCTGTCCGAAAAGTGCCTTTTGCCACATGAGGTCACGCATTTCCAGGTCTGGGGACAAAGATGTGCACATCTGTGTGGGTTATGGTGGCTGCGATCCTGCCAACCTTGGTTCTGACTGCAGCTGTGGGTTTGATGAAGGTACCTCAGTCCTATGTGAACTCCTGATCCTCAAACTGCTCATTAAAACAGTGCTGAGTCAGGGCCACTGCATGCAGGCACTGTCCCAGGCCCCGCGGTGCCCCGAAGCTGCTGCCCTCGGGGACTCCAGGCTCCTGCCCCATCCTGGCCACCCTTGATGTTTGAAGTTATGCCAAAGCCCAGAGCTGGTGACGCGGTGGACACTAAGCCACTCGGAGGAAAGGGGCCCCACACCCGCAGGACATGCTGGGGGTAGAGGTGGCTTCTCTCCTTTCACCGTCACCAGCCTCCAGCCTGCTGCCGGCTAGAGGACAGGCAGGAAGAAGTGTGTGTCAGAAGAATTGCTGCCCACTGGGTCAGGTGGGCTCACCGGGACTCCGAGAGAGAGCTTGGCGCCGTGTCCATACCTGTGCAGCCCCCCAGTCTGTGGCATCTCTGCCTGTCTGAGCTGGCAGATGGGGCATGAATCTGTTCCTAGGAGCCAAAGGCACTTCCGAGTGGCAGGACACGGATGTTCGCATTTTCCCTTGGGCAAGAACACAGCCCAGAGGCGACCAGACTGGGGCCGTCTGAAAAACCCACCCAGGAGGTCTGCCTGCCACCGCTGGAGGACCCCAGGGGCCACCCCATGGCATGGGGCTCTAGCCAGGGGAAGAGAAGCACCCCTGGGCGCCAGGTAGGTCCGATTCCCACCGGACAGACTTCGTGACATCTGGAAAGGAGAGTTTGTGAAAACCGCTGCTGCCAGACCGGTCCTGGCTTTGCCTAATCCTGTTGTCCAGAAGCAGAAGAGACCCTGGAGGGCAGGTGTGGGCAGGAGGCCAGGGGACACAAGGTTACTTCCTGACTGCTCTCTCCGTGGGTCCCGGCCTTTCAGTGAAGCAGCTGCAGCTGCACATTTGCATGTGCACAGCAAAGTTCACTCTCACACATGCACACACACGTGCACACACACACACACGCACACACACACGCACACACACGCACACGCACACACTACATGCACACACATGCATGCACACACACACCACATGCACGCACACGCACACACACACGCACACCACGCACACATGTGCACACACATGCACACACAAACACATGCACACACACGCACATGCACGCACACACATGCACACACACACGGAAAATGTATATATTTTAATGATGATAAAACATCCATAGTATCAAATGTATCATCTCAACCCTTTTTATGAGTCCAGTTCCATGGCGTTCAGTACATTCACAGCGTCCTTCAGCCTTCACCAGCATCCAGCTCCAGGATCCTTTTCATCCTGCCAAACTGAGACTGTGTCCCTATTAAACATTCACTTCCTCCCCATGGCCCTGGCACCCACTGTTCTTTCTGCCTTCTAATTCTAGGGACCTCAGATAAGTGGAGTCACGCAGTATCTGTCCTTTGGGGACTGGCTTGCGTCGACAAGCGTGACATGCTCAAGGTTCATCTGTGTTGTAGCGTGCGTCAGTATTTCCTTTCTTTTTTAGGGCTGGGTGATATGCCGCTGTATGCACATGGCACAGTTACCTGATCCGTTCGTCCACTCGGGAATGGGTCGTGTCCACCTTTGGCTGTTGAGTGGTCCTGCGGGTGAACATGGTGTCACACTCTGCTCTGTAGCCCTGGCTGCAAACCTGTGATGCTGGCATTGTGGTTTCTGTTTCACAAGGGAGCAAAGCCCGACTGTGGCTGTCAGGTGACCCTCTGAAGGCTGTGCAGCTGGCCAGCTGAGACAGCACGGTCAGAAGCCGGGGACTTACCCTCCTGACTGGGAGCCGTCTGCTCCCCTGTGCAGCCTCCTGGGTGTTGGGGGAAGGGCCTCCTTATGAGAGAAAATGCTTTTCTCTTGCTGTTTGCATATTCTCCACACATTAGGATATCCTTGGTGGCCTCTCTGGGTCCTGTGATGGCTGGACCAGTGACCATGTGTGGTGAGGCTCTGGGGTCATCCGTCTAGCCCACTCCTCCACTGCCCTCAGGGTCCTCAATCCTTCTTGGAGGGTCCTGAGCTGAGGGCTCCAGGAGGAGGCTATCAGGGCCCCTGGATGCCTCTTCCATCCAGGGCAGGTGGCAGTCATAAGTTGTGCCCACAGAGGAAGGTTCTAGAATCCCTGTGGGAGGAGCCCTCTCTGTATAGAAGGGTCAGGCTGGAGATCCTGCATTCAGCCCTCGGCACACACCGACCACTGAGCTGGCTCAGAGGGGGCGGGAATCTTGGTCCATGGCTGCTGAGTGACATGGCCCCTGGCCAGGTGGGTGCTGAGCACCGGCTGTCCCGAAGTAAGAGGGGCCTCCCCAAGGACCCCTGGGCACCTCAGTCATCTTGTCAACCATCTGGTCACTGGGAAGGAAAACAGACAGGAGAACACAAAAGTCCTCGCTCCAGGAGCCCCAGTCAAGTGTCCAGAGCAGGAGGTCCTGTGGGCCTTGGCAAACCCTGCCTGCTGGGGCCTCCTGAGGACTCCGGGTTTTAGGGGTTCAGGTAAGTTCACCCCTTTTCTTCATGTCCTTGAACAGCTGTGAGCTTGGCTAGAGTCTGGAGGGAGAGGCTGGGATGCAGAACTGAGGGGTCCGGGAAGCCGTGGCTCAGGAGGGAGAGGCTGGGATACAGAACTGAGGGTCCGGGAAGCCGTGGCTCAGGAGGGAGAGTCTGGGATACAGAACTGAGGGTCCGGGAAGCTGTGGCTCAGGAGGGAGAGGCTGGGATGCAGAACTGAGGGGTCCGGGAAGCCGTGGCTCAGGAGGGAGAGGCTGGGATGCAGAACTGAGGGTCCGGGAAGCCGTGGCTCAGGAGGGAGAGGCTGGGATACAGAACTGAGGGTCCGGGAAGCTGTGGCTCAGCACGTTTCCCTCCTGGGGCCGTTCCCATCAGGTGACTCGGGGATGGTGAGGTCACTAAGCACTTGTTCCCTTCCCCACTGCCCCTCTACCCTTGCTGCACTGCAGACCAGAAGGAAGCTTCCTTGGGGCCTGAACCCACTGGGGGTCCCAGGGCAGGACCTTATTTCCTGAGTGTCCCCTGCTCCTGGCCTCCGGAGCTTCCCATGCCCTCTGGGGGTCTTCCTCTGCAGAGCGCGACCTGAGAGTGACTGCCTGGGCTGGGCTGGTCCCTTTAGCTCTGGGTTGTGCAAAGTCTTTCTCTGAGGGGCAGGGGTCTCCCCCTTTCCAGCCCTTTGGGCGTCTGCCCTGTTTTCCTGACTGGTGAGGGGCACTGAGGGTGGGAGACAGCCCAGGTTAGTTTAGCACTGAAATCACCCCTGAATTGTTCAGTGAGCTCCTCCGCTGTGCACACCCAGGAGGGCCTCTTTCCCGGCAGAACCACCATACTCGCTTCTCACTGAAACAGGTGCTTTCTTTGGCTGGGCTCTGCGGGTTGCCCCAAGTGTCACTTCATGGCGGACCTGACTGCCGTGCTGCAGCTGGACACCCCGTGGAGCCCAGCCAGGCTCTGGGCCACTCACCTGAATCCCCAGGAGGGCTGGCGGCGGGGGCTCTGGTTCTGGATGCGGGAAAATGAACTCAGATTTGGGCAGCCTCAGGTAATCTGGGAGAGAGGGTGGGTCCATTACTCACTGCCCCTCTGGACACCCTCTGCTGGGAGCTTCCCCATCAAGGCCAGGGTGGGAAACTGTGGATGCAGGGGTGTTGTGGGGGCTGCAGAGAGGGTGTGCAAGCAGAGTGTGTATGGGGTCTGTGTGTGCAGGGCGTGTGTGGGGTCTGTGTGTGTGAGCCTGTGTGTGCAGGGCCTGTGTGTGCAGGGCGTGTGTGGGGTCTGTGTGTGGGAACCTGTGTGTGCAGGGTGTGTGTGTGGGGTCTGTGTATGCAGGGTCTGTGTGTGTAGGGTGTCTGGGTTCAGGGCGTGTGTGGGGTCTGTGTGTGGGGAGCCTGTGTGTGCAGGGCCTGTGTGTGCAAGGGTGTGTGTGGGGTCTGTGTGTGTGGGAGCCTGTGTGTGCAGGGCTGTGGGGGCTGTGGGGGGTTACCTGGGACCTGTGTGTGGGGCATGTTCAGGACTGTGGGTTGCAGGGTATGGTGTGTATGCAGCATGTGCGTGGGGCCTGTGGGGTCTGTGCAGTGTGATGTGTGTGTGCACATCTCATGTGTATACCACACATACTCCTTGAGCTTGTGAGTGCCCAGAGAGGATGAAGACAGGAGGGAGGAGGTGGCAGTGAAGAAGAGGGGCAGAGATGACCTTGGGCCGTCTGAATCTGAGTCCTTTTTCCTGTGCCCAGAAGCAGGGACCACCCAGTCCTGCTCTGGACTTGGGTGAGTGACCAAGAGCCTGGGCTTCGTGGGGTATCCAGCTGTGGCATGGGCAGTCGGGCCCAGCATGAAGTGGCACTCGGGGTAACCAGCAGAGCCCAGCCAACGCCGTGGAAGCTGGGAAGCACTGGGACTGCATGCCCTGGCTGCCGGGGCTCTGTGCTTGGCTCAGTCACTTGCTTGTGGAGTGACCCGGGCAGGTCCCCCCACCTCCCTGCCCCTGACTTCTCCATCTGTAAAGTGGGGTGGATGGTGCCGATCTTCCCACATGGGGGCGTTAACAGAAGAAGGAAGGGTGGGGCATGGTGGGTGCTCGTAGCAAGGTGAGGTATCCCCCAGATTCACGTCCACATGGCACCTCAGAATGGGACCTTACCTGGAAACAGGGTCTTTGCAGACATGATAAGGCAAGGATCATAAGATGAGATCACCGTGGGTGTAGGGCGGTCCCTGGATCCAATAACTGGTGACTGTGTAAGTAGAAGAGGGGACATGGAGACACATGGGAAGTGGCCATGTAATGAGGAGTCAGAGCCCAGAGGAGGTGTCACAAGGCGAGGACTGCTAATGGGTGCCACAAAGCTGTCAGAGGCAGAGACAGATCGTCCCCACAGCCCCCAGGAGGAACCAGCCCTGCCCACACCCTGATTCTGACACAGCCAGTTCCCAAAGGACAGACACTGTGTGATTCCACTTATCTGAGGTCCCTGGAATCAGAAGGCAGAAAGTAGAACCGTGGGTGGTCAAATAATCCCTGAAGGCCAGTCTGGATTCAAGGGGTCTAAGCCGCTGTCTCTTGATAGGAGGAGTCTCAAAGTGTTCCTGGTCATCCTTAAACTGCCACAGTCCACCCCTGGCACAAATTATTTACATTCTCACCATATGCAGTGCCATTCCCCCTTCCTGCCAAGATGCCCAAAGTCTCATCCCATTATGGCATCAAGCTTAGGCTTGAGGTCCAGAGTATTTTTTTTTTTTTTTTTTAACCAGGCAGCCTCCCAAGCCAGAGTAGGCTCAGAAAGACTCTCAGGCCCAGGTTCTTGTCACAGAAATCAAGTCCAGGTGCAGACGAGGCTCTTCAGCACGCCACCAGCTTCACGGGGAGTTTTTTGAGTATGATTCCCTCAATCTGAAGACTCGTGCACCTGATATGCACTGGTGACACAGGCGAGGGAAAACTGTGATCAATGACCCTGGCCAACAAGAGAGAATTGGGAGGCCCACAGCAGCCACTGGTCCATAGCAATTCTGAAATCCAGAGTCTCTGATTAGGGCCATGTCCTGCTGCTCCCCAAGAATGATTCTGTGGTGCTCAGTTCAAACTGCTGGGTTCCTGGTCCCACCCTCCAAGTCATCCCACCTTCACAGTGGAGCAGCCTGCTTTCTCTTACCCATGGTCCATCACGGTCTGAAAACAGTAAATGGAAAACTCTGGAAATAAACAATTCCTGTTTTAACACAGGTCGTTCTGGGTAGTGTGGTGGAATCTCTAGCCTTTCCACTCCGTCCTGACTGGGATGTGAATCACTCCCTTGTCTAGAGGATCCACGCTGCAGATGCTCCCTGCCCATTAGTCACTCAGCAGCCTTCTAGGTTTTCAGATGGATTCTCGTGGCATCCTAGTACTTGGCTTCCAGGAATCCTTGTTTGACTTAATAACGGCCCCAAAGCACCATGGTGGCGATGCTGGCAATTCTGACATGCCAAAGAGAAGCCATAAAGCCATAAAGTGCTTCCTTTAAGGGAAAGATGGAAGTTCTCAAAGTAATAAGAAAAGAAAAAAATATTGTAGGCTAAGGTTGCTAAGACCTACAGTAAAAGCAAATCTCTTATCTAGAATATTGTGAAGCAGAAAAAAGAAATTTGTACAGTTTTGTTTTCACATCTCAAACTGCATGATACAGGTATAGCCACAGTGTGTGATAGGTGCTTAGTTAAGATGGAAAAAGCATTGAATGTGTGGGTGAAAGACGTGAGCAGAGTCATGCTCTGATCAACAGCAACTGAGTTTTACGTTCCCCACAGTTTCAGGCATCCACTGGCGGTCTTGGAACGTATTCCTCCATGGACCAGGAGGCTACTGTATCCTTAAATGGACATAGCTTCTGGAGAGTGAATCTCTTTGTACTTCCTAGGAGGACTTCTTATGAATCTTTCTGGGATTCGCATCATCAGGCAAAAACTACCCTCACAATTCTGTCCAATACAGGCCTCTCTCTGGTGGCCTGGGCGTCAGGTTGCTGTTTCACATGCCCTAAGATTCTTGGAAGCCCCCCATTACCTTTTTTTTCCTACTGAGAGAGTCTATGAGTCCAACTCTTAAATCTTCGGAAGTCTCAATGCAGGGTCTTGTAGCCATATCCATTAGATATTCTTTACTCTGAAGATTATATTTTTTATTTTGAGAGCATTTGCCATCTGAAGGTCCTAGGAATGAAGAAGAAACTTAATTCTAAATCCAGTAAATTCAGTTATTTAAAATATTTTTTTTTCTGAATTTACTGAAAATGGAATATTTTGATTTTAGCTCTTCTCTATCTTATACTATGTAGCTAAAAGAAGCTAGTTGGAATATTCAATACTCTTCCTGGAAATGTCCTCAATCAAATCAAGTAATTCATTAAGTTTATTTTCTATTTTCTACATTACAATGGGGGTCAGTGTTGCCAAACTTTTCTGCATAACAAGATCCTTGGTTTTTCTAACCTGTAATCACAATTTCCTCCTTCTCCTCCCGGCTTCTGCCGGAAGTCTTCCCTGGGCTCTCTCAACTTCCATTTGCCACCTGGTTCAAAGCCCATTCCCCATGGCTATGATTATGGCTGTATCTTACTTCTGGTCCCAAATTCTATAATATTTAGTTGCTTAAAGTAACAATTTATTATCGCTGGGGGTTCTGTGAGTCAATCAGACTCAGCTCAGAAGTTCTGTCTTGGGGATCTTCTCATTGTGTTGTGATCAGGCAGCAGCTAGGCCGGCAGCCATCTGAAAGCCCAGGTGGGCTGTGTGGGCAAGATGGCTCCAATCCCATGTATGGTGCCTTGGGGGGATTACCTGCATGGCTGGACTCCCCTGGGTTTCTTGGCCAAGTACCTACGTGTGGCCTCCCAAGCATGGTGGTCTCAGGGTTGGTGGGCTCCAAGCATGGGTGTTCTTGGTGTCCTGGGTAGAAGCTGCAAGACTTCTCATGGCCTAGGCTTGGGAGTCCCAGGTCATCTCTTCTGCTTCATTCTATTGATCAGACAGGTCACTAAGGCCAGCTCAGACTCAATGGCAGGGCACTGAGACCCAACTCTCAAGAGGAAGAGAGTCAGATAATTTGCAGGTACCTTGAATCTACCACACCTCCCTGTCCATTTCAGGGTTCCACACTTGGCCTCATCTGATACATCATGGAAGGTGGGCAGGGACAACCCACTTCCCATTCCAGATGTGTGCTCTGATTGGTGAAGGCCACTCCACATACTCTTCTAGTCTCTGACACAGTAATTGGGTCAGGGATGGGCAACAAAGGCCTAAACCAATTACATCACAAAATTCCCTCAGCCACAGTCTAAGTGGTTGAGGTTGGACTTTTCAGTGCATGACCCGTGTTTATGATTGGAGGAGAGGAACCCTCTTTCTCTTGACTGAGACCAGTGCTGCCCAATAGAAACATAATGGAAGCCATATGTATAATTTTCAAGTATTCATATTAAAACAAGTAAAAACAAAATTAATTTTAATATTTTATTTAACTGAATATACCCAAAATACTATGATTTCAACATATCGTCAATTAAAAAATTACTACTAAAAAGCTTTACACTTTTTTTTTTTTTTGAGATGGAATTTTGCTCTTGTTGCCCAGGTTGGAGTGCAATGGAGTGATCTCGGCTCACTGCAACCTCCACCTCCTGGGTTCAAGTGATTCTCCTGCCTCCCTTCTCAGCCTTCCAAGTAGCTGGGATTACAGGCATGCACCACCATGCCTGCCTAATTTTCATATTTTTAGTAGAGATGGGGTTTCACTGTGTAGGCCATGCTGGTCTTGAACTCCTGACCTCAGGTGATCCACCAGCCGTGGCCTCCCAAAGTGCTGGGACTCCAGGCATGAGCCACTGCACCTGGCCTACGCTATTTTTTTTTCCAACACTGTCTTCTAAATCAGTTGTGCATTTAACTTCCAGCTCTTCTCAATTTACACGACACACATTTCAAGTGCCCAAGAGTCACATGAAGCCAATGGCCGCCCTATTGGACAGTGTAGCTTTGGATGGGTTGGGGTCAAGACCTGAGGGCTGGTCTCAAGTCCACAGGAAGCCAACCCAAAGATGACGCTGTTACAGAGTCAGGAACAGAGCAGAACGTATGCCTGAGAAGTCAAGAAAGGCCCTGTACAACCCATGCCTGAAGCTTAACGTCCTTTTGGAATTTTCAGCTACAAGGTCAGCATTTCTTGCGTGCTTCCATAAGTTGCAGGTGTGTTTGCAGTTTCTTGCAACACTCAGAGTCCTGGGTAATATTCTCCTTTTGTCCTGGTGATCTGGGAGGTCTTAAGGGAGCAACCCCTTGAAGGGTGTGAAAGGCAGGGGTGGATCTGGGTTTTAAAACTTGCTTTAATTAATTAATTAGTTAATTAATTTTTAGAGATGAAGTCTTGTTATGTTGCCCAGGCTGGTTTTGAACTCCTGGGCTCAAGTGATCTTCCTGGGATCTGGCTTTCGAGAGGTCTCAAGCTAAATTTGAGGACCCTCAGAAGGAAGAAAATAAAAGTACAAATACGACTTAGCTAAAGGGCTTTGCAAGGCGGCGCCTACTCCCTGGGTGCTTCCTCCCAAGCACCCTTCACCAAAGCGGACAAAACTCGCCCTGTCCCTCTTCCCAAGATGCCAGAGGCTCTGGCTGCACAGTCCCCAGACAGGAGCTGCTTTCCTAGTGCAGGACTCTGCTCCGGGTCTCCACATTCTCCGAGTGCCTTGGGAGTCCCTCAGTGAAGTGGATGCTTTAGGATCCTCGAGGAACCAGGGGCTTAGCCAGGGCTCGGCCTCACACAGACGTGAGAGCAGATGGAAGTTCTGAGGTCCTGGGCGGGGCCTAGGGTCAGAACCCAGCCAGGGAGAACAGCCAGGGCTGGCAGGCAAACCCCAAGTGGCTCCTGGAAGGCCACCTGCCACAGGGGGTGTGGAGCAGAGGCTCCCCGGCAGACCCACCTCTGCGGTCAGAAGCCCTGTGTCTGGGTGGTCCACAGCCTGAGGCTGGGATGAGAAGTGCAGGGGGCAGAACCTCCCTACTGCCTCCCAGGTCTCTCCCAACGGTGGCTTCTGGCCAGTCCTCCCCGAGAACCAGACAGGGACCGGGACACCGGGAATTGAGACTCCTGGAGTCTCCATTTGTGCTTGTGTTTTGACGAGGGGATTGGGGAAGCTCTGTGAGAACAGCAGGGAATTTTAAACCATGTTCAGAGTTGTCTTAATAATCAGAAATCACAGCAGGTTAATGAGAAGGCTGGCAGTGTGTCCCAGGGAGGTGGGTAGACCCAAGAGCCACTCTGCAGGGTGGGGCCCTGGCTCCGGCGGCTCCTGCCCTGCCCCAGGCCTCTGTTTCTGTCACCCGGGGCAGCAGGAGCCTCTCTGGAATCTATGAGGGATTCATGCTGCGCAGACAGGAGGACTTGGAAATGTCAGGGCTCGGCGAGGCTAGCCTGTCCCCTTCAGAGGAGCAAAGCCAGCTTCAAGGGATTTGAGAAACCCAACATGCAGGACTGGCCTCCCTTGGGCCTGCCTGCCCCTCTCCAGTGGCAATCTGGGGCCCACAGCTCCCGGCATCCCCTTGTCTCCTGCCTAGAGGTAGACGAGGACCCCTGGCCCTGCTTCCTGGGGCATCCTTTCCTGCTGCACCTCGGGCTCGTGGACGTGGGCAGTGCATGTGGTGGGGACCCAGCCCTGTGGGTTTGGCCCCTGCTCTAGGGACAGACAGCCCCCTCCCTCCTGGCTCCAAGCTGTGTGCCACTAAGTCAGGCCTGTCCTGACAGCCAGACCCAGCCATGGGCATGAGCGGCTCTTCTGGGCCTCCGGAGCCAGCACCCCTGTCCCAGGCCCACTGCGCCTGTCGCTGGAGGCCTTGGGCAGGAAGTGACAGATGTAGCGCTCTCTTATCCCAGCACTGGCCGTGGCCATGGGGAAGGCCTCCTCCATCCCAGGCAGACACTGGAAGGCCACACTCGCCTTTGAGGCAGGGAGGGGTTGGGGGCCAGGCCCTGCTGCTGCCGCAGGGCTGTCCCACACAGAGCCCCATTCATCCCAGCTCCTGCTCTGTGCGGCTCCCCTCCCCCACACGGCGGGGCTGGCACCCACCCAGGAAGGGGCATCTCATGGCAACATCCCTGGCTTCTGAGCAGGGGGCCGCTCATCAGACTCAGGACCCGGTGGGCGGATGCTGCCTGGGCACTGGGTGCCCCCCAGTCTCCTGGCTCTGGGTGATTAAGGACCTGCTGTTGCTCCTGGAACGGGAAGCTGTGTGACCAGAGGGGAGAAACAAGGGGTGGGGCAGCCAGTGTCAAAGTCTCCCAGCTGTGTTGGAAGGTAGCCGCTCTCAACCTGAAGACCCTGGACCAGGAGTGTGGGTGCCAGTGACCAGGCCCTTCCCTGTTCACTGCCAGACACTGACTCTTGAGACAGCCAGTCACTGCTGAACAGATGGAGGCCCCTCCTGCACACAGGGGAGACCAGGAGGGTGTGCATGGGTGCATGGACACACACTCTGACCAAGGCAGCTGCCTCTACCTGTGCCAAGGCAACCTGTGAGAAGTGGCAGAGGGGCTGAAGGCACAAACAGGTTTGATGCGTCCCCCTCAGGGGCTGCTCTCTGCCCCACCCCTGTCATCCAGGAAGTAGGGTCTAATTTGGCTTCATCAATAACTGCCCTGCCCTCCAGGAGAAGGATCAGACCAGCATGAGCTGGTGCACATGCACTCACACACACCTGCGCAGAGGTCAGTGTCTCCACCAGCAGGAAGGGCTGTCCGGCCCTGCCCCACTGAGGACTCAGCATCTGGCCTGGGGGCTCCGCCATCCTTCCCAGCACATCTGATCTTCACAGGCTTGGTCCTGACAGTGCAGGTGGTCGGGGGGAAGGTGTGGAACTTGTCCCCTGTTGGAAAAGGGATTCCTTTCTCCTTCCTACCCTATGCCTGCCCATCTGTCCGGGGCTGATGGGCCGCCACTGGCCCATCACAGCAGGATGTGGTGGTGACACACCCATCTTCTGCTCGTTCAGCAGCTGCACCTGCGACTTCACTCCCTCGCCTTTTAGTCCTTGCAAACTCCTGGAAGGTGGAGGCTCTTCCCTTTTTCAGTTTACAGATGGGAAAACAGAAGGCCTGGAGCCGCCCTTCATGGCTGAACATCGGTAAGGGCAGTTCCCACTAAGGCGTAGGTTGGGGATTCGGAGCCTCTTCAGGGGACCGTAGGTGTGTACGCACCAGCTTGCACGCACCAGCTTGCACACACATGCGAAGCACACACATGTGAAGCACACACATGCACCTCCCGCCCAGTACTTTCAGCTGGGGTCTGAGGTGAGTGGCCAGTGAGCTTGGAGGCTGAGTGGGCTCCTGACTCACCCCGCTACTCCCAACCCAGCACCCCTGCAGGGCTGAGCTTCACTGGTGATGCTGTGCTGTTTTCTCTGGCTTCCCTCTACTCTCACTGTTTAATGTTTTTTTCTCAGCTAGCGACCCCATTGCCCGTCTGTGGAATCCACCTTGGAAGTTTACTCCTCCTTCCTTGGGCTAAAGTGGGCCCTAACCCAAGGAAGCCTAGCTAATATTTCAGCCTCAGAGGTGGGGAAATCTTGTACCCTCCAAAAGAGGATCCTTCCTGCCTCCTCCAGTGTCTGGTAGCCCCTGGCTTCCTGGGCTTGTGGCCACATCACTCCAACCTCAGCCTCCATCTTCGTGCGGCCTTCTCCCCTGTGTGTGTCAGACCGTCAAATCTCCTTTCCTTTCTCTCATAAGGACCTCAGTCATTGGATTTGGGTCCCATCCTAAATCCAGAGTGATTTCATCTTGAGACCCTGACCATAATTATATCTGCAGAGAGCCTTATTCCAAGTAAGGTCACACTCACAGGTTTAAGGAGTTAGACCTGGCCATGTATTTTGGGGGTCTCTGTTGTACCCACTGCAGCCTGTCATCCACACATGCTGTGTAGCCAGGCCACTCACTTGCCTCAACTCAGGATCAGCCTCTTCCAGGTCTCCTATATCTCCTCTGTATTAGGCCATTCTTGTGCTGCTATAAAAAATGCCTGAGACTGTGCAATTTATAAAGAAAAGAGATTTGACTGGCTCACAGTTCTGCAGGCTTCACAGGAAGCAAGGTGCTGGCATCTGCTTGGCTTCTAGGGAGGCCTCAGGAAGCTTCCAATCATGGCAGAAGGCGAAGAGGGAACAGGGACGTCACATGGCAAATGCTGGAGTGAGCCAGAGAGTTTGGGGCCAGGAGGAGATGACCGCACACTTTTAAATGACCGGCTCTCAGGAGAACTCAGCGAGAGCTCCCTCATCACCATGGGGATGGTCCAAGCCATTCAGGAGGAATATACCCCCATGATTCAAACCAGTGCCATCCCCAGTGATTGGGATTCCATTTCAACATGAGTTTTGAAGGGGACAAACATCCAAATTATACCGTCCTCTGACCGCTCTGCTCTAAGCCCGGTCCTGACAGCCCCTGCCCCACCCTGGGGACAGCAGCTGCTCCCATTCCTTCCTCCCGGGTGGACCCCGTAGAGCAGCAGGCCAGGCCTCTTTTCTGCCTCAGCTCCAAACCAAATTCTCCCGGAAAACTGTTCTTTTGAGGAACTCAGTCAGCTAATGTGCTCCCAGGAGTAACCTCACCCAGTGAGCTGTGGGTGACCCCGAGCAGGTCAGCAGGTGCCCTGCTCTTCCTGGGGGCCCCATGGTACCTCTGCCTGGACCCTGACCTGAGAGCCTCCCCTTACTGAGTGCCCAGCAGATGCCAGTCCTTTCCCCACACTGACTCACTCAGTCCCGCGGTGAGCCTGTGAGTTGGTTTCTGCCAACAACGCCATTTTACAGATGAAAAAATGAGGTTCAGGTAGTGGGTGGAAGCCAGACACCTTGCCTTTTAATACACACTCCCAACACATAGTCACCCTACACACACACACACACACACACACACACACACACACACCCTAATTTATATATAACTTCTATACAAATGACTTAATACTTAGAAATATTAAATTTATTTTACATTTATATACAGTCTATGTAGGTCTATAAGCCTATATGGATATAGTCTTTTACCAAATATCTCTGTTTACAGTAGGATACCTTAACCCTGGTGACATGGTTTGGCTGTGTCCCCACCCAAATCTCCTCTGGAATTTTAGCTCCCATAATTCCCACATGCTGTGGGAGGGACCTGGTGGGAGATGATTAAATCATACTGTTCTCGTCATAGTGAATAAGTCTCACCAGATCTGATGATTTTATACGGGGTTTCCCCTTTCACTTGGCTCTCCTTCTCTTGTGTCTGCCACCATGTAAGATGCACTTTTTGCCTTTCATCATGATTGTGAGGCCTCCCCAGCCACATGGAACTGTGAGTCTGTTAAACCTTTTTCCTTATAAATTACCCAGTCTCAGGTATGTCTTTCTCAGCAGCCTGAAAACAGACTAATACACCCAGGATGGGTGCAGGGTCTTTAATTAGGAACTTGATGACCTCCTCTGGCCCAGCTTCTCCAGAGAGGGTGTTCCCTGGTCATGTGCTGTGGTGGTGGGGGGAGATGGGGTGTGGTGTGGGGGGGACATGGGGTGTGGTGTTGTGGGGGACATGGGGTATGGTGTTCCCTGGTCATGTGCTGGGGTGATGGGGGGACATGTGGTATGGTGTGGGGGGATATGGGGGTGTGGTGGAGGAGATCTAGTCGCCTCACTGCTTCTTGGCCATACCTACTCCCACTCAAACCAGCCCTGCTGGGTTTGGCTACATCCACGCACCCTGCAGAGGTCCCAGAGACCTTTGATTCCTGGACCTTACTGATGCACTGAGGCATAAAGTGGCTCATTTCTTCTTGACTTGCTGCCTTTCTTTTTCCCAGCCCTGCCTGCAAACCTGCAAACCTTGTTCTAAGGTTTCCCTGATCTCTGGAGGGAATCTGTTTCCTCTGCTTTTTGGTTTCCATCCTTTGGTCTCCTGTCTGCTGGAGCCTCTGCTCTCATTCCCTTTATCCTTCTGGCTTTGCTCTTTTTGCTAATGATCCCCTTACTGTCATTTTCATGTGATTTTTAAGCGCGATCAGAAATAACCACACATGTTCTTTCTTTGTACTTAACTGGAAATCCTTGAGCATCTTTTTCAAAGGTTTTCCTGAATTGTGGTTACATGAGGTCCGAGAATTTTTCTTGGATTCCCATATCTGGAACACACGGGAATCATGTGATTGTGCATGGGCAGTTTGACCGTTAGAAATGATCATCTCAGTTACTCAACAGAACTTCAAAGCTAAATTCTAGGATACTGTCTACACAGTGCATGCATGAAAATAATAATCATAGAAACAGACTGCTGACATAAAACACAGAGAAACTAGACTGCAAAAGCAAACTCTGTGGATATTATATACAGAACCCCGGGTGACAAGGCATCTCTTCAGATCCTAAAGTACAAAACAGTGAGGACAAACCAGCAACAGCCCCAAGACGTGGCCAATGTGGGAGA